>NC_139148.1:29498544-30068104 GCF_964270905.1 Leucopleurus acutus | reverse complement strand
TGCCTGAGTATCTCAGGGAATAAAGACACCGATCACTAGAGAATGGACTTGAGGATATGGGGAGCCAAGAGTGTAAGCTGTGACAATGTGAGAGAGTGACATGGACATATATACACTACCAAACGTGAAATAGATAGCTAGTGGGAAGCAGCCGCATAGCCAGGGAGATAAGCTCGGTGCTTTGTGACCACCTAGAGGGGTGGGATAGGGAGGGTGGGAGGGCGGGAGACGCAAGAGGGAAGACATATGGGAACATATGTATTGTATAACTGATTCACTTCATTATAAAGCAGAAACTAACACACCATTGTAAAGCAATTATACTCCAATAAAGATTTAAAAAAAAAGAAATAGTTTGGTAATACTGGAAATCAAACCAATTTTTGCAACCATATCCTAATGATGAGCAAAAAATATTCACTTATTCAACACTGTATTTTCTTAGCCAAAACATTCAATGTGGCTCATACTTCTTTTTTTAGATGATGTTAAAATAATGTAATATATGATATTTCCCATGTGTTGCCAAATATGATAGTAAAAGTGTGGTAATAAATTTCCATAGGCTAAACTAGAGGAAATCAACAAAAGTAATATGTAAAGCAAAATATGAGAGAACATTTCAGTGAGTATGTTGATATGCTTTATCATTTACTTCATTATTATCCTGTTAGATTAGTTATTTACTAACGCGGAAAAGAGAAGATAAATTGTATACCATCCAGTCAATTTATTGACTATTACCTATAGAACCATATATATAACAATTGCTCTGTGTAGAGTTAATGGTAGTCAACCTTAAGCTCTATTCTATTTTCAGACCAACCATGAATCTTTGGTTCAGAGTACACATAAAATATTGTCTCGTAATCCTTAAATTTGTAATCAAATATTTTTAACAGTAAAAATCATGAAATTGAGGAGAAGCTAAACTAATTTCCTAAGACAAACTAGCTATGAAATCTAAACAAAATATTCCTTAGTTTCTCATTTTTAGTAACAGCTTCACAAATGACTTGGAAAATCAGTCGAGAGATAAGTTTAACAAACTGCCTTTTCCCATATTCTTGAAGCTAATCATTCTTGAGAAATAATCTAGCATCACCTGTCTTTGAGTATCACTATAAAGGCAGAATTTGATATTAAAGTCTTCATTCTGGATTCTGGATTAGTCCTGGACTGATCAAGAGTCATTTCCTTTTCAGAATCCTTATTAGTGAGTTTAAGCAAGTATGTGTGAGCCCTATCTTCTATTTTAGGCCTGCAATCTTTTCTGGTAGAGAGGTCCATTGTGCTTCTCCATCTCAGCTATACTTACTATGGCTTTTGTTTTTAAGAACTGGTATACCAGAAGTAATGCAGACGTAACCTCTCAGAGCAGCCAAGGAAGCATCAGTGGAATAAAAAATGGAAATCAATGGGAACCCCTCAGGAATTACAGAATAAAAGATTATAGGTGCTTCCTCTGAGTCAACCTTCAATGCCCAATGTAAGGGTGTTTCTCAAAGATGTTCTCTGATACTTCTTGAGCTGCAGCCAGCGTCTTGGCTCTTCAGCCCTAGTCCTGCAGGATCTAGGAATGGGGACCTCTTCACCACCTCCTTGTCCTACTCCAAGAAATTTATAAAAGAAGGGTCAAGAATTGCTTTCTTAGCCCTGCTATCACAAAAGTCACCCTGTAGCAACTTAGCATAGCACCGAAAAGTCTTTTGATATCTGAAGAGGTAATTTTTTATGTTTCTATGTTTATTTTTGACTTATAGTTGAGGTAAAGAAATGAAGCTGTAAGCTCTCTCAGTACTGGAGTGTATAATTGAGAAAAGCTTTTTGTGATTTGAAATATTTTCCTACCTCTGGCAGGTGAATGAATTAGATTATACAGTCTTCAAAATTAATGGAGCTTTATGTTAATGGATTTATAGAGATTTATAAATGCTTCTCTATATCTAGCAGTTCCAAAGATTTACAGAAAAAAAAGAAACTGAAACTTTAGATGTGCTAGCCTTTGAAGAGAAAAAAAACTTTTCTTACAGAAATTTTGAGCATCTTTATATAGAAACCCAAGTTCATATATTCAAAGTGAATCTTTTTACAAATTAGACTGGTTTCAGAACAGCTATATGCCTTTTCTCTAATTTTTATAAGTGTTTAATATAATCAATGAATTTTATTTTTTATTATATTTAGGTTTGTTTTTTCAGGAAGAGACTAGTAATTCTGAGCTTCATAAACTTTTTATATTGGCCTATTGATCAGATAAGCAAATTTAGTTCTATACACTGATTAGGATTGTGAAAAATTTAAAACTATGTGTTCATAATTCTGACAAAGCTTTTATGTGAACTGTAATTATGTACAAAGTAGTATAGAGGTCTGAACGTGATTTCAAAGATTCTTATGTAGATGCATGAGCTTTGCTCATCTGCTACTTGTTTTGCATGACAGATGTTTTCTTTGTGAAAAAGAAGTTAGTTCAGTTGGTTAAAGGATACAGTTTCTGTGGGTAACTTAGACTCTACTAAATTAACAATAGCAGAAAAGCACAACTGTGTATACAAGGTAATGAGATGTGTTTTATTAAAAAAATGAGAGTAGTTTGTAAAATAAGGTATTTGCTTCAAAATGTGAAAGAGGTTAATAAAAGACATAACCTGAATAGACATAGAAAGTTGCAGAATTTTTGCAGGAAAAAATTTAGTCTTGGCTTATAATAACTGCAAATAATGGAGCTGAAAAGAAACACTGAAATGTATTAACATTTTGACAAATTTTGTTCAATGTTGATGGGCTTACTCGCAAGATGATTTATAAAGAAAGGAGCTCATGAATCTTATTTGGTTTTCTCTTTGTTAAGATGAAAATTGATCTTGAAGTTTTTAGTCTTAACAAGGAGTATTAAAAAGGTTACTCTTTGTGTAATCTGCTCAGAAAGCAGAGATTCAGTATTTCAACCAGAAAAATTTCACTGCTCTGTGTTGAATTTATTGAGCTTTATAACAGGAGTAAGCAATTTTTTTTCTGTAAAGGGCCAGATGATAAAGATTTTAATCTTCTCAGATTATAAGGACTGTAAGATCTGTCACAACTACTTTGTCACTGTAGTGGGAAAGTAGCCATAAATATATTTATAAATTATTAAGTATGGACATGTTCAATAAAGCTTTATTTATGAGCATTGAAATTTCATATAACTTTCACATGTCACAAAATGTTATTACTATTTTAATTTTTTTCAACATTAAAAAATGTAAAAACTATTCTTAGCTTATAAACTCTACCCATGAACTCACGACTAGATCTATGGATCATGGTTTGCTAACTTCTGTGATAGATTTAAAAAAAAATAACAGAACATTTTTGAAAGAGCTAAAATTTCTTAGAACCATGTAACCTTTTTCTATATTTATTTAAAAATATTGTCACTTTGATTAAATAGATAAGCAAATATTGTTTCTCAGGTGCCTGTCATTTCATCTTAATCAAGTACTTAAATCTCCTTTGATAACTATTTTGATTTTGTCTTCTCAAGATCAGACCCTTAATTCAAAAAAATTAAGATATCTTTATACCTGAAAATATCTTTGAGATTTCCCAGTGTGCCCTAGAAAATCACAAAGATTTTTTCTTTCTCCTTATTAAGAAAAAAAGATACTATAAATACTTAGGTAGGTTCATTTGGTCTGCTCCATATTTATTAATTAGCTCCATACTATTATAAGAGATGAATGAGAATAATAATTAAAAAGATTAGAGGAGCTCATCCTTACCTAGGTTAATTTTATACATGTAAAATGCTTTTAATATTAAAATTTAAGGGTATTTGTCAATGTGCTCATTATTCATAATATCTGGTTCGTACCCTCAAGGGAAAAGGGATGAAAATCTTATGAAATAGTTCTGTGTTGTACACTCCAATGGCTCTTTTCCATTTTGATATTATTGATTACTGTAATAAATTAACAACAGCCATTTACTCTCATATACAGGTGAACTTTGCTTTTCTCTGATTCTTACTTAAAACATGAGTTAGAACTCATGTTTTCAACAAAGAAGGTCAGTCTCTGTGTCTCAAGAAAAGGACTCTACCAGATATCTTAACTAGTACATCAAAGAAGACATCAAAGAATAGACTTTTGGCTGAAGATTGTTAATCTGGTATCACTTAGAAACCTTTCCAACTATACCAGAGGACTGAGTCAAGCTTTCCAGGGCTATTTTATTTCATAACAAGATGACTTCAGGAAAGCAGACTGCTGATTTGAGATCCAGGGGAACAAGAATTAATTACATTGGACTAAATAAACTGATGGGAAAATTTTAATAGCAGTTATTTGTTTGGAATATTTTTTATGTCATTTTAATGCTCTATTGACTGATGAATATATAATAACTCACTTTTTCTTCCTTCCAGATCTCTTACCCTCAATTTAGATTATGCTTTTATAAATGGAAATGAAGCATTTAAAAATGGAATCTAATTTCCAATGAAGTCTTATAGTTCGCAAACAAATATTCTTAATGAGTTTTCTTATTTTTTTTTCTGGTAATAGTTATACAAAAAAAATTAATAAAGAGAAACCTTAATTAAATAGAACTGGGAGACCAGAACGGGGAGCTCTCATGCCCAGCAAGGATAGCCCAGCCCAACAGGAAGAAGAGAGTCCTCTTCTTTCCTGGCAAGGACTCAGCCAATGAAAAGCCCTGAACTCTTTGTTTACTATAGCCCTCCCAACTTCCTTTTCGTCTCTGTAAAAGTGTTTTTATTCCTTCACCCTGCAGGGGAACTTGTCTGGGGCTCACCATGGTTGTAGACTCTGAATTGCAATTCTCTGCTGATCCTGAATAGTTCTATATTTGCTGGAGAAATATGTGGCAATCTATTGATTTCAGGTCAACATTTTGGTGGCCCATGTGGGGACCATTGAAGACTCCCAGTGGTTCCAGGCCTGGTGAGCACAAGGTGCAGTACCCACAACTGAGCCCATTGTCACTCATTGCTTTTCTCACTGACCCTGGAGTTTGAAGGTATGTCTTTCTCCTGGATCAGAGCTCATGTTCTCTTCGTGTTTGATGCTCTCCAGGCTTTATTTGGGATCTATTTAAAGATTTCTGGTTAAGGCCTTGTTCTGTATGCGAGTACTTAAGTTTGATACTTCGCTCTTATCTTGAGATCAGACTGTTTCAATCAAAGCTGGCTGAAAATGCCTTTGGCCTAGTTCCTTTGGGAAGGGGCTGCTTTGAATAAAACTATGCCAGTTTTTCAGACTTTGGCCTATTCCTTTGGAAGGGCTGTCCTCTGGGGACTGGCTAAAAAAGGCCAGGTCCTCCAGGACAGGTTTGTCTCCTTAAAACTGGCTGGGATTGGCTTGAAAGCTGTGTGAATTGAGCCGTTTGAGCTGTTTGAAGATTGATCTTTACTCTAGAGGAAAAACCTCTGAGAAGGCACTCCTAATTATCTAAATATCTTGAAACCCTCCCCCCAACTCTAGCTGATTTCATGTTTAAAAACCATGGCCCTTCCTCATGTGCATTTCTAACTAAATGGACTCGCCTGACCAAAGGCAATTTAGAGTATCAATGTCCATAATTGGGTGTGGTTTGTCCTGGAACCCCAAGCAATAAACACTGTTATCACTCCACATTTTGTTTCTAACCCTGTTGTTACTAACTCTGTTGTTACTATCATCCATTCCCACCAGAAGTAAATTCTTTACTGTAATGGACTTAAGCAATGCATTCTTTAGTATCCCAGTAGATGAAGCTAGCCAATACCCTTTTGCCTTCAAAAGAAGAAAAACAATTCACCTGGAGAGTAATGCCTCAGGGTTTTACTGAGAGTCCTTATTTCCATCAAATCCTGAAGGCTGATGTGGATGACATAAACTTCCCTAGAGGCTCTACTTTGTTGCAATATATGGATGATTTGCTTCCTTGCTCTCCTTCTTAAGCCTCTTCACAGGAAGACAGCATCCACTTGCTAAGGCTTTTAGCCTTAAAGGGACATAAGGTCATCAAAGAAAAAATGCAGTTTGCCCAAACTCTGCTTTGATATTTAGGGCATCTAATATCAAAACAAGGGCTACACCAAGATCCAAATAGACTTCATGATGTCCTAAGTTTCCCAAAACCTGAAACTAAGTGCCAACTGCAAGGTTTATTCAGACTAGTTGGTTATTGCCAAAACTGGATTCCAAATTTCTCTCTTATGGCCAAACGCCTATATGCTTTACTCAACAGTAACAACTCAAACCCAATTTTATGGGACAAACCAGATGACATAGTCTTTAAGGCATTAAAGGAGAGTTTGATGAACCTGCTCTTGGGCATCTCAATTATCAGAGTCCCTTTTCCTTGGGGTTCTCACCAAAAAGCACAGGGACCCATAGGGTATTATAGCCAGCCACTGGACCCTGTGGATATGCCCCTTGCCTTAGAGCCATTACTGCCACTTTCCTTTTTATTAAGGCAACTGAGAAAATTGTTCTGGGATCTCCTTTAACCATTTTTGTATCTCATGCTGTAGAAATTCTCCTGAATTCTCATCACATTCAACATTTCTCGGGCAGCCACTTCACCTCCTATGAAGTCCTTTTGTTAACTGCCCCTCCATAACTCTTGTACATTGCAATAACCTTACAACACCAATGAAATCCCTCACGACTGCTTAATGCTGACAGACCACCTCCTGATTCCTTGTAATGACCTACAGAAAATTCCACTGGGTAACATTTACTTCTCATGGTTCACTGATGGTCTTATTTAAAAGGTAACAATGGCAAATATTGTGCTGTGTAGGCTACTGCAACTCCTTTTGAGGTTGTTGAGGCAGCATCTTTACCTATGGCCACTTTGGCCCAACAGGCTGAATTATATGCTCTTACAGGGTCTTGCACTTTAGCTAAGGACGAAACTGACAATAGTTATACTCATAGTAGATATGCTTTCAAAGTAGTTCATGATTTTGGAATATTGTGGAAATAACATGGCTTCCATACTTCCAGTGGAAATAAAATTAAAAATGACCCCTATGTTCAGGACTGGACCGAAGCCTTCCCTTGCAGATAGGCTACTGCCTTTTCTATGGCTAAAGTCCTTTTGGGAAGGATTAACCCTACCTGGAAGAATTCTTCTTGAAATTCAAAGTAATCAGGGAACCCATTTTACTGGCCAGATGCTTCAACAAGTCTGTGCTGTTTGGCCAGTTTTACAAAACTTTCCCTGTGCTTACCACCCGCAATCCTCTGGTGTAATAGAACACACTGATAGCATTATTAAGACTCACTTGGCAAAATTTGTAGAGGCCCTCCAAATACCTTGGCCAAAAGCATTGCCATTAGTCTTTCTAAATCTCAGATTCACCCCTTTTGGAACTCATAAACTCTTTGAGAGAGTCACAGGATACCCAATGCACTTGGCTCCTGCTTTTTTTTTTTTTTTTTTTGCTGCACTGGGCAGGCATGCGGGATCTTAGTTCCCCAACCAGGGATCAAACCCATGCCCCCTGCATGGAAGCGCAGATTCTTAACCACTGGACTGCCAGGGAAGTCCCACTTGGCTCCTGCTTTCGACCCACAGCTGATAAGAGGAGAGATACTACAATATTTCAATGATTTAATTGCTTCTACTAAAAATAACCATGTTTTGGTAGAGTAATCTTTTCACAGTGCACCCTCAGGAGATGAACACCTTAAGCACCATACTGTGAAACCTGGAGGTTTTGTCTATCGGAAAAGATACTTCCAAAAGAACTCCCTTTAACCTCAATGGATAGGCCCCTATCAGGTACTGCTGACCAACCCTTGTGCCGCAAAACTCCAAGGAACAGACTCTTGGATTCGTGTGGCACACTTAAAAAAAGTTCCGGACCCTGACTGGACCTGCATATCATCTGGTGACCTGAAAGTAAAGATTTCCCAGAATTGGAGCAGATGACATCTGATGAAACAGCTTTCTCAAGATATCCAGGCCAGGCCTGTCAGAAGTTTGTTACCAAACCTTTGATGATGACATAACACTCAGATGATCTCCAGTGTTTATGATCTTGGTAACATATGGACTTTACATAAAAAGTGCCTGAGAGTTCTCCCTCCCACTCCTCATTACTCAAACGTGACCTTAATAGGTTTCCAATCTGTACACTTTCCCTCCAGTGTAAGACACTACAGCCAGGAAAGATTTTTCCTGGAATTACGGGGCAAAAAGCCACTGAAACTAGAAAACCTGACTCTTGATCAGGAATGCTTTCAGAGAAAGATCTTGATCAAAATGGGGAAATGTAAAAAATTTAAAAACAGAAACCTCAATTAATAGAGTTGGGAGACCAGAAGGAGGAATTCTCACACCCTGCAAGGATAGCAGAGCCCAACAGGAGGAAGAAAGTCCTGTTCTTCCCTGGCAAGTACTCAGCCACTGAAAAGCCTTGGACTCTTTGTTTATTATAGTCCTCCCAACTTCCTTTTCCACTCTATAAAAGCATTCTCCTCCCCTTGCCATGCAGGGGGACTTGGTTGTAGATCCCAAAATGCAATTCCCTGCTGGTCTTGAATAAACCCATCTTTACTGGAGAAGTATTTGGCTATCTATTGATTTCAGGCCAATAGTTATTTTCATTATTTCAATAAGAATCAGCCTCCATTTTAACTCAAGTTAGAAAAAAGTTGATTGTTCAACCAAAAACATACTACAGTGTTATATTTGAGAATGAATCACTTTTAGTTGGATACAGCAAGCCCACTGTTAAAGAACAAAGATACCAGTGCCTACAAAACCATCACAGGAAACTGGTCTGGTACTTGGCTTATAGGGCTCCAGCCTCACAAGTGACAAAGTCACTTTCTGGCAGGCCAGGAACCTTAGCATATTTGGGGGACCTTGAAAAGAGAAGAATTTACTAATTCTATGGGTACTACAGTAAAATCTAGGGGAGAGATTTTCTTAGCCTTAACTTCCTAGCCTAGACTTTATAGATTCTTTTAAATGGTCCAATCTTGGATTCTTTAATAAAATTTACAAACAAAAGCTAATAGTTTTAAGCAGACTCACAGATATAGAGAATAAACTAGTGGTTACCAGTGGGGAGGGGGTGGGGGAGGGGCAATATAGAGGTAGGGGATTAAGAGGTACAAACTACAAGGTATAAAATAAGCTATAAGGATATATTGTATTGTATATCATGGAGAATATAGCCAACATCTTATAGTAACTATAAATGGAGTATAACCTTTAAAAACTGAATCACTCTATTGTACACCTGTAACTTACATAATATTGTACAGCAAATATACTTCAATTTTAAAAAAAGCTAATAGTTTTGCCTCAGTATCTGTTAAATACTATATGATCTAAGAAGCTTATATAGTTATTTAACACCACTTATTGGATCTGTGAAAATAATCAGTCTAAACTATAATGAGGCCAACATTTTTTTCTGATCAGTATTTGGAAATTATTTATGACCAAAACAGGGAATGCTATGGACTAAAAGTTTGTGTCCCTCCAAAATTCAAAAGTTGAAATCCCCATCACCAATGTGATGGTATTTGGTGACGGGGCCTTTGGGATGTAATTAGGTCATGAAGGTAGAACCCTTATGAATGGGATTAGTGCCCACTGCCCACTCAGTCCCCCTACATCCTACTGGTTCACTCTGGGGTTCCTCCCGTCTCCTTGGGCATCAGAGTTCCCCACCAGAGGCCAGCAGGCACCCTAGTTGTGGGGAGATGCTAACTCTGCATCTTCCCACACCACCATCTTGACTCTGCCTCCATTGATTGATTTAAGGTGAGAGAGACAGAGAGAGAGAGAGAGAGAAAGAGAGAGAGAAAAAGAGAGAGAGAGAGAGAGAGAGAGAGAGAGTTTTGTGTGTATAGGAGAGATATTTTCAGACACATTTTTGGAAGTTCATACTAGTCAAACGATTGAATAGATTAAAAGGGGATGATTTGGACAATTTGGTTAGAGGGAAACTATCTATAGCACTATTTTATTTGTGGACCTCCAGAGATAGTGAATAAGAATGGTGGTAATGGAGATGGGAAAAGTGGACATCTTGAATATGTAACAGCCTGAAAACTAGGTCTTTTATGTATGCAATTTAGTGGACATTAATGCTTTTCATTAAGATAAAATATGTTAAAAGAGGTGGGTCAGCGTTGGGGAGGTTATATGTACAGTACGGGGAATTTTTAAATGTGAGTATCCTTTGAAATATAAATAAAATCTGAAATTTCAAGAAAGCAGTTAGGTCTGGATCTCTGAGGAGAGTTCTCAGAGATACAAGTCTGTGAGTCATTACATGTATGATTTATTAAAAACTTTTGAACCAGTTAAGACAGAGAAAAGAGCTCACAAATATATAAGCCTGGTAAAGAGGAACTGGTACTAAGCCCCCAAAGAAGTTAAAATTAAATTAAGAATAAATATTTTTGTAAACATATTTTTAAAACAGGATTCCTTATGAGAATACAAATAATAAATGGCTTTAATACGATAAAGGTTTCTTTCTTTCTCACCTAAAATAAGTTACATGTATATGCAATACAGGGCTAGTTTGGTAGTTCCTTAGCAAGTGATTTTGATGATCAGGTTCTCTGGTTTCAAGATTCCTGCTGTAGCCCTAACCTCATGTCTTTATTCCAGGAAGGATGGAGAATATCCAGAAGACTTACCTAATTTATGCTTCATCTTGTTGTTCACTCTTGGGCACAAGGGCACTGGGAAATTTAGTTTTGGGATGGGCACATTGCAATCTAGAATGAAATGTGCTTTCTGTTAGTAAAGAAGGAGGGAATAGAAATTGGGGAGACAAGCAGTTGTCTTGGCTATAAATATATATGGGAAAATCATTCTCATACACTACTTTTTATGGTGTATATTAGTACAGACTTTCTGAGTGAAATTTTGGCAAATTATATTCAAATATTTAAAATTTTTATACACTTTTGATGGAGATTTTTAATTTTAGGAAGTTGTTCTAACAAAACAGAGTAATTCTGTGTCACCAACTAGACTTGGGAAGTTCACAGCTATGGTCATCTTGGTATTTAGGTTGGAAACAATCCAAATGTCAAGAAGACCAGTCAAAGTTGTAGGTTCTGGATATCAACTAATTATTTCTTGAATGGGGTGTGGGATATAGATGTGTCCCTTAATGTAATTCAAATTGTAGGTCTTGATCCCTTTATTTTAATAATAAGGCTTAAGTAATACTAAACTTAAGATTTTGCTGTTAAGTTTTGGTATCCTGTATGGGGTCAGCTTTCCCAGAATAATCTGCTTTCACTCTCACTTTTCCAATGCTCTATACCTTGCTATCTATTAAATATTGTACATTGATCTGGTCTGTTATCATTACTAGAGGTAAGTAAGCCTTATCATCATCTAGTTATATTTAGTGTCCTCATTCAGAGATTTCATGTCTTGGTCAATGAAGAATATGGTATTTGGTTCATTCTTCATCTTGCAAAAACCAGCTGAAATTTCTTTCTTCCTGTATATGGTGGGAGACTACCAATTATAATCAACTTGTTTCTGTAGGGTCTTAATTTTCCTAAACATAACAAATATTGAGAAAGGTACAACTTTACTCTTCCTAAAAAGATAATTAGTTAACAGAAAAAAGAATGTTATATACATTACTCTCCCTTATCATTAAAATTAACCAATAAATTAAATAAAAATTACAATATCACCTTTCACTTATATTATAACTTTCTTGTTTTTAAACTTCATACTAAACTTTCCTTTTATGATTATAACTAAAGACTTATGCTTTCATTCACTTACTCAACTTGTTCCAAATAATTACAGTAGTATTTTCTCTGTTACACATACATTGTCAAAATTCAGACAATGAGAATCCTTTTTTAACTGAACTAATTTGTCCTTGTACTATCCAAGCCATCTTTGAAATCCTCCTCACTTTTGGGCAGCCATATGTTCCAGGTCACAGGATCAGCTATTACCCAGGAAGTGCTAGTTCATTTTACGAAGGCAGAAGAAAAGGCACTAAAAAAATAAATTCTGGGCGTTGGGGGCTGCATGTCAGATTTTTCCACATGAGTAAGTCTGGTAGATAGGATGAGATTAATGCTGGGTCAAATTCTAGCTAAAACTAGAAAAGAAATTACTTTTAAAAGGGCCATGAGTTCACATTTCCAGTTTGTTATTAATTCTTTATTTTGTGGTGTGAAGTTTATTTTACCAAGGACATACACACTTAGACTATCAATCCTTCCCCAAAGTTTTAAATATGTTTCCCCCTTTAAAAAATAATTCTTGTGTCTCACTGACTTCCAGTTTAGTATCACTTCCTTATCTTTCACTATTGGTTATAGTAAGAGAAAGAAATGTTCTCTAATGTGTCTATGGTTTTCAGTCATCTTATTGATACGTAGTGAAATAAAATATGTAGAAAGAAAAGTTCACTTAACTTTCACATTCTACAAACGAAGTTCTAGTTAATCCAAGATTGAAGTAATTATTTTAAAAGTAAAATGTCAAAATATGCACTGTCATAATTATGTTTATGACATAAATTTATGCTTTAAGTTAAAAACTCATTCTATGGAGTTATTTTTAGCAAATATAATAATGAACACCACTTAGTGTGCTGTTATGAAGCACACCATTTGTTATTTTGGAGGTCTTACTAATCCTTGTGCAAATATGAAATGCAAATACATAATTAGCTAATTTATTAATCATTCATTTGAAATATTTATTGATTATGTACTCTGTGTCAAACATTCTTCAAGGTCTAGGGATACGATAATAAATAAAATACTTAAAATTCTCTCCTCCTCAAAGTTACAAAACAGTTGAGAAAACATCCAGTTAAATAAATGGTTATAATGTAGCTTGATGAATGATAACATTCATCCATAGGGTAGGAGAAACTAGAATTTTATGGGAACCTATGGCAATGGAACAAAACCTGTCTTAGTGATGGTCTTCCTGAGAATGCCACATTTAGGTTAAGAACTAGAGAATGGATAGGACTTAGCCAGACAGAAGGTGGAGGTTGCATAGTGGAAGTCACAGCCTTGTGGAGTGAACGTCACGGATTTCTAGGAGTCAGACATTATCCAAAAGGAAAAGTAAGTCATTGAAGGGACTTAGGTAGTTAATAATCAGATTTGCATATTTTGAAATATTACTTAGACTGGAAATTGGAACTGTAGAAGGACAGGCCTTGAGGCAACAGAGCAATTAGGAGGCTGTTTCAGAACTGCAGTAAGGGAGGATAACGGCCTAGAACAGTGTGCGGCCAGTGATGATAGAAAGATGGAAAATAAGCCATATCCAAACCATCAAAAAAGTCTATTGAATTTAACATTAACATGTTTCCAGAATCTGATCACTGCTCACCATCTGCCTTGCCACCATCCTGGTACAAGCCAACAACACATCTGATTTCAATTACTGCAATAAACTCTTAGCTAGAGTTGCCAGATTTAGCTGATAAAAATTTCATCTGGCAACACTGCTCCTAACTGTTCTCCCACCTTCTGCCTCTTCTCCATGTCAGTCTTTTCTCAATATGGCAGGTAAGAGTACCATTAGGAAAACACAACTCAATCTTGGAAAGTTCTAAATAGCCCAACTGGTCATGATGTAGTACGTTTTTTATACACTGCTGGGTTAAATTTGCTAATATTTTGTCTAGGATCTTTGCATTTATGTTAATAAGTGCTTTTGTCTCCAATTTCTTTTTCTGTCTGCCATGGTCAGGTTTTGCTATTGAGGTTATATTTTCATCATTAAACGAATTGTGGAGTAATCTATTTCTTTTTTTCCCCCCTCTCTTCTTTGGAAATGTGTTTTTAAGATTATATTTATCTTCTCTTTGCAATTGGTAGAATTTTCCTGAAAACCTTAGGCCTGGTGTTTGTTATTGTTTTACATTTTAAAATACTGATTCAATTTATTTGTTATAAGACAATGTTTTTGAGCCAATTTTTATAAGTTAGTTTCTAGGAAACTATTTTGTCTAAATATTCAATCTTATTGTCATAAACTTTTTCATTGTTCTCTCTTTGTAATCTGAGTTTTACCTCTGCTTATGTCCTTTCCCCCTTATATTGTTTATATGTACTGCTGTTCTTCCTGATTAATTTTGCCAGTATCTGTGTGTTACCTTTTTAAAATAATCAATTTCTGTCTTGTTGATTCTCTTTATTTTGTATTTGTTTTGAATCTCATAAATTTCCAATCTTATGTTTATTAACTCCTTACTTCTATATTTGGTTTATTCTATTGTTCATATACTATTCTGTCTATATTGTGTTTTTGAAATTCTCATGTTTTTTTTTTTCCTATTTGTCAAAATTTCATGTAACTGTTAGTTAGATCTAGATGTGCAATTGATTTAGTTTATTTTATCTTATATTATTGTGGCAAGAATATTTTATAAGTAGGGCTGTGCAATTCCTATTGATTATTTTGTATGAATTTCCTGAATAATGAGCTGGTTGCCTAAGTAAGATCTCAATGATGAAGAATGGGTGATTAAGTATAATTAGGATATTAAGTGTAATTATCAATTTTAATAGATTTGATATATTTCAGTATTCGTTCTTCTTTTTGAAGCTCAAATGGTCCCATCTTTGGCTAATGGGACTCCCTTCAAGTTGCCTCCTGTGTCCTTTTATAGTCTGTGATAGAGTCTAGGCACAGGATTTCAGAAATGACAAGATGATCAGGCTCACCTTGGATACTGCTGGTCACAGATATATTTTTAAGGAGCCCTGGTAATTCTTGTAAGTGGAAACTAATATTTGGACATTATATCTGGGTGGTAGGTTTGCAATTTCTACTGGGTTATCACAGCTTCTTGGGCATTTCAGTAGAGAGCTAAAACACATTGTATTTTATTTATTTTACAAGGAGAAAAATAAATTTTACCTTTCCACACTACCTGGAGAGGAGTCCATACGGTATAGTCTTCAGTTCCTGTCAGAAAGGCAAACTTTCAGAATGTTCGAAGCCCTTGACATACTGCAAATGAAGGAGGAGGCTGTACTTAAATTCCTTGCTGCAGGAACCTACTTAGGTGGCACCAACCTTGACTTCCAAATGGAACAGTATATCTACAAAAAGAAAAGTGGGGGCATCTACATCATAAGAGAACCTGGGAGAAGATTCTGCTGTCAGCTCCTGCCATTGTTTCCAGTGAAAATCCGGCTGATATTGGCGTCATATCCTTCAGGAGTATTGGCCAGAGGGCTACACTGAAAGTTGTAGCTGTCTGTCACTAGGGCCAGTTCTATCGATGGCCACTTCACTCCTGGAAGCTTCACTAAACAGATACAGGCGGCGTTCCGGGAGCCTCGACTTTTGCTGGTTACTGATCCCAGGGCTGACTGCCAGCCTCTCACAGAGGCGTCTTAAGTTAACTTGTCTACTCTCGTTCTGCGTAACACAGATTCTCCTCTGTGCTATGTGGACATTGCCACCCCACGCAGCAACAAGTGAGCCCGCTCAGTGGGTCGGCTGTGGTGGCCCCCTCAGTGGGTCGGCTGTGGTGGCTGCTAGGCCCGGAGGTTCTGTGCATGCGTGCCACACCTCTCGCGAGAACTCACGGGAGGTCGTGCGTAATCTCTACTTCCACAGAGATCCTGAGGAGATTGAAAAGGAAGGGCAGGGTGCTGCTGGAAAGGCTGTGACTGAGGAGGAATTTCAGGGTGAATGGACCTCTCCAGTTCCTGAGTTTACTGCTACTAAACCCAAGGTCGCAGCCTAGTCTGAGGGCACGCAGGTGCCCTCTGTGCCTATTCAGCATTTCCCTGGTGAGGATGATAACTGAGTGGTGTTAAGCTGTTCTTCCACAGGCTTTTGAACAGAAAACGGCAATACGGGGCTTCCCTGGTGGCGCAGTGGTTGAGAGTTCGCCTGCCGATGCAAGGGACACGGGTTTGTGCCCCGGTCCGGAAAGATCCCACATGCCGCGGAGCGGCTGGGCCCGTGAGCCGTGGCCGCGGAGCCTGCGCGTCCGGAGCCTGTGCTCCGCAACCGGAGACGCCACGACAGTGAGAGGCCCGCGTACCACAAAAAAACGGCAATACAAAGTTGACGGAAAAAGAAGTTTCTAAAAAAGTAAGTAAATCAGTAAATTCTAATTTCATAATACTGATTTCCCAAATTTAAATGGAGATTATAGGATTCTGTTTCACATGTCTGATTTGTATGTTGATCTTGTCTTTTATACTGAAAATCTTGGTTCCTAGTAATATAATTACATATATGGTTTAATCTACTCTGTGTGGTGGAGTATGTGTGTATTTTTATAAGGGTTTTAGAATTATCCCCAAATCAAACTTAATAATAGGACCACTAGCTGCGACTTAAGATTTTGTGATTTTTATTTTTGGTCCCACTTAGGTATATAAAGTCAACGTTCTATTTTAAAATTCATTGAGATAAGTATCTTTGCCATTATGCCACAAATTTGATATAAAGTAGTATTAGTGAGTTTCAATTTGTTTTTATTTTAGGTTTTGCTTCACTTTTTTATTTCATTTAATGTTATTTTTCACATATATAAAAAAATGAAGAAGGTGCTAAGGTCAAAACTATAAAACAAGGCACATTAGAAAATATCTAGTTTTTATCTTTGTTCTTCCCACTACCTCTCTTTTGTCTTCTTCCCTAAGTTTACTATTTCTTTTAATTAATTTTTGGTTTATCCTTCCATTGTTTTTGGAAAATATTAGCAAATATGTATGTACATGTGTATGAGTGTATGAATTCCCACACCTTTGTTACCGAAAAGGTACCCCAAAAGGTGTAACGTATTTCTTTCATTCTTTTTCTTTTTTACAGCTGTTTTGCTTTTGCAATTAGTAGGAAAATAAGTAGCTTTTTGCATAAGGCATTGCATATTTCTGTGAGTGTATCTTAGGAATAGATTCCTAGAAGTGGGATTTCTGGTTCAGAGAGTAAATGCATGTGTAATTTTGCTAATTAATAATTTGCTAATATCAAATTCTTAGAGCTGGTATGGTTTTGTTCCATTAGCAATGTATGAAAGTGATTGTTTCTCATGACCTTAACAACAGAGTATGTTGTCAAAGTGTTCTGTTTTTGCCAAGGTTAGAAATGATACCTCAGTGTAGTTCCAATTTTGTATTTCTCTTATTATACGTGTATTATATATCTGATCACTTCATATGATTAAGGGCCATTGCTGGTTCTTTTTCTGTGAACTGTTTTCCATATCATTTGCCTATTTTTTTCTTTAAAGTATTGGGACTTTTTCTTTTTCTTTTTTAGAAGTTCTTTATATAATAGCAATATTTGCCCTCTATATGTGATATAAGATGCGCAATTTTTTTTTTTTTTTTCGGTACGCGGGCCTCTCACTGTCGTGGCCTCTCCCACTGTAGAGCACAGGCTCCGGACGCACAGGCTCAGTAGCCATGGCTCACGGGCCTAGCCGCTCCGCGGCATGTGGGATCTTCCCGGACCGGGGCACGAACCCCTGTCCCCTGCATCGGCAGGTGGACTCTCAACCACTGCGCCACCAGGGAAGCCTGCACATTTTTAATGTAATCAAATTTATCAAGAATTTCCCTTTTTACTTCTAGATTTTGGATCACAGTAAGACTTTTTTTTACCCTTTTCTAGATAATAAAGGAATTCACCCATATTTTGTTTTAATACAATTTTATTGTAGCCTTTAGATATCTGATTTTTAAAAAAAATTATTTGTTTTATTTATTTAGTTTTGGCTGCGTTGGGTCTTCGTTGCTATGCATGGGCCCTTTTTTTTTCTCTAGTTGCAGAGAGCATGGGCTACTCTTCATTGCGGTGCATGGGCCTCTCATTGTGGTGGCTTCTCTTGTTGCAGAGCACGGGCTCTAGGTGCACGGGCTCAGTAGTTGTGGCTCGCGGGCGCTAGGGGCGCAGGCTCAGTAGTTGAGGCACATGGGCCTAGTTGCTCTGTGGCATGTGGGATCTTCCTGGACCAGGCTTGAACCCGTGTCCCCCGCATTGGCAGGCAGACTCCTAACCACTGCGCCACCAGGGAAGCCCTAGATATCTGATATTTTAAAAAATTCTCATGGTCTACAATGTATGTCATTTTTTTATATACAGCATTTTATTATTGGTTAGTTCTGAATATTTTAAAAACAATCTCTATTATTTCTCTTTTGATCAATGAGTTATTCAAAAATAGTCTGTATGATACTGCTTCTTTGATATTTTCGAGCCTTGCTTTATGGATCAGGTGTCCATTTTTCTAAATGTATAGTATATACCTAAGTTATTCTCCATTTTTTGCTGCAGAGCTCTGCCTATGGCCACTAAGTAAAGTGTGTTCACATTTTGTGATTCAAATTTCTATATCTTACTATTTTCTCTGCTTGACTTGCCAGAAACTGAGATAGTTATGTTGAAATCTCATATGTTGTTGGGTTTGTCTATTTCAACTTGTAGTTCTGGCCACTTTTACTTCACATATTGTAAGAGTATTTTACCCTGTACAGGAATTAGTGTTTTAATATGCTCTTAGAGAATTGACACTTTTCTATATATAAATATATATTTAATATATACTAAATCTATCCTGCTTAGGTTTATTTTTTCTGATATTAGTATAAGTGGCTCAACTGTAATTTCATTAGTGTTTTCCTGGTATATATTTATTAATTATTTAAATTTTAATCTTTACTTGGCTTTGGGTTTTAGGTGCATATACTGTAAAGAGCATATAGCTGAAATCTGATATCTTTGTATATCCTGAAAACATACGTCTTAATTAATAAGCTTAGTTCATATATTCTTGAGAAGTAAGGGTTAACTTGTCCCAGACTGGTCTCCTGCAGGTTGGTCCCGAGAAACAAAAGTTGAGTTCATATACTCCTGTTAAGCTCTGTGGAGATGAGTTATGGCCTGGTGACTAAGAAAATAATTCCTGGTACATAATAAGGTTTGGACCTCAGCCTCTGATCATATGAAGGGAACGTGTCAAATCTTGCTGCTGCATTGATATATTATATGGCTATAATCACATGGCTTGAAGCAGAAGGGACAGATAATGCTACCTACCTACCATGAATGCTGAGATTGCAGGGCAGGGCTGGAGTCCAGGTTCTGCCTTATCAAATTGCTATTGTAGCCTGGTTCCTGATCTAAACATGGGAGGGACTAATGCTTCCCATGGATTAATGATGCTTAAAGGCTGCACAGTTCATGTGTGAGGAACTTCTTCCAGAGTCTGAGGTATACCCTGAAATATTTCTTCATTGTCCTAGAATTCAGTGGGCAACAGAGGACTTACACATGTGTTATTGCTCCTATTTCCATGGGTTTTCCCCAATAAACACTACTCCAGGCACGTGTGGTGTGTGGGCTTCTAGCCATATAGAGTTTATATGTGACAGCAGGGATAATTAATACTGATAATGCCTGGATTAGTTTCTATAAATTTACTTTTCCTTTTATATTTGTTTTATTTTCTCTGAGTTGCTTCTTGTCTCCTTTCTTGGTTTTTTGGTTTGTTTCTGTGGGGATTGATTGAGCTATGTTTGTTTTCTTTCACATATCATTTTTCCTTCTCTTGGTTTTGAAAGAAAATTACAGCAATTTTATTTTACAAGGTATAGTTGATATTTTATCCTGAATATTTATTTAACACAGTCTAAAGTTAATAACTCAAACAGCTACTGACCAATGCAAAAACCTTAGAACTCGTTAACTTTTATCATCCCAGTTTTGACATGTGTTTTATTGTGTTAAGTATCTGCCCTTTTTTTTTTTTTCTCGGTACGCGGGCCTCTCACTGTTGCGGCCTCTCCCGTTGCGGAGCACAGGCTCCGGACACGCTCCGCGGCCATGGCTCACGGGCCCAGCCGCTCCGCGGCATGTGGGATCTTCCCGGACCGGGGCACAAACCCCTGTTCCCTGCATCGGCAGGCAGACTCTCAACCACTGCGCCACCAGGGAAGCCCAGTATCTGCCCTTTTTTTGAGCTCCACATATTAGACTTTTTGTTGCTATTGTTGTTTTTATTCTTATTTTATATGGAAAATACTGGTTAGATATACCTACGTTTTAATCTTTTATTTTCCCCACTGTTAAGCATTTTCATCAGATCCTTTAGAAGTTCCCTCAGTGCAGGCTTATTTATGGTAAAAATCTCTCCATTTTCATGTATCTTAAAATGTTTTTGTTTTCCTTTCCTTATTTAAAGACAGCTTTGCTAGGCATACACTATTAGGTTGATAATTTTTTTTCATCACCAATTTGAAAATAATATTCTTCTATCTGGCTTTCGTTATTGCTGTTGAGTTTTTAATTTGTTTTTAATTTGTTTTGTTTTGTTTTTGTGAGTTTAACTCTCATTTCTCTCTAGTAATCTGTCTTTTCTAAGTGCATTTAAAATTTTTCTATTCATCTTTGCAGTTCTTCAGTGTTAACTCTAAATGTATCTAGGAAGTGATTTGTATTTCTTCTTTACTATGCTATATTTAGTGTCTATGCTTTTCAACCACCCATTCAATCTTCATTTCCTTGCAGTTTCATCACTCTTCCAATACTCTTCAACCTTATCATTCTGCCAGATTAGCTCACTCAAAAGTCGCCATGCTCCACCAGATTAACAATAGTGTCTTTTTCTTAGTACTTGACCTTCTTTAGCCTGACATAGCTACTCATACTTTGTTTATCCATTTGTTCTTTTTTCCTTTTTTAAAATTGAAGTATAGTTGATGTACAATACTATATAAGTTACAGGTGTACAATATAGTGATTCACAATTTTTAAAGGTTATACTCCATCTATAGTTTTTATAAAATATTGGCTATATTCCCCATGTTGTAGAATATATCCTTGTAGCTTATTTTATACCTAATATAGTAGTCTGTATCTCTTAATCCCCTACTCCCATCTGTTCTTTTTTAAAAAATTTATTTATTTTATTTATTTATTTTTGGCTGTGTTGGGTCTTTGTTGCTGTGTGTGGGCTTTCTCTAGTTGCAGCAAGTGGGGGCTGCTCTTTGTTGTGGTGCGTGGGCTTCTCATTACAGTGGCTTCTCTTATTGTGGAGCACGGGCTCTAGGCGCACAGGCTTCAGTAGTTGTGGCATATGGGTTCAGTAGTTGTGGCTCGTGGGCTCTAGAGTACAGGCTTGGTAGTTGTGGCACATGGGCTTAGTTGCTCTGCGGCAGGTGGGATCTTCCCGGACCAGGGCTTGAACCTGGGTCCCCTGCATTGGCAGGCGGATTCTTAACCACTGCACCACCAGGGAAGCCTCCATCTGTTCTTAAAATCTTTTTTCTTTGGTTATTGGATGTGGTCAGCAAAATTCTAAAGATGCCTCTACCCCTAGATTCCTCCCACTTGACTATTCAAACAACAACCTAGGGATTGTTGTGAAGGGACTCACAGATGTAATCGAAGTCTCAAGTCAGTTGACCTTAAAATATAGAGATTATCTAGGTGGGCCTAACTCAATCAAATGAGCCCTTTAAAATAGAGTTTTCTCCAGATAGTTGAAGAAGGGGATTCCTAGATTCCTCCCACTTGACCCTAGATTCCTCCCACTTGACTATTCAAACAACAACCTAGGGATTGTTGTGAAGGGATCTCACAGATGTAATCGAAGTCTCAAGTCAGTTGACCTTAAAATATAGAGATTATCTAGGTGGGCCTAACTCAATCAAATGAGCCCTTTAAAATAGAGTTTTCTCCAGATAGTTGAAGAAGGGGAAGTCAGAGAGATTCAAAGTGTGAGAAGGAATCACCTCACCAAAGCTTGGTTAAGATGGAGTGGAGAGTAGAGGAGCATGTGTGAAAGGAATGTGGGCAACCTTAAGTTGATGACAGAGGCCTCTGGCCAACAGTGAGCAAGAAAATGTGGGCTTCAGTCCTACAGCTATAGAGAACTGAATTCTGCCAACAACTTGAATAGGCTTGTACACAGATTCTTCCCCAGAGTCTCCACATAATAGACGAACATGGCTGATACTTTGATATTAGGCTGTGAAATTGTGTGCCTGACTGGACTTCTGACCAACATAATGGTGATGCAATAAATGGGTGTTGTTTTAAGCTGCTAAATTTGTGGTAGTTTGTCACACAGCATTTGAATGCTTAAAGTTTTGCCAAAAGAGTAGATCTTCTATTAAGTGCTCTTACAACAAAAAAAAATATTTTCAAGAAAGCAGTAGAAAATTAATATCCTAGGCCTCCATACTCCTGTCTCTCCTCTGACCATTATGATCACTCCGTCTCTGGCTTATGTTCTGGATTCTCTTCCTCTGTCTGATCCTTAAATTTGGGGATTTTCCAGAGATCATCAATAAATCACTGCCTTTATAATTTTGTGACCCAGTGCATTAATCTATGCAAAAGTCCTTTTTTTTTTCTCTTTCCTTCTTTATTATTTTATGAGGGAATTGACTTTGTTTTGTTTGGGGGGTTTAAATAGCATTTGCAAATCTTGAGTATTATCTCATAATTCTTCAGTTTAAAGAAAAAATTAAGGATAAATATAAAGAAAACAACCCTATATAAACAGTGTTTTAAATTTGACACTAAAACTCCACTTACAATTTAATTGAATCCATAATTTTGTTTTGACAGAGACAGCAAAAGAGACATTTGATAAATGCTACATAATCAATACCTAAAGATGCCTGTCAGCTAGCAGTTCATGCCCATTTAACTTGATCTCTCTAATGCCCATCCTAGCCTGTACACAGCTGAGATGTAATAAGCTCTTTCTCATGATAGATAAGAATAACCTGAGGGCCATGGGCTGTAGAGAACTAAGGTCAAATCTGACCACTGTGCTTCTCCTTTGTCCCAAATCTGAATTTATTCATGATTAGTTCTGCTTGCTACTACAATCGGAAAAGCTAAGGAGGTCATATGGAAAGCAGAGGAAAAAGATGTGATGGATGTAGAAACAGTAGGAAATGATGAATGATCCTGCAGTCTCTCTGAGCAAGAGGTTTCAAAAGAATGCATATGAAAGAATACATTTTCCTGTGCTCTGAATGTATCGTCAAGAAATAAACTACTTAAAATGTACCTTTTTAATGTTCTCATTTGTCTTTTCTACATATCTCAACACACCCTTTCAAAAAAAGCAAAATACCACAGCCTGATTAAATATTAAAAACCCCCTCACATAGAATCTGTGATAAAAGTGTTATAAGTGAGTGTAATCAAAGGCATCTCAGAATATTATAAGTTAAATGAAAATAAAGGTAAAGAACTATAGGAATACAGTGATTATTGATAATAAGATGATAGTACTACTAGCTACTATTTATTAAACATTTTCTGCATACTAGGCACACTGCTAAGCAGTTTATATAAATTAACTCATTTAATATTTTTAAAAGTACAGTTATGTAGATAAATGATGAAATGTAGAAAAGACTTGTCAAAGGTCATATAGCAAATATAACATAAAGTCAAATTTTTTTTACCCATTTTTGTCTGACTCACATTCTTAAAATCATTGATCTAATGCCTCTCAAAAAGGGTTACCATTGATTTTGAGTGTAGTCTTAGAAATTGGCGGGGGGGAGAAAAGGGGGGCTTTTGTTGAAGATTTATATTTTATTTGATACTATTTTCCTCGTGTCATCCTAAAAATTACTGTTTCAGAAATGGAAATGTGCTTCTGAACCACATTATTATGCATTTACCTCCCATGTATTATATATATCAAATGATGTTAAGGATAAATTTTGAGAGGATAATATGAGGTATATTTAGGGAAATAACACGTCTTCGTCGGGTTAGATTATAAGTGAAGCTGACATAGATTAAGGGAATTAGGTTGGAAAAAAGCCTTCATTATTCTAGATAAAATATTTTCAAGCACAAGTTGAATACATGAATCAAGTTCAACTTAAATCCATTTAAAAAAAATCTGTTGATGTTAAAAGAAGCAAGCACAAGGTCATAATTTTTCTTCTCTGAATTTCTGATGGTTTTTCTTTGTCTCTGTAGTTCATCTACTAATTTGAATGTCATGTTAATGGAGGCACTCGTTTTCTTTTGTGGTGTTTAAATTGATATCTTCTACATGACAAGCTTGTAACAATGACTCATTTAAATAGGTGGCATGTTTTAATAGATTAAATAGAAATGTTACTATACCTTTTCTGATAGATATATTTTATATGTGGTAAGATGAGGAGATATTTTTAAAGAACATGCCTATTTTATCTAAATCTTTATAGCTCTTTTTTTTTTTTTTTTTTTTTTGCGGTACGCGGGCCTCTCACTGTTGTGGCCTCTCCCATTGCGGAGCACAGGCTCCGGACACGCAGGCCCAGCGGCCATGGCTCACGGGCCCAGCCGCTCAGCGGCATGTGGGATCCTCCCGGACCGGGGCACGAACCCGTGTCCCCTGCATCGGCAGGCGGACTCCCAACCACTGTGCCACCAGGGAAGCCCCATCTTTCTATTTTTATCTCATATCTCTAATGAATTTCTTCATAAAATCCCAGCAGCTGATGTCTGCCCAGCCAAGCTATGGTTCATTTTTTGGACCTGTGCAGTCACATTAATACAAAGCAGAATGCTCTTAGTTCATATTTACTGTCATTCTTAGTATAATTACAGAAATCTCTTTGACTTTTCAGACCATGGGCCATGTCAGTTTGTATTACTGGTACTTAACTGATTGATCCTGTTATAGGTGTGTCCAACTGAAATGTGATTTCTGTTAAAGCAGGCTTGTAGGATCTCTCCCTTCCTAACTTCTTACAGCAGACTTTGTCACATTATCATAACTCAGAGGGCTTGTAAACTTCTCATTTACTCATTACCATATAGACTAATGGTAAATGCACAGGTCCTCAAGTTAGACTCCTTGTGTTTACATTAAAGTTCAGCCACTTATGAAGCTGTGGGACATTAGGGAATTAATGTATGTCTCTGGGTTCACTGTGATTATCTGTAAAAATAAAATGCGGGTAATAATAGCACTATGTCATGTTATTGTGAGACAGAAATGAAGTAATTCATGTAAATATCTTAACCTGATGCCTAATACATGGTGAGCTCTCAATAAGTGTAGGCTGTTTTTGTTAGTGGATGCAAGCTAGTGATGCTGTAAAAGCTTTCAGCAAGTATGTATTTCTTTCTTATATAAAGAACTGCCATTAAGGCTGCCCTAATTTTTTTTAGATTACATTTACCTATAGATTACTTACAGGTTCAAATCTACAGTGGAAATAACTTTTTTTTTTTTTTACTAGTTTTTTGGAAAGATGTTTTTAACTTTTTTTTTTTTTTTTTGTGGTATGCGGGCCTCTCACTGTTGTGGCCTCTCCCGTCGCGGAGCACAGGCTCCGGACGCGCAGGCCCAGTGGCCATGGCTCACGGGCCCAGCCGCTCCGCGGCATGTGGGATCTTCCCAGACCGGGGCACGAACCCGTGTCCCTTGCATCGGCAGGCGGACTCTCAACCACTGCGCCACCAGGGAAGCCCAGAAAGATGTTTTTAAACCAGTTCCTTAGAAGACTCCTATGTGACCCACACTAGTAAAATATACCTTCAGTTGCCTCCTCTGTCTCTAGGCAACAGCAGTGTAAAATATGTAAACAAATGAGTGTCCTTGTCTGCTAAAATTTAATCTGTTAATCATGTTGTATTATTGCTCTTCCCCAAATTCTCCCTCCCCATCAGGTAACATTCCTTATTATTAGGAAGAGGAAGTTCCTTAACATATTATTTCGACAGCATAATTTACCCAGATGATGGTCATTATGATGGTGCTTTATTTTTTATTTTTTGATTTTATTTTTTTTGATGATGCTTTAGATTCATTTAGAGTCTACCATTCAGAGAGGAAGAATAGCTGGCCTACATTATTCCTCATACTTATTAAAAGTTGCTGCATTCCCATTTGTGAGTTTGTTGAACGACTGGGTAGCATACCTCTTTATAAAGATAAAATGGAGAGTAATAAATGAAAACACTCCCTAGCTATACTATTGATTTAATTGTTTATTAAAATAACCTCATATTGGACGTGTATTTTACTCTTAGAAAATTGGCAAAGTGCTAATATATTTAGTTTAACTGGACCAAGTACATGTCTTATTTAACTTTGATTCCCCAGCACAAACTCATTTATTAAGAATAAATGCTTGGGACTTCCCTGGTGGTGCTGTGGTTAAGAATCCACCTGCCAGGGCTTCCCTGGTGGCGCAGTGGTTGAGAGTCCGCCTGCCGATGCAGGGGACGCGGGTTCGAGCCCTGGTCTGGGAAGATCCCACATGCCATGGAGCAACTAAGCCTGGGCGCCACACTACTGAGCCTGTACTCTAGAGCCCCTGAGTCACAATTACCGAAGCTCACACACCTTAGAGCCCATGCACCGCAACTATTGAGCCCACATGCTGCAACTACTGAAGCCCATGCTCTCTAGGGCCCACGTGCTGCAACTACTGAAGCCGGCATGCATAGAGCCCCTGCTCTGCAACGAGAAGCCACCGCAATGAGAAGCCTGCACACTGCACAACACTGCAGTGTGCAACACACTGCACTGCACACTGCAACAAAGAGTAGCCCCCGCTTGCCGCCACTAGAGAAAGCCCATGTGCAACAATGAAGACCCAAGGCAGCCAATAAATAAATAAAATAAAATAAAATAGAATAAACAGTCGAGAATATTGGACTTTATTTTAAAAAAAAAGAATAAATGCTTGTTGAATCAAATTAATCAGCCAAACAGTAGACAAATGAAAGTTGTGGTTAATAAGATAGGCCAGACTGAAATACTATTCTTGTTGAGAAGCTTACTTTAATCACCTTCTTATTTTCCAGCCTTATATAATCATGTATTAAAGTGATAGAATATTTCTCATATTGAGAAAATAATAGTTTTGTATTATGCTGAATCTGCCTGGGAAAAAAATAGACACCTTATCAAATTCAGTGGAGGTGTCATGAGAATTGATACCTAAGAGTTGTTGTGGGAACACATTTAAATTTTAAAAATATGCAAGATTTTTGATACTGTCTCATGCCCACTATTGTTTGGGAATAATGCAGTTTCAATTTATAGAATTGCATCATGTATTTTAGGGCTGGAGAGAAACTTGGTAAGTCCTGCATTGAACCTAAAGAGGAATGCATTGCAATAAGATGCTCATTCAAAAATCAAATAATGATGTGAATAATGTTGATCATCTCTACTGGAGGAAAAACATGGTACACATTAAACACATTACTTATTATATATTTATTTAACAATCTTGGACTTTATTAATATAATGTTTTGTAGTATGTATGCCTTATTTTTTTCTTATAGTTAAATGTCTGAATTCTGAGAAATTTCAGCATGCTTTGGTGAGAGGAACAGTCATTTTCTTATTTTCAAAAAGATGCAGGTACAGACTGTTTTTGACCAAAAGTTGTATTACTGACCAAAATTCAGCAATCTAGTCTGGAAAATAAATGAAGAATTCTGCTGCTGGTGAGATGAATACATAGGTAGAGGGAGGTGAAGAATATAAACTACTTAGCAGCCTTAAACTTTCTCTTGACTTTAAGTGCTAGAGAAATATCAATGTTATCATTCCCAGAAGCCATTCATTTAGAAATAGAAATTAGAATAGATGGAAAAATACAGTGTTGGGAGTTACCTATCAGGAAACAAAATGGATGTGTGTGATATCTACCCACTCTCATGGTGAGGGCCCTGCATTACACTTACTGTCTAAAGCTTACTGTGCTGAAACCTTCACAGCAAAGTTTCCAGTTTCTCATAATGACCTCTAAGTGAAAGTGAATGAGGTTTAGCTACCAGGTATGTGCTTCTGGAACAACACACGATGGGACCTTTTTTTTTACTTTATTTTTATTTTATTTTTTGGCTGCGTTGGGTCTTTGTTGCTGCATGTGGGCTTTCTCTAGCTGCGGCAAGTGGGGGCTATTCTTCATTGTGGTGCTTTTCATTTCGGTGGCTTCTCTTGTTGTGGGGCACGGGCTCTAGGTGCACAGGCTTCAGTAGTTGTGGCTTGTGGGCTGTAGAGCACAGGCTCAGTAGTGTGGCACGTGGGCTTAGTTGCTCCACGGCATGTGGGATCTTCCCAGACCACGGATCGAACCCGTGTCCCCTGCATTGGCAGACGGATACTTAACCGCTGCGCCACCAGCGAAGCCCACAGTGGGACCTTTTAACATTGTTTCCAAAGCTATTTTCTTTGGAATACTGTTCTGTGAGATTTGGTAGAAAAAGAATCCCATGATCAGAATGTTTGGGAAACACTGAATATTTTATCCCCATGTTATACATTCAAAATGTATATTTTTTACATCAGACATAAAATTCCTAGAGTAAACAAAAACTGAAAAAACAAAACAAAAAATCCTGCTAATTTGATTAATACAAGTTTTTCACTGAACACTTGTGAATGGTTTTGAGGCACTGGCTGATACTGAACACAGTCTTGGGAAGGCTGATCTAAGGAATTAAAATTCTGTAAATTATGAGGAAAACACTTTTAGGTGAGAAGAGATGCATACGGTAGCAGGCTTCAGTATTCTGTATTTCTGTTCGGGAAATTGTTCTTATTTGATCCCTTCCACCCTTGATCCTTTTTCCTTTCAGTGGACTCTGTAGTAGGGATAAAGAGAAAAATGTCATTTACTACCCTAGAAGAGCTATTTACTCTACTGTAAATACAGTGGAGGCTGGTAAAAAGTGTGTTGATAATAAGACATATTAACTTAGGTTCTCTTGGTAGCAAATAACAAAAACTAAATCAAAGTTGGATATATGAAACCCAAGGGCAGAAATACAGCCAGGCTCAGGAAAGGTCTAGGAAGCAGCTATATCATTTCCAGTAATGTGATCGCCGAACTGCTTTTCAAGAAAGGGCGTCTTCCTAAGCAAACATTCAGAATCTAGTCTACAGATTCAAAATGAACTCTGCTGCTGGTTGGAATTAAAAAAAAAAAAAAAAAAAATATATATATATACACACACACACACATATATATACACACACACACGCATGCATATATACGTATGATACAAAGGAAAGAAAACATATAAGTGGATGTTTTGTTACTACAACATGCATGCCAGGCATTGGTGACCATGGGAAGTCACCCCCGTGTTTCTGAGCAAGACAGCCTAACACTCATTTTTCCATTCTCACTGTTGCCCAGAGTGAACTTGTCAAAGAGATACTCCACCATTCAGACTTCCAAACCCCTCCACCCCCATCTTGCTACTCATACTTAACCAATATTATTTGCATGATTAATGAACATGAACATTTCAGGTGAAACTGAAGGCTCCCTTTATTTTAATCCCTGCGCAATCCCAT
This sequence comes from Leucopleurus acutus, assembly GCF_964270905.1. Lineage (NCBI taxonomy): Eukaryota > Metazoa > Chordata > Mammalia > Artiodactyla > Delphinidae > Leucopleurus > Leucopleurus acutus. The sequence goes on along the minus strand of NC_139148.1, from coordinate 30,038,792 downwards.
TCCCTTCACTTGTTCCCCAGAGGCAACTGCAATCATGATTTTCAGGCTATGGTTCTATACTTTTACTATGCACATGCACCCACATTCACCAGGGACCCCTACCTCACTCCACCCCACCCCAGTCTACCCCCATATACCCACATTATTTATAAGGGGAAGACTGCTTTTGTGTTTTCCAGGGCCCTATGGAACACCTTCTCCCTCCCACTGTGGAGATCCTGAGCTGCATATGGTTGGGGTATGGCTGTGTTCAGAAACTCCTGGATACCTGTTTTAAACCTTTAAAAATGAGAGATTTGCCCACATGAATGAACCAGAGAACTTTATTTATTTATGAACCAATAACTTTATTGGAAGAAACGTAAAAACTGGAAGAAAAAAACTTACGTGATAAAGTCCAGGAAAAGAGAGTCCTGCACTTGTTGCAAAAAAAAAAAAAAAAAAAAAAACTTAAGTGAACTTCTTCTGCAAGGGCACTATTGCCGTCTGCATGGCAGGCACGGTGACCAGGGCTCTGGTCACCCCGTGGCTCTGGGGAACTACAGTCCAGGCTCAGTTCTTCTTGTCACTGTCGCCCAGGGTGAGCTTGTCAAAGAGGTACCCTGCCAGGTCGACGTCCGGGGCCCCCATCATGCTCAGGGTGGTGACATGACCCTCCAACTCTCTGATGAACGCCACCTACTGGCTGAGGTAGTGAATTGCCAGGAAGTGGCGCAGGTGGGGGTCGGTCTTGTCGGTGGCCAGCTGGTGCAGGTGGCGGCAGGCTGTGGTTCACGAGCTTCTCCAGGAACAAGGCGCACTTCATGTCCTTGAAGCCGCTCTTCCACTCGTCACTGCCTGGCTTCCTGATGTCTTGGAAGTTGAGGCGGCCCCCGCGCTGGTTCTACAGGCGCATCAGGCCCTGGGCCCGCCCGCTGTGCTCGTGGGAGCGGCGCAGGAAGAACCGGGTGAAGTGCTTCAAGGCCACGTCGTCGCGGTCAAGGTAAAAGGCCGCGGCCAGGCACACGAAGGAGGTGTGGAGCTCCAGGGTGAAATGGCTGTTGACGGCGGCCTCGCAGTCGGGGTGGTAGTTCTGGCGCACCTGCGAGGGCGGCGCGGGCAGCGTGGCGGGCGTGAAAGCCAAGGTGAAGGTGAAGCCGCGGGGCCCGCGGTAACTGCCTCGGAGCGCTCCCATGTGGTCGAAGAGGGCAGCCGCTCTGAGATGGACCGGAAGGCGGGTCCATTACCCGGGTTTGGGAGGGGGGAAAGGAGGTTCCGGTTCCGTTACGGGGGGGATTGGGAGGGTGGATGTGCACGGAGTGCGGGGCGCGAACGCTGTGTCCCAGGTTCCATCCAGGCCTGAGTGAGGCAGGCCCACTGCGCTGAGCTTCTGGCCTAATCTTTTTAAATGTTATTCACGAATATAAGCGCAACCGTTTTGAGTTAATCACTTAAGTGATTCTTATTTGAATAATGCCTTAATGTGATTCTTTCATTAAACAGTTCTTTTGTGGTATCATTCATTATATTTACTATCACAGAGCTCTATTTGAAGTTAGCTCTCCTCAGTGACTTCAACACCCATACTAATGACACTTCTGATAGCCTCTTCACTGGGTTCCTGGACCTTATTAACTCCAGTGATCTCCACTTTTCTTTTTCTGTTTCTGGTCACATTCACACTTGTCTGACAGCAGAGCACCACCTCCAAAGTCTCAGTGAATCTTGCCACCTCTCCAGCTTTCACTCGTTTTGAACCTTGTCTTCACTCCCTTTGTTTTCTCTCATCTCTTAATCTTCCAGCACAGTCCTAGAAACACAGCCCCTTTCACCTGATTTACCAATTTCCTTCCTCTTGGGTAAGTGCAGACTTCTCTTTTCTTCGTCAGAAAACAAAAGGCTTAGATGCATTCTTAGAGAAAGAACTTAACTGTGTGGATGTATTTATCCCTTCCAACCTCATTTGTTCTTTCACTGCCACTCAGCAAGCATTTTTTTTAACCCCTCAATTATGTTGTATGGAATGAGCCACAGTGGTAGGAAATACCATTGATCTCAAATTATCTTTCATTCAATCATTCAATAAATATTTATTGATTACTTAATATGGCCCAGGCACTGGTGTGGGATTTGGGCATATATTAGTAACAAAGAGAGACAAAGTCTGTTCCCGTGAGGTTTGTATTCTAGTGGAGAAGCAGACCGAAACAAAACAAAACAAAAAACGGCTGTTTTTCTCCCTTTATTGTCTCAAGTAAATACGTATAAAATATTACACATGTATATGATATTAAAAAGTCAATATTTCCTTTCTAGAAGTTAAGGATATTATAGTGGAAGACATAAGACCAATCTAGGTATTTATAATTAATTAATTCAACATTAATTCAACAGCCATTTATATACAGTACTCCAAATATGTGTCATTGTTTGTCTCTGGAGATACACAGAAGAATCAAACATGGTCTCTGTTCTCAAGGTACAGGAAAGAGTGATGGACTGTTTTAAGTGCTCTCAATGGTTTTAAAGTTTTTGGATAAAATAGCTGTTTTCACTTAAAGTTTTATTACCATGGCTTTGACTAATGTACTTTTTTTGGGGGGGGTCTCTTTATTTCTCTTTGAAAGCTCATGCTATGCTATAATTATTGTTTATGAAGGAAGCAAAGGATCAAATATCAACTGTCACATTGTAAACTTATCTAAGCAATTTTAGAGGCATTTAATGAGTCTGTAAAGAAATAGAATAATAACAATGTCTATTTGATAAGTTGATTTTAATAATAGAATCATACATTACAGTTGGAAAAGAACTACATGATCAGTTTCTCATTGTATTCTATGTTTGCTTAACACCAGTGTTTAGTCTTAATATAATAATAATATAATTGCAATCTTTCAAAAATTTCCTTGGAAGAGTCCATTGTAGACTTCACTGGAAGAATCTATTTAAATAGATGAAATCTTGATTTTGTAGAACATTTTCTCATTATGTCCCAAAATTATTTAATAATTAATTTATCTGGACAACTTTACTCTTCAAATATTAAAATAATACTATTGAATGGTTATATGTGTACTAAGGGGTGATAATGGTGTTTCTCAGATGTTTTATCCCTCATCATTACTTCCTAGGTTAGAAGATAATGTTAAAATACATGTTATAACTAAGAGAAACCTAAGGTTTAAAATCTAACTTTTTTAAGGGAAATCAATAAACTAGCATGAACTGGAACCTCAAATTTCCATGAAGGAAATATACATATGTATAAACAAAAACATTGCATCCAGTTTTTCTTTAATGAGGAATGTAAAGCTAAATACAAACACAGAATGAAAAAACTTCAGAGCATATCATGTTTTTAGAAAAATTAAAAATTTTATTTTTTAAATATATTTTATTTTTAAATTTTTGGCTGCATTGCGTCTTTGTTGGCCACGGGCTTTCTCTAGTTGCAGCGAGCGGGGGCTACTCTTTGTTGCAGTGTGTGGGCTTCTCATTGCAGTGGCCTCTCTTGTTACAGAGCACGGGCTCTAGGTGCGCGGGCTTCAGTAGTTGTGGCATGCAGGCTCAGTAGTTGTGGCACATGGGCTTAGTTGCTCCGCGGCATGTAGGATCTTCCCGGACCAGGGCTCGAACTCATGTTCCCTGCATTGGCAGGCGGTTTCTTAACCACTGTGCCACCAGGGAAGCCCCCCAATTTAAAAAATTTTGATAATCAAATTTTATAGTTTATAACTTGGTCTGTGCTAAGATAATGTCTTTTAAAATATCAATATAGGACTATAAGATGAAGGTTTCTTTGAAATGTTTGTGGTCAGTGTTGGTATTATGTTAGGATTTTCCAGAAAAACAGAACCAATAGAAGATATATTTGTATATTATATAAAATAAGGAATTGGCTCACGTGATTATGGAGGCTGACAAGTCTCAAAATCTGCAGTTGCCATGCTTGAGACCCAGGAGAGTCCATGGTGTAGGTCCAGTCCAAAGGCCACGAGGCTCAAGACCCAGGAAATTCAAGTTGAAGGCAGGAAAAAATAATGTCCCTGCTCCAAGGCAGTCAGGCAAGAGGAGTTCCCTCTTACTCAGAGGAAGGTCAGCATTTTAATTTTATTCAGGCCTTCAAATGATTGTATGAGGCTCATCGACTTTAAGGAAAGCAATCTGCTTTACTTAGTCTACTATTTCAAATGTTAATCTCATGGAAAAACACCCTTTCAGGCACAAACAATAATATTTGACTAAATATCTGGGTACCCCCTGGCCCTTTCAAGTTGACATATAAAAATTAGCTATCACAGTATTATTCATGATGAATGCAGAGTCAACAAATAAAAATTCTCATGCTATAATCTGTTTTGACTTTCAGTTCCCTTCATGAATTTAAAAATGTTAAACAGTTACACAACTGATATTAGACAGTAAGTTCTGACTCCATGTCAATGATTAGCTCTCATTCATTCATTCAGTATATTTCTATTGAGCACCTATTATATGACAGGTATTTTATAGGTACTAACATAAAAACTTGTTCTATAAGCTCCTCATATTTGTATTTCTTTTGTAGCTAAGTGCTAGTATGTGTTTCATATAATTCCTTCTTTGAAAATTAATACATGAAGTAGGATCAATGGTGTAATCTTAAGGAAGTAGACCATAACTAGCAGCAGTTGGTGGCTTATCTCACTTTCTGTGTTGTGTGTGTGTGTGTGTGTGTATACATATGTATAAATAAATCATTTAATGAGAGGTAGTGAAAAGTGATACATCAATATTATATATCTCTGGGCTGTTCACTCTGCATTACCTCATTATTACAGATACTGGATTAAATTTGATTATTATTACCCATATTTTACAGATAAAGAAATTGTGAATTAAAGTATGTAACATGATCAAACACAGAGCTTGTAAATAGCAGAGAGTGACACTCTGAACTGGATTCCTCTCTAGGTAGTTTGGGAAGTTTGGTTGGACCATGAGCTCCTTTAGAACAAAGACTGTTCAACTTGTGATGCTAAATTTCACATAGTAGGGGCTCAAAAATATAAATTAAAATATTGAGTGGCCTATTAAAAGCTTTAGTCTCATTATTTCTCCAAATTAAAAAAATGAGTGGGAGTAGATGTTGAATATATATTTAAACTGTTTCCTTTAGAAGGAAACAAAATCAAAGACACCCAATGGTGATAAATTACTATTATAATTTTACTTTAATATGCATAAACATAAAACCAGGCATAGAAATTGGTATGCTTTTATAACTGTAAACCTAACAATTTGTAAATATATGCAAATACAACTATAAAACTATTAAAATTAAGAAATTCCAATTATGCATCAGATTATGCTTTTTGTCTTAAACAAAGCCCCTTCTCACTGAGAACATACTAGTTGACGAGATGCAAGTTTCCTTTTGAATGTGCCATGCCTGTGCCCTGATATCCATGAAACATCTCAGTTCTCTACCACCCTTCTTTACTGAAGACATGACATACTTTAGCTCATATGATGATTCATAATGTACTTTTGCTTTCAGGTAGTGGAAGTCATCATTCAAATATTGTCTGTCCATGTTCTTTTTTATTAGTTTGTGAAAAGTAATTCTGATGCAGTTTGTTGATTTCATGAAATACCATTAAAAGTCTCAGTAACTTCAATAACTGAAGAGGCTGTTCAAACTGGGAATTGAGGGGCAAGAGAGCTACTGACAGAATTTTAAGGGATAACACTCTTCCCTTTGAGTTTCATTCTATGAAACTATTTTTCACTTCCCAGTCATCACTTTAAAAGGAAATTTTAGTGTTTGCAGCTGGTAAAATGTGACTGTAAGGGTGGACATGCGACAGTTGTCCTTCTTACACTAGAACATGCCAGCCTAGCAGCAGTCACACTCAGTGTGATTCAAAACACACACGCAGGCATGGACAGTGAGTTTGTGCTGCTGCATTGAGCTATAGACAGATCAAGATAATTCTTAAAATGCTTCTAGTAATTTTTCATTTGGATGTAAACACAAGAACAGATCCATGGAATTCACAAATACAGGTAGAGAACACTGAGTTCGAATGGCATGGACACACCATATATCTAGTCAATAACTATTTAGGACCTAATATATTCCAGCTTTGTGCTAAATGCTGAATGATTGCAACAGGCGTTGACTTTAATCTCATGGGCCCTAGAGTCTGTTTCAGTTCACTATGTTCACTGACAGAATGTATATGTGATGAATGTAAAATTAGATGCTAATGAGTTGATAATAGAATATGTATATATATATTGAAATATTCATATATATTCAATAATATTTTGTTTGAAATCTTTACTACTATTGTCACAGATACAGAAATTGCTACAGACGTTCTCATACCTTTTCCTACATAGCAATTAGGTTTAGGGAAAATATTTTTGGTGGAATGGTGTTAGTCAACCTACAAATCCAGAATGTCTTGGTTGAAGGTGTAGATACTTTGTTTCACTAAAATCAAATGTAAGTTTTTCCAAACAAGTTAGGAAAAAAATGCAAAATCCTTATAAAATGTTCCTTATGATTCCATACCTTACTATACTATTAACCCAATGTGTTAATAAGCTTATATTGAATGTAATCGTTATTCTTCATAATTTGACATGAGTAATGTGCTCTCACATTTTAATTTTCTAAACTTTTATACCATATTCTCATGACTTATTTGCTGATTTCCTTTTTTATAAAAATATGATAATGACCTCAACCAACCACTGTTAAACTCAGCGAAAAGCACAATTTCCAAAGTAAATGTTTTGTAAAGTGTTTCCTGTGTATTATTCACATTTATTACTTTTCCTCTGAGCTTTTTATATTTCAGTTCATACATGAAAAATAAACAATGTCCTTTTGACTTATTTTCTTGAAGTCTTTTGCCATTTTCCAAATATATCTGAATAGCTAAGGTCAGTTAAACCTATTTAGAGTTTCAAATTTCTAGGAGATATCTGATATTTAGTAACTTTCTGCCCAAATGATTTTAAATCTCATTTATTATAAAGTGAATTAAAAGATTAGCATATATTCTTTAAATAGAAAGATTATCAACCTGCTTTTGCTAATGTAGATGGTGCTCTTAAGTTCTGATTTCATACATGACAAACAACCCATGATTAAAGGCTCATTAATAATCTGCCAAATAGTGTCAGCTGTATGACTCAATTCTCCGTTAGTAATGTAATCCCTTGATTTTCTTCTGCCAGAAAAGTGCTGATTCTTTGAAACCATTGGCAGTAATATGAACTTATACATTGTGTGTGTGTGTGTGTGTGTGTGTGTGTGTGTGTGTGTGTGTGTGTCTCTTGGAAGAGAGACTGAATGCCAAGACAAAACCTCGCATTCCTTTACAGGACGTGCAATGCAGATCTGTTGTGGAGTAACTGCTGGCTTTGGGAAGGAAGGTGAGGCCAAAGGCAGCCCATTAAAAAGGGAAGAGGCTGTTGGAACTGGGAATTGAGGTGAAGAGAACTACTGACAGGATTTTAAGGGATAACACTCTTGCCTTTGAGTGTCTGTGTGGTAGAGTCCGTGGCCTGGAGTAGAAGGGGAAAGCTGTACTAGAGCAGCTTCTGCTGGCAGGAATATTATTTTCTTATACGTGCAGCTATGGAAACATTGCTGAACATTCCTCACATCTTAACTTTCAAGGACAACAGTAGTAATAACTGGAAATGTCAGTTCCATGTCCACAGTAATCTATTTACAATTGCTTCCCCATTTCACGAGTTCTGTATCAATTATCCATGCTTTTATCCCCCCCTAAATCATCACTTTTTCCTTAATCACATGTATTCCTCAATTATGCTGTAGAGAACTGCAATTTTCCTTACATGGCCCTTCCCCCTTAATTCTTTTTTTTTATTTTCCACATTAACAATCCCTAATTTTTAGAAAAAAGACAATAGCATATAAATGAATCAAGGTGCAGAATTCCTCAAATTATAAAAATCAATTCCTGGAGCGTTATTGATTGATAACTATATTGATCACATCAATGTAAGTATTTAATCAGTCTGTCTACAGAGATTACAGCTACAAGATAAAAAAAACATAATCAGTTTATTCAGTTGTTACAAATGTAGGAGGGGGAAATGGAAATAGGATTAACAAGATTTTATGCACAACCAAGAGTCCACTTCCTTTTCTTTCCAGAGACACTATTTTATAAACCATGGTATTGCTTCTCCTAGCCAGACTATTAAGCATGTTTGGTTAGATTACATTTTGAATTATACCAGTTCATTGGAGTAAATGTCTCTATGGGACACTTGGGTTTATAAAACTCTGTTTCATAGCTGGATGATGTAGAGCATCCCTCAGCCTATCTTCTTGCAAAAGAATGCTGTTGGGTCAAATGAACAAGAGAAAACAGGTAATAATATAATATTAGAACTCTCTACAAAATAACATCTCAATTCACATTTTCTGATACGTTCAGTGACATCTTAGAAAACCATGTTGTGTATATGTATGTATGGAGTGCACACATTTGTACGTACATATTGGGCTTTGATCACTAATGTTAATGTTCGCTAAAATTTGTACCTTAATGTGGATTGTAGTATGAATATATATGTAGTAAATTATTATAAAGAGATATGATTATTAATATAGAATAGTATTCTGTATTTTATAATTAGGGTTAGAGTGGTATAATTTAAAAATAATAATAATATTGAATATTTTTGCCTACCCTTCCAATATTGGACGTTAGTTAGGTAAAGTAGACATTAGTGGAAACATGCATTTTAGCTGATTGTGTATGTATATACTCTGTCAATTTTTAATTCTTTAAAAAATACAAATATTGTATTAGAAGCCATGGAGTATTAGAAGTCAGCGTTAGTGGAAAACTGAGGTTATTGATTATTTTGTGTTTTCATATCCACAATATGAAGTGATTTTGGAAGTTTTTTGCTAGCTACTAGAAAATAAGCTAAGATTTATGTTAGCTCTTTGAATGCATCTACCGAAGTTCCATCACTAGGAAAGTGAGGTCACCCTTCTTTGATTAAATCATCAGACATAACATAGTACCATTTGCATGTCCTCAAAGTTTTATTACAACACAATTAATAACCAAGATTTTAGCTATTTACGAGGTCTTCTAACTATATACCAGATAATTTCATGTGTACATGGCATGAACTACCTTATAAAATAGAGCTGCCTCTTTTTATTTCCTAAATATTATAATCTATCTATATTAGTGAACTGGAGCTGGGGATCAGATGATAAGATATGCATAACTATGTGCACTGAGTGATTGGAATGCCACTTGTTATCTTTTTTCTGGAAATGTCTATATAAGAAAATAAAAGGTACTTTATAGAAATATGGAAAAAATAGCAGCCTGATACTGTTCATTCTTACCCTTTTTGGGAATTTGAATAAGTAATTTATTCTCCCTTAACCTCAAGTGCTCTATTTAAAAAAGTGACCTTGGGACTTCCCTGGTGGCGCAGTGGTTGAGAGTCTGCCTGCCGATGCAGGGGACACGGGTTCATGCCCCGGTCCGGGAAGATCCCACATGCCGCGGAGCGGCTGGGCCCGTGAGCCATGGCCGCTGAGCCTGCGCGTCTGGGGCCTGTGCTCTGCAACGGGAGAGGCCACAACAGTGAGAGGCCCGCGTATCGCAAAAAAAAAAAAAAAGTGACCTTGGACTAGATCCTGTTGCAGATACTGTGGTCAAATGATTTTATGTCCAGGGATTTCAGCCGTTGGCTGTGAATCAAAATCAGTTGAGGAAATTCTGATTCAGCAAGTTCGGGGTTGAACTCTGGCATATGTACAGTTGACCCTTGAACAACTTTGGGGTTAGGGGTGTGGACCCTCACACAGTCGAAAGTTCAGGTATGACTTTACAATCGGCCTTCCGTATCTGTGGTTGAACATCTTCATATTCAGTCAACCCCAGAATGAGTAGTACTGTAGATTAAGTGAACCCACCCAGTTCAAGTCCCTGTGGTTCAAGGATCAACTCTACTTTTAAGAAGTGCCACAAGTGATTCTGATACTCAGCCAGGATATGGAATGTTGATTCTATGCTAATTGGTTCAAAGAACAAAATGGGAATCTCTAAGTCTATATATTGATTATAACTTACCTAAATATCATACCTTACTAAGAAAAAATATCATTGGGTGTAGCAATGGCAAAATAGCTGCAGTGTATTTCATTATAAGAGAAGATGGTTACAGTGTTACTGGTAGAAAAATGATCAGAACAGTGTATTAGCTAGGGTTCTCCAGAGAAACAGACCTAATAGGATATTTATATTATATTGGATTGGATTGGATATATAATAGGTTATTGTATTTTATATAATAGGGTAAAATATCCTATTGCGGTTGACCCTTGAACAATATGGGTTTGAACTGTGTGGGTCCACTTATACACGGATATTTTTCAGTAAATACTGCAGTGCTACACGATTCATGGTTGGTTGAATCTGCGGATGCAGAACCGGATTATGCAGTTTTTAACTGCACCCTAACCCCCATGTTGTCCAAGGATCAAATGTATATATGTGGGGAGGGGTGATTTCTTTTAAGGAATTGGCTATTGGCTTTGGTTTATGTGATTGTAGGGCTTGGCAAGTCAGAAATCTGCAGGGTAGGTCAGCAGGTTAGAAATTAAGGTAAACTTTCATGTTGCAGTCTTGAGTCCAAAAGCTAGAAACTCAAACAGAATTTCTATTCTAGAATTGTAGAATTCTAGAATTTCTAGTCTGGAGGCATAGTTCTTTATTCAAGGGAGGACTTCAGTCTTTATTCTTAAGGCCTTCAACTGATTGGATGATGTCCAGCACACTATGGAGGGATCATCTGCTTTTCTCAAAGTCTGCTGATTTACAAGTTAATCACATCTAAAATATACCTTCACAGCAGCTTCTAGACCAAACAACCAGGCACCGTAGCCTAAGTTTACATGTAAAATTAACCATCATAAATGGTAAACATGAGTGAGGGCTGGCTGATGCAGGCAGAAGAATGCCAAAGTGGGTTCATTCAGAGGGAATGTGATTGGGTATCAGAGGAGGGCTGGCATATGCTGTGTGGGTGGAGGAGGCAGCAAGGTTGTGGACTACTTGAATCTGTTGGGGCTCAAAAATGGTGCCCTGAGCCAACATGAAGTCTACCACAGTAAATGTGGTAGGCAACTGAGGGTAGGCAGAGGCACATAGGATGTCATACTTGAGACCAATTAGGCTTCATTTAACCAGTGAGTTTCATCACGTTGATTTTCATAGTTTATTCTCATTCCCTTGTTCATCTGTTCATTATATAATACTCCAGTCAGAGCCTTTCAACTTCCTTGAGCATTTGTTTATTAGCTTGGTGGTGGTGGTTTTGGTTGTCAGTACTGCACTATTCATTTTTGGAGTAGTATCACTTCATACTAAGACAGTTGTTGCCTGTTGATTGAACAGGCCCGTTGTAATTTCTCTGCACTCCATAGCAATATCACTTTTCTTCAACCCAGGAAGGGTTGTTTGAGTAAGCAAATTGCTTCCACTTTTAGTCTTTCAACTGCCACTTGGATACTTACCATACTTTGAATCCACTTGCCAAACTATCATGACCCTGTTATCCTGTGTGCCCACCAGTTATATACATATTATCTTTCCTTACCTATCTTTCATATGCTGAATTTTGACTTTCTTCAAATTTGGTTACCTTGGATAATACCATTACTACTTTGGTTTTTAAAGCCTTTAAACGTCTTTTGGGACTATAAAAGGCACAGGGCTCTAGAAATGGAATCCTCAGATTTTGGTGTGCATAAGATTCACCTATAGCTATATGAAATGCAGATTCTTGGTTCCATTTCTAGAAAATTCTGATACAATTTATATGGAGAGAGGGGGATCTGCAAATCTGCATTTTACAGGAGCTACAGTTTCTACTATGCTTAATAGCTATTCTGTGTTGATTCATCATAATGAAATGCAACTATGCACTTAAAAAAAAACCTAAACCTTTTTTTGAGAATATTAGGTTTATCAAACAGTTGCAGAAATAGTACAGAGAGTTCTCATGTACTCTTCACCCGTCTTACTCTAATGTTACTATTTTACATAGTACATATGTTAAAACTAAAAAGACAGTGATGCATTACTTTTAGCTAAACTCCAGACTTTATTCAGATTTATCGATTTTTTTTTTACAATTATGTCTTTTTTCTGTTCTAGGATCTAATCAAGTATATCACATTGAATTTAGTTATAATCTCTCTTCTATGGTCTCTGACAGGTTCCCAGCCTTTCCTTGTTTCCCATGACCTTTATAGTTTTGAGAAGTACTGGCCAGGCTTTTGTAGAATGGCCCTGAATTTGGGTTTGTTTGGTGTCTTTCTCATGATTAGACAGACCAGGGTTTTTTGGGTTTGGGAGAAGATTACCATAGAGGTGAAATGTCTTTCTCATCACCTTGTGTCAGTAATGACTTATTACTGGTGATGTTAACCTTGATCACTTGGTTAAGGTGAGGTCTGCCAGATTTCTCACCGTGAAGTTACTATTGTTCCCTTTCCATAATCTATCTTTTGGAATCCAGCCAATACCCCTAAGAGGGAGTTTAAGCCCCATCTCCTGGAGGGAAGAGTATTTACATATGTTATTTGAAATTCTTTGTAAGAAAGATTTGTACCTTCTTCCCCATTTATCTATGTATTCAGTTATTTATATCAGTATGGACTCATGAATATTTATTTTATATTTCTCTATAACTTTAAAGTTTAATTAATTTTATTACTCAAATTGTTCCAGCTTAGGCCATCAGGTGCTCCTTCAGTTGAGCTCTTGTGTCCCTTTGATCTGCTTCTATCCTTTTGATTTTTGAGTGCTGCCTTATTACCTGGCACTACATAATGCTCCAGGCTCATCTTGTGTTTTCATTGCCCCAGGCCTAGAATTAGTCATTTCTCCAAGGATGTCTGGTTTTTGTTATTTTGGAGAACCATGTTTAGAAACAAGGCCTGGATGCTAGATGTGTTTGTTGCTACTTGGTGTCATTGTTTCTAGTCTCTCTGCAGTTATGAAATATATGCATGTATATTAACCAATATATACACACATATCTATAATCATTTCTATAGGTGTCTATCTCTATACCTATTAAACTAAACGTGAGTTCATACTAATGTCTAAGACTCTAATCCAGTATCACATGGTTCATTCTAGCTTTTGCCCCTTGCTTATTTGTAACTTCTTTTACTGACAGTGAGAAACCCGACTCAACTTATTTACCATTTATTTACTTATTTGTTCTACACTAGTATAAATGTGTTTTCAGATTTCTCAACTGTATTCCTGTGAGAAACAAACTTACCAACTAAAATTATGTTTATGTACAGTTATTTTTACGCCTGGTCATATTTACCAATCAAAACATCATTTTCTAAAGTCACTTAGGTCAGTTCCTTTTTCTCCACACCCTTCAGTGCCGCTTTATCATATATTGGGAATACAGTTAAATTTATTTGTCACAGTATGCATTACATCCAGGATACTCTGATTAAAAATTGCATACATTAAAGTTCACCCTGTGATGTACTATTCTGTGTTTTGACAAATGCGTAGTCATGTATCTTATGCCTAGTACCATACAGTACAGTTTCATCAACGTAAAATAGTCTCTGTGAGTGGCCTTTGTAGTCATTCACTCCCAACCTCTGACAAATGCTGATTTGTCTTCCATCCCTATAATTTGTGTTTTCCAGAATGTTGAATAAACGGCATCATACAATATGTAGACTTTTGAATTTGGCATCTTTGACTTAGCAACATGCATTTAGGATTCATCCATGTTGTTGTGTGAATCTATAGTTTCTTCCCTTTTATCACCTGAAGTATCTATCCATCATCTCGAATACCAAGTTTGTTTATCCATTCACCTGTTGAAGGATAATATGATATGATTATTTCCAGTTTGGGACAATTATAAAAAAAGCTGCTATAAACATTTGGGTATAGGCCTTTGTGTGAACATAGGTTTTCAATTAACTGGGGAGTATGATTGCTGTATCCTATTGTAAAACTATGCTTAGCTCTGCAGGAAACTGTCAAACTGTCTTCCCAAATAACTGTATCATTTTATATGCTCAGTAGCAATGAATGTATGTTCCTGTTGCACTTCGTCAGCATTTGGTTTTGTCAGTTATTGGATTTTAGCTATTCGAATAGGTGTGTAGTGATATCTCATTGTGGTTTTATTTGTATCTCCCTAATGACATATGATGTTGAGCATCTTTTCATGTACTTAAATGCCATCTGTATATCTTCTTTGGTAAAAATATGTATATATGTATTTTTCTTTCTTTTGTTCTTTTTTTTTTACATCTTTATTGGGGTATAATTGCTTTACAATGGTGTGTTAGTTTCTGCTTTATAACAAGGTGAATCAGTTATACATATACATATGTTCCCATATCTCTTCCCTCTTGCGTCTCCCTCCCTCCCACCCTCCCTATTCCACCCCGCCAGGCGGTCACAAAGCACCGAGCTGATCTCCCTGTGCTATGTGGCTGCTTCCCACTAGCTATCTACCTTACGTTTGGTAGTGTATATATGTCCATGCCTCTCTCTCGCTTTGTCACAGCTCACCCTTCCCCCTCCCCATATCCTCAAGTCCATTCTCTAGTAGGTCTGTGTTTTTATTCCTGTCTTACTCCTACGTTCGTCATGACGTTTTTTTTTTCTTAAATTCCATATATGTGTGTTAGCATACGGTATTTGTCTTTCCCGTTCTGACTTACTTCACTCTGTATGACAGACTCTAGGTCTATCCACCTCATTACAAATAGCTTAATTTCGTTTCTTTTTATGGCTGAGTAATATTCCATTGTATATATGTGCCACACTTTCTTTATCCATTCATCCAATGATGGGCACTTAGGTTGTTCCATCTCTGGACTATTGTAAATAGAGCTGCAATGAACATTTTGGTACATGACTCTTTTTGAATTATGGTTTTCTCAGGGTATATGCCCAGTAGTGGGATTGCTGGGTCATATGGTGGTTCCATTTTTAGTTTTTTAAGGAACCTCCATACTGTTCTCCATAGTGGCTGTACCAACTCACATTCCCACCAGCAGTGCAAGAGTGTTCCCTTTTCTCCACACCCTCTCCAGCATTTATTGTTTCTAGAGTTTTTGATGATGGCCATTCTGACCAGTGTGAGATGATATCTCATTGTAGTTTTGATTTGCATTTCTCTAATGATTAGTGATATTGAGAATTCTTTCATGTGTTTGTTGGCAGTCTGTATATCTTCTTTGGAGAAATGTCTATTTAGGTCTTCTGCCCATTTTTGGATTGGGTTGTTTGTTATTTTGTTATTGAGCTGCATGAGCTGCTTGTAAATTTTGGAAATTAATCCTTTGTCAGTTGCTTCATTTGCAAATATTTTCTCCCATTCTGAGGGTTGTTTTTTGGTCTTGTTTATGGTTTCCTTTGCTCTGCAAAAGCTTTGAAGTTTCATTAGGTCCCATTTGTTTATTTTTGTTTTTATTTCCATTTCTCTATGAGATGGGTCAAAAAGGATCTTGCTGTGATTTATGTCATAGAGTGTTATGCCTATGTTTTCCTCTACGAGTTTGATAGTTTCTGGCCTTACATTTAGGTCTTTAATCCATTTTGAGCTTTTTTTTTTTTTTTTTTCTGTACGCGGGCCTCTCACTGTTGTGGCCTCTCCCGTTGCGGAGCACAGGCTCCAGACGCGCAAGCTCAGCGGCCATGGCTCATGAGCCCAGCTGCTCTGCGGCATGTAGGATCTTCCCGGACTGGGGCACGAACCCCAGTCCCCTGCATCGGCAGGCGGACTATCAACCACTGCGCCACCAGGGAAGCCCCATTTTGAGCTTATTTTTGTGTATGGTGTTAGGGAGTGATCTAATCTCATACTTTTACATGTACCTGTCCAGTTTTCCCAGCACCACTTATTGAAGAGGCTGTCCTTTCTCCACTGTACGTTCCTGCCTCCTTTATCAAAGATAAAGTGACCATATGTGCATGGTTTATCTCTGGGCTTTCTATCCTGTTCCATTGATCTATCTTTCTGTTTTTGTGCCAGTACCATACTGTCCTGATTACTGTAGCTTTGTAGTATAGTCTGAAGTCAGGGAACCTGATTCCTCCAGCTCCGTTTTTCACTCTCAAGATTGCTTTGGCTATTCGAGGTCTTTTGTGTTTCCATACAAATTGTGAAATTTTTTGTTCTAGTTCTGTGAAAAATGCCAGTGGTAGTTTGATAGGGATTGCATTGAATCTGTAGATTGCTTTGGGTAGTAGAGTCATTTTCACAATGTTGATTTTTCCAATCCAAGAACATGGTGTATCTCTCCATCTATTTGTATCATCTTTAATTTCTTTCATCGGTGTCTTATAATTTTCTGCATACAGGTCTTTTGTCTCCTTAGGTAGGTTTATTCCTAGATATTTTATTCTTTTTGTTGCAATGGTAAATGGGAGTGTTTTCTTGATTTCACTTTCAGATTTTTCATCATTAGTGTATAGGAATGCCAGAGATTTCTGTGCATTAATTTTGTATGCTGCAACTTTACCAAATTCATTGATTAGCTCTAGTAGTTTTCTGGTAGCATCTTTAGGATTCTCTATGTATAGTATCATGTCATCTGCAAACAGTGACAGCTTTACTTCTTCTTTTCCAATTTGGATTCCTTTTATTTCCTTTTCTTCTCTGATTGCTGTGGCTAAAACTCCCAAAACTATGTTGAATAAGAGTGGTGAGAGTGGGCAACCTTGTCTTCTTCCTGATCTTAGTGGAAATGCTTTCAGTTTTTTACCATTGAGGATGATGTTGGCTGTGGGTTTGTCATATATGGCCTTTATTATGTTGAAGAAAGTTCCCTCTAATCCTACTTTCTGCAGGGTTTTTATCATAAATGGGTGTTGAATTTTGTCAAAAGCTTTCTCTGCATCTATTGAGATGATCATATGGTATTTCTCCTTCAATTTGTTAATATGGTTTATCACATTGATTGATTTGCGTATACTGAAGAATCCTTGCATTCCTGGAATAAACCCCACTTGATCATGGTGTATGATCCTTTTAATGTGCTGTTGGATTCTGTTTGCTAGTGTTTTGTTGAGGATTTTTGCATCTATGTTCATCAGTGATATTGGCCTGTAGTTTTCTTTCTTTGTGACATCCTTGTCTGGTTTTGGTATCAAGGTAGAGAAAGAAGAACAAAAAAACTGCAAAGTTAGCAGAAGGAAAGAAATCATAAAAATCAGATCAGAAATAAATGAAAAAGTAATGAAGGAAGCGATAGCAAAGATCAATAAAACTAAAAGCTGGTTCTTTGAGAAGATAAACAAAATAGATAAACCATTAGCCAGACTCATCAGGAAAAAGGGAGAAGACTCAAATCAATAGAATTAGAAATGAAAAAGGAGAAGTAACAACTGACACTGCAGAAATACAAAAGATCATGAGAGATTACTACAAGCAACTCTATGCCAATAAAATGGACAACCTGGAAGAAATGGACACATTTTTAGAAATGCACAACCTGCCAAGACTGAATCAGGAAGAAATAGAAAATATGAACAGACCAATCACAAGCACTGAAATTGAAACTGTGATTAAAAATATTCAAACAAACAAAAGCCCAGGATCAGATGGCTTCACAGGTGAATTCTGTCAAACATTTAGAGAAGAGCTAACACCTATCCTTCTCAAACTGTTCCAAAATATTGCAGAGGGAGGAAGACTCCCAAATTCATTCTACGAGGCCACTTTCTTTTGTTCTTATAGACTGTGTGTGTGTGTGTGTGTGTGTGTGTGTGTGTGTGTGTGTATGTATATATATACACACATATATAAAGTTAGGTTGCTTGTTTTCTCATTGTTGAGTTTTAAGAGTTCTTTATATATCCTAGATATGAGTCCTTTATACAATATATTCTTTTGGAAAGTAAAAAAAATGAAATGGATACAAGGTACAAATAAAAGTTATAATCAACAGTCATATGAAAAATTTTGAAGCTGCCCAGTTGAACTTTAGGATATTTTAGATAAGTGAATGCTCACTAGCTTGCTAGTTACAGTATTATTAAAGGGAATGGTTGAAGCATTGGCTCTTATACAAGTTCCTCAGAATTTCTAAGTAAGGAAGCTAAAATTATACCCTTATGAAAATTCTCTTACTATATAAATAAACATCATGAAATCTACTAAATATCTTGAGACTTTAAAGCATATTCCTATAAATAAATGAAATTATTTGTGAGATATAAGAAGATCTCTATGACTTTTGCTTCCCCTTTATGCATTGAATATAGTTTACTTCTGTTTTCTGATTATAATTATACTATATGAAATAGCAGTATTATACTGGATGCTTATTCTGAGACAGATAACATGCAAAACCATGTTACATAAATTATATTGGTTTACAAATAACCCATTTGTTTGATTCCATACGAAATTTAGAAAGAATATATATTGTGTCCAGTTTACAGAGGAAGAGCCAGAGGCAAAAGAGGCATTTATCATTCCTCATTCACAAGGAGAAACTAAGGCATACTTGTTAGTAAGGGTAGAAAACATCATTCAGCTACACCTAACAAAGGAAATGATAAATATTCCCTTGACAAGTTAATAAACATGTTTAGAACAATTAATTCTGTCATGAAAAATACTGTGATAAAAGAATAATCCAAGATGAATTTGTCTGTATTTCAAATCTTTAGAAAACAGCTTTTTCACGGGCATTGTTGTAAGCACCATAAAAGAGATAAAAATCTAACTTATTGTTCATGGAAAAATCAAGGATTGCAATTGGATCTATAGAGTAACAAATATAAATCTGTGATGTTAATCACCTACTGCTTAAGAGGTAAATGTCTCAGTTTTCAAAGTCTAATGTATTTATTTATTTATTAAATTTATTTATTTTTAAAAATTTATTTTTGGCTACATCGGGTCTTTGTTGCTGCCCGCGGGTTTTCTCTAGTTGCAGCGATAATGTATTTTTATTTCTTTGGAGATTTATTTTCTTCTTACAGATCATATGGTATCACCACTATTTAAAATTCTCATATTATTCTTTCATTTAAAAATTATTTTGTTAAAGTACTTAAAATTTTTATACAATTTTAAAGGTTACTTTCCATTTACAGTTATTACAAAATATTGGCTATATTCCCCGTGTTGTACAATATATCCTTGAGCCTATCTTACACCCAAGAGTTTGTACCTCCCACTCCCCCAGCCCTATATTCCCCTTTCCCCTCATGACTGGTAACCACTAGTTTGTTTTCTATATATGTGAGTCTGCTTCTTTTGTGTTATGTTAATTAGTTTGCTGTATTTTTAGATGATACATATAAGCGATATCATACAGTATTTATCTTTCTGTCTGATTTATTTCACTTAGCATAATGCCCTCCAAGTCCATCCGTGTTGCTGGAAATGGCAAAATGTCATTCTTTTTAATGGCTGAGTAGTATTCCATTATATATATTGCATCTTCTTCATCTATTTATCTGTTGATGGACACTTAGGTTGCTTCCATACCTTGGCATTGTAAATAACACTGCTTTGAACATTGGGATTCATGTATCTTTTTGAATTAGTGTTTGTTTGTTTTTAGTATATACCCAGTAGTGGAATTGCGGGATCACATGGTAGCTCTGCCATTTGTTTTTTGAGAAACCTCCACTGTGTTTTCCACAGTGGCGGCACTGATTTACTTTCTCAGCAACAGTGTATAAGGGTTCTCTTTTCTCCACATCCTCACCAACATTTGTTATTTGTTGACTTTTTGATGATAGCCATTCTGACAGGTGTGAAGTGATATCTCACTGTGGTTTTTGTTGGATGGGCCAAAAGTTTCGTTCAGTTTTTTCTGTAAGATGTCTCTAGTAGCACTTAGTTGTCTTTAACTTTATTCAAAACAATTTTGTTAGATTGTATGTGACAGCTGTCATATCAGCATGCATATAAAGAAAGACATCAAAATTGGTAAATTTTTGTGTAGCCATTTTATATTGAAGATGGAAGAAAAAAGCAACATTTTTGGCATATTATGCTTTATTATTTCAAGAAAGGTAAAAACGCAACTGAAATGCACAAAAAGATTTGTGCAGTGTATGGAGAAGGTGCAGTGACTGATTGAACATGTCAGGAGTGGTTTGCGAAGTTTCGTGCTGGAGATTTCTTGCTGGATGATGCTCCATGGTCAGGTAGATCAGTTGAAGTTGATAGCAATCAAATCAAAACAGTAATTGAGAACAATAAACATTATACCACGTGGGAGGTAGCCAACATACTCAAAATATCCAAATCAAGCACTGAAAATCATTTGCACCAGCGTGGTTATGTGACTCGCTTTGAAGTTTGGGTTCCATATAAGTTAAGTGCAAAAATCTTTTTGACCATATTTCCACCTACGATTCTCTACTGAAACGTAATGAAAATGTTGCATTTTTAAAACAAATTGTGATGGGTGTTGAAAAGTGGATACTGTACAACAATGTGGAATGGAAGAGATCGTGGGACAAGCGAAATGAACCACCACCAGCCACACCAAATGCTGGTCTTCATCCAAAGAAGGTGATGTTGTGTATATGGTGGAATTGGAAGGGAGTCCTCTATTATGAGCTCCTTCCAGAAAACCAAAGGATTAATTCCAACAAGTAGTGCTCCAAATTAGACCAACTGAAAGTGGCACTCAACAAAAGCATCCAGAATTAGTCAACAGAAAATGCATTAATCTTCCATCAGGATAACACAAGACCACATGTTTCTTTGATGACCAGGCAAAAACGGTTACAGTTTGGCTGGGAAGTTCTGATTCATCTACCATATTCACCAGACATTGCACCTTTGGATTTCCGTTTATTTTGGTCTTTACAAAATTCTCTTAATGGAAAAAATTTCAATTCCCCGGAAGACTATAAAAGGCACCTGGAACAGTTCTTAGCTCAAAAAGATAAAATGTTATGGGAAGATGGAATCATGAATTTGCCTGAAAAATGGCAGAAGGTAGTGGAACAAATGGGTGAATATGTTGTTCAATAAAGTTCTTGGTGAAAATGAAAGATGTGTCTTTTATTTTTACTTAATAACTGAAGGTACTTTTTGGCCCACCCAATATTTGCATTTCCCTGATGATTACTGATGTGAGACATCTTTTCATATGCCTATTGGCTGTCTGCATTTCTTCTTTGGAAAAATGTCTATTCAGTTCTGCCCATTTTTTAATTGAGTTGTTTGTTTTTGATGTTGAGTTTTATGAGCTGTTTATATATGTTGGATACGAATCCTATATTGGCCATATCATTTGCAAATATTTTCTCCCATTCAATAGGTTGTCTTTTCATTTTGTTGATGGTTTCCTCTGCTGTGCAAAAGCTTTTAAGTTTAATTAGGTCCCATTTGTTTATTTTTGCTTATATTTTCTTTATTTTAGGAGAGGAATCCAAAAAATAGAGCATAAATAAATGAAATAGAGTCAAAAAAATCAATGAAACTAAAAGTTGGTTCTTTGAAAAGATAAACAAAATATAAATCTTCAGCTAGACTCATCAAGAAAAAAAGGGAGAGGGCCCAAATCAATAAAATCAGAAATGAAAAAGAACTTAACAACTGACACCACAGAAATACAAAGGATCATAAGAGACTACTGTGAGCAACTCTATGCCAATAAAATGGACAACCTAGAAAAAAATGTACAAATTCTTAGAAAGGTACAATCTCTGAAGACTGAACCTGGAAGAAATACAAAATATGAACAGACTGATTACCAGTACTGAAATTGAATCAGTTATTTAAAAACTTCCAACAAACAAAAGTCTAGGACCAGATGGCTTCACAGGTGAATTCTACCAAACATTTAGAGAAGAGTTAACACTGATCCTTCTGAAACTAATCCAAAAAATTGCAGAGGAAGTACCACTTCCGAACTCATTATTTGAGGCCACTGTCACCCTGATACCAAAACCAGACAAAGATACTACAAAAAATGAAAATTACAAGCCAGTATCACTGATAAACATAGATGCAAAAAGTCTCAACAAAATACTAGCAAACTGAATCCAACAATACATTAAAAGGATGATACACCATGATCAAGTGGGATTTATCTCAGGGATGCCGGGATTTTTCAGTATCCCAAATCAATCTGACACACCACATTAACAAATTGAAAAATAAAAGCCATATGATCATCTCAATAGATGCAGAAAAAGCTTTTGATAAAATTCCACATCATTTATAATAAAAACTCTCCAGAAAGTGGGTATAGAGGGAACCTACCTCAACATAATAAGGGCCATATATAATAAGCCCACAGATAACATCATACTCATCAGTGTAAAGCTGAAAGCATTCCCTCTAAGATCAGGAACAAGACAAGGATGCCCATGCTTGCCACTTTCATTCAACATAGTTTTGGAAGTCCTAGCCACGGCAATCAGAGAAGAAAAAAAAAAAAAGGAATCCAAATTGGAAAGGAAGAAGTAAAAACTGTCACTGTTTGCAGATGACATGATACTATACATAGGAAATCCTAAAGGTGTCACCAGAAAGCCACTAGAGCTCATCAGTGAACTTGGTAAAGTTGCAGGGTACAAAATTAATATACAGAAATCTGTTGCATTTCTATATGCTAACAATGAAATATCAGAAAGAGAAATTACGGAAACAGATATTTGTTCAGCTAAGGGATATTATTTTATTAATGTCTCTTTGATGATTTCTTCTCTGTTTCTAATGTTAACTGATTTTAGAACTTCTGCTAGTTTTGTGTTAGACTTAATCACCACATTTCTTAATTATCCCTCATATTTAATCACTATACCTTTTATTCAACATTCTGTAGTATTTCCTCGATTTTATTTTCCTTTTGCCTGATTCACTGCATTATTCAGTTCATATACTGAAGATTTAAATTCCAGAAATAGTATTTTAATTATTTATTTATAATATATAAATGTAATGTGTTAATTTCAAAATAATAATCTTTATAACTTGCTTAAACTGAATTGTAAATACAGATAATATTCTCTTATCTGATGTTTTTCCAAAGGATGTTCCACTTGATATATGAGAGTTTAATAGGTATTACTTGAAAAAAAAATCTTTTCTGACGTCAAATGAGTTTAGGAAACACTGCGTTTAACAAATATTAAATTTATTTCTTGAATCAGTTATTGTAAATAGCATTTAATTAACTCACGGGCACTGGGAAACTCTAAGAAGCTATTTTATAGGGCGAATTTTTCAGATTTATTTTACTAAAATATTTATAAATTAAAGAACATATTAAGGCACAGGGCAGTTTAAGAAATGGAACAATGTCACTTTAGAATATACAGCATTGGAAATACATTTTTTACAATCAAATTTTGTTAAATTTAATGTGGTGTATTATTAGAAATTTCTAATATCTTTGTAGTAAATAAATAAATTAAGAAGTACTTTATGAAAATAGGAGCAAGGGAATATCATTTATTCCTCCATGCCCCTTTCATTTCCTCCTCCAGGATTTTGAAACTAATTTTTCACATCTTTATTTTGGTGACAGGTTAAAGTTTGGTTGTCTTTTTTCTAGATGATTGTAATTATATAAAATGAAGGGAATTAAAGTACTACAGAAAGGCTTGACTAAGTTTATTTTAGCTTTCCTCCTTATCACTATTAGGAAAACAGTATTCAATCAAGATCTGTCTATGGAGACTAACTGTTGACAGGGTCTAAAAAAACACTGTGTTAAGGTTATTTCTGGTATGAAATTTATTATAATCAGATTAACAGTGGGCCACAGAAATAGCTTTTTAAAAGTAAAACCAATCAGTCAACATACATATTGACTGCCTATATATTTGTACTAAGAAGAGCTGTATTGTATATTGACTGTTTTGTTGCCAAATTACAGGAAAAAACACAGTTGTTTACAGCAGTGACTTTTTTACCCAGCAGGATGGACAAAACATTCTCAGAAATGTTATAAATATTTTCAATGCAGTCAATTTTGTGGTTGCAAATGTATTTATTTTGATTGATTTGACTCATGGTTAAGTGTTTGCAAGGCCCTTTGTATGTAAGTCTGTGGTGCATTATTGAACTAGAATTCATTAGGTAATGGAGTTTTATGAACTTTATTTTTTCATTTTCTTATCCAGGAGTAAATAAATAAGGTTCTTGCTCTAAGTAATAAATTTCGTAAACTATTGGTAAGATGGCTTTACTTTAAAAATGGCTAGCAAAAATAAATAAATGAAAAGCTTGTTTCTATCTTCTGTCATCATTATCTTGCAGAACGCAAATTTCATATTCACATTAAAAAGACATATTGCTCATGTTGATCATTAACTAGGAAAATGAGCCATAGGGGATATATTATGCTAAAGAACAGTTAAGTGAGAAAAATTCCCAAGACATTTGCCTCTTGAAAACAGCCTATAAGTAAAATCTTTTAAGCACCATGCTGTCATTTGATAGACTGTTATACTGAAAAGGTAAAAGTCAATACCCAAATTTGAGATGTCACCACACACATATACTGTGAGACTTCACTTGTCTGTAAATTGAAGTCCTCTTTTTAATTTTAGTTATAATAGTCAATATTCTGGTAGTTAGCAGAAAGTTAACAATAATAGCTTAATGATATAATAGCAGCCCTGGGAATTGAGATAATTCATGATCTATATATATTCTCAGTGTAGTGCTACTTCATTTAAGATATATAGGTACAAAATGAATGCAATAAGCATTCTTTATTTCTTTCGCAGGTATGAAAGACTTGGGCTTCTGTGTCAAAAAGTCCTCAGTTGAAAGCTTGTTCCAAGCTATGTGAACTTGCATATAGTGATTTACTCATCAAAAGAATGGGAATAATACCATATATTATAAGTATTAACTTAGATGATTCATTTAAAATGATACTAATATTACACTTAGCTCATTGGCTTCAATTAATATGTGGTAGCAATTATTTTTAAAAGACTGGCCTTGTTAAAGTAGTCTATTCATTATGTAAAAACTAAAGTTCATTTTTAAACTTTAGGTTCTTCTGTTATAAGTTTGGAAGGCTAACATAATACCTTTCCTCCCTTTTTTCTTTTTTTTTCTTTTCCAGCTAGTCACTGAAATCTCATTTATATTTTTTCTTGTAGAAGTGTTAGTAGGTAGTACATTTCCAGAATGTGAAAAGTTTTTGGAATCAATAAATCCTGAAGATTAGTTTGAGACAGAGGAACTAAATTTCAGAAAGTAGCTTATCAAGGGCTACATTTATACGGCCTTTAGACATTTCTTATATTATTGTCCTGAATTTTTATTTAATTTCAAGAGTAACTGTCTTGTCTCTCTAACAACAACAGAAAAGGAACCTTAGATATTGTCTGTGTTTCCATTACAAATTTTTCTCTCCCAGAGGCTCAATAATAATGGTGTAATAAGTAGTAGATCTTACGGAGTTTTTTAGTCCACTGAATACAGATCCACTAAATATTGGTACTGATACACTGTACTGTACTGTGAAAATTTTGAAGGTTCATCATGCTGAATTTGCTTTTCAAAAAAATTGGAGGGGGCTTCCCTGGTGGCGCAGTGGTTGAGAGTCCACCTGCTGATGTAGGGGACACGGGTTCGTGCCCTGGTCCGGGAGGATCCCACATGCCATGGAGCGGCTGGGCTTGTGAGCCATGGCCGCTGAGCCTGCGCGGCCGGAGCCTGTGCTCCGCAACGGGAGAGGCCACAACAGTGAGAGGCCCGCGTACCGCAAAAAAAAAAAAAAATTGGAGGAAAGATCGCAAATATGCAATATATAGTAGATTTCAGTGATTTTTAAAAAAAATTATTTTTTAAAATAAGTTTATTTATTTATTTTATTTTTGGCCACATTGGGTCTTTGTTGCTGCGCATGGGCTTTCTCTAGTTGTGGCGAGCAGGGGCTACTCTTTTTTTTTTTCTTTTTTGCGTACGCGGGCCTCTCACTGTTGTGGCCTCTCCCATTGCGGAGCACAGGCTCTGGACGTGCAAGCTCAGCGGCCATGGCTCATGGGCCCAGCCGCTCCGTGGCATGTGGGATCTTCCCGGACTGGGTCACGAACCCGTGTCCCCTGCATCGGCAGGCGGACTCCCAACCACTGCGCCACCAGGGAAGCCCCAGGGGCTAGTCTTCGTTGTGTAGTGCGAGCTTCTTATTGCGGTGGTTTCTCTTGTTACAGAGCATGGACTCTAGGCACGCAGGTTTCAGTAGCTGTGGTACGTGGGCTCAGTATTTGTGGCTCATGGGCTCTAGAGCGCAGGCTCAGTAGTTGTGGTGCAGGGGCTTAGTTGCTCCACGCTATGTGGGATATTCCTGGACCAGGGCTTGAAACCGTGTCCCCTGTATTGGCAGGCAGATTCTTTTTTTTTTTTTTAATTTTTGAATTTTATTTTATTTTTTTATACAGCAGGTTCTTATTAGTCATCAGTTTTATACACATCAGTGTATACATGTCAATTCCAATCGCCCAATTTATCACACCCCCCACCCCCACGCAGCTTTCCCCCTTTGGTGTCCATACATTTGTTCTCTACATCTGTGTCTCAACTTCTGCCCTGCAAACCAGTTCATCTGTACCATTTTTTCTAGGTTCCACATACACGTGTTAATATATGATATTTGTTTTGCTCTTTCTGACTTACTTCACTCTGTATGACAGTCTCTAGGTCCATCCACGTCTCAACAAATGACCCAATTTTGTTCCTTTTTATGGCTGAATAATATTCCATTGTATATACGTACCATATCTTCTTTATCCATTTGTATGTTGATGGGCATTTAGGTTGCTTCCATGACCTGGCTGTTGTAAATAGTGCTGTAGTGAACATTGCAGTGCGTGTGTCTTTTTGAATTATGGTTTTCTCTGGCTATATGCCCAGTAGTGGGATTGCTGGATCATATGGTAATTTTATTTTTATTTTTTTAAGGAACCTCCATACTGTTCTCCATAGTGGCTGTATCCATTTACATTCCCACCAACAGTGCAAGAGGGTTTCCTTTTCTCCACACCCTCTCCAGCATTTGTCGTTTGTAGATTTTCTGATGATGTTCATTCTAACTGGTGTGAGGTGATACCTCGTTGTAGTTTTGATTTACATTTCTCTAATAATTAGTGATGTTGAGCAGCTTTTCATGTGCTTCTTGGCCATCTGTATGTCTTCTTTGGAGAAATGTCTATTTAGGTCTTCTGCCCATTTTTGGATTGGGTTGTTTGTTGTTTTAGTATTGAGCTGCATGAGCTGTTTATATATTTTGGAGATTAATCCTTTGTCCGTTGATTCATTTGCAAATATTTTCTCCCACTGTGAGGGTTGTCTTTTCATCTTGGTTATGGTGTCCTTTGCTGTGCAAAAGCTTTGAAGTTTCGTTAGGTCCCATTTGTTTATTTTTGGTTTTATTTCCATTACTCTAGGAGGTGGATCAAAAAAGATCTTGCTGTGATTTCTGTCAAAGAGTGTTCTTCCTAGGTTTTCCTCTAAGAGTTTAATAGTGTCCAGTCTTACATTTAGGTCTCTAATCCATTTTGAGATTATTTTTGTGTATGGTGTTAGGGAGTGTTCTAATTTCATTCTTTTACATGTAGCTGTCCCAATTTTCCCAGCACCACTTATTGAAGAGACTGTCTTTTCTCCATTGTATATCCTTGTCTCCTTTGTCATAGATTATTTGACCATAGGTTAGTGGGTTTATCTCTGGGCTTTCTATCTTGTTCCATTGATCTATGTTTCTGTTTTTGTGCCAGTACCATATTGTGTTGATTACTGTAGCTTTGTAGTATAGTCTGAAGTCAGGGAGCCTGATTCCTCCATCTCCGTTTTTTTCCCTCAGGACTGCTTTGGCTATTCGGGGTCTTTTGTGTCTCCATACAAATGTTAAGATACTTGTTCTAGTTCCATAAAAAATGCCATTGGTAATTTGATAGGGATTGCATTGAATCTGTAGATTGCTTTGGGTAGTATAGTCATTTTCACAATATTGATTCTTCCAATCCAGGACATGGTAAATGTCTCCATCTGTTGGTGTCATCTTTAATTTCTTTCATTAGTGTCTTACAGTTTTCTGCATACAGGTCTTTTGTCTCCCTAGGTAGGTTTATTCCTAGGTATTTTATTCTTTTTTTTGCAGTGATAAATGGGAGTGTTTCCTTAATTTCTCTTTCAGATTTTTCATCATTAGTGTATAGGAATGCAAGAGATTTCTGTGCATTAATTTTGTATCCTGCTACTTTACCAAGTTCATTGATTAGCTCTAGTAGTTTTCTGGTCGCATCATTAGGATTCTCTATGTATATATAATGTCATCTGCAAACAGTGACAGTTTTACTTCTTCTTTTCCAATTTGTATTCCTTTTATTTCTTTTTCTTCTCTGATTGCCGTGGCTAGGACTTCCAAAACTGTGCTGAATAATAGTGGTGAGAGTGGACATCCTTGTCTTGTTCCTGATCTTAGAGGAAATGCTTTCAGTTTTCCACCATTGAGAATGATGTTTGCTGTGGGTTTGTCATATATGGCCTTTATTATGTTGAGGTAGGTTCCCTCTATACCCACTTTCTGGAGAGTTTTTAACGTAAATGGGTGTTGATTTTTGTCAAAAGCTTTTTCTGCATCTATTGAGATGATCTTATGATTTTTCTTCCTCAATTTGTTAATATGGTGTATCACATTGATTGATTTGCATATATTGAAGAATCCTTTCATCCCTGGAATAAATCCCACTTGATCATGGCGTATGATCCTTTTAATGTGTTGTTGGATACTGTTTGCTAGTATTTTGTTGAGGATTTTTGCATCTATGTTCATCAGTGTTAGTGGTCTGTAATTTTCCTTTTTTTGTAATATCTTTGTCTGGTTTTGGTACCAGGGTGATGGTGGCCTCATTGAATGAGTTTGGGAATGTTCCTACCTCTGCAATTTTTTGGAGGAGTTTGAGAAGGATGGGCGTTAGCTCTTCTGTAAATGTTTGATAGAATTCACCTGTGAAGCCATCTGGTCCTGGACTTTTGCTTGTTGGAAGATTTTTAATCACAGTTTCAATTTCATTACTTGTGATTGGTCTGTTCATATTTTCTATTTCTTCTTGGTTCAGTCTTGGAAGGTTATACCTTTCTAAGAAATGGTCCATTTCTTCCAGGTTATCCATTTTATTGGCATAGAGTTGCTTGTTGTAGTCTCTTAGGATGCTTTGTATTTCTGCGATGTCTGTTGTAACTTCTCCTTTTTCATTTCTAATTTTATTGATTTGAGTCCTCTCCCTCGTTTTCTTGATGAGGCTGGCTAATGGTTTATCAATTTTATCTTCTCAAAGAACCAGCTTTTCGTTTTATTGATCTTTGCTATTGTTTTCTTTGTTTCTATTTCATTTATTTCTGCTCTGATCTTTATGATTTCTTTTCTTCTGCTAACTTTGGGTTTTGTTTGTTCTTCTTTCTCTAGTTCCTTTAGGTGTAAGGTTAGATTGTTTATTTGAGATTTTTTTTGCTTCTTGAGGTAGGCTTGTATAGCTATAAAGTTCCCTCTTAGAACTGCTTTTGCTGCATCCCATAGGTTTTGGATCGTCTCGTTTTCATTGTCATTTGTCTCTAGGTATTTTTTGATTTCCTCTTTGATTTCTTCCGTGATCTCTTGGTTATTTAGTAACGTATTCTTTACCCTCCATGTGTTTATGTTTTTTACGTTTTTTCTCCTGTAATTCATTTCTAATCTCATAGCATTGTGGTCAGAAAAGATGCTTGATATGATTTCAATTTTCTTAAATTTACTGAGGCTTGATTTGTGACCCAAGATGTGATCTATCTTGGAGAATGTTCCGTGTGCACTTGAGAAGAAAATGTAATCTGCTGTTTTTGGATGGACTGTCCTATAAATATCAATTAAATCTATCTGGTCTATTGTGTCATTTAAAGCATGTGTTTCCTTATTTATTTTCATTTCGGATGATCTTTCCATTGGTGTAAGTGAGGTGTTAAAGTCCCCCACTATTATTACTGTCGATTTCCTCTTTTGTAGGTGTTAGCAGTTGCCTTATGTATTGAGGTGCTCCTGTGTTGGGTGCATATACATTTATAATTGTTATATCTTCTTCTTGGATTGATCCCTTGATCATTATGTAGTGTCCTTCCTTGTCTCTTGTAACATTCTTTATTTTAAAGTCTATTTTATCTGAGTATTGCTACTCCAGCTTTCTTTTGATTTCCGTTTGCATGGAATATCTTTTTCCATCCCCTCACTTTCAGTCTGTATGTGTCCCTAGGTCTGAAGTGGGTCTCTTTTAGACAGCATATATATGGGTCTTGTTTTTGTATCCATTCAGCAAGCCTGTGTCTTTTGATTGGAGCATTTAATGCATTCACGTTTAAGGTAATTATCGATATGTATGTTCCTATGACCATTTTCTTAATTGTTTTGGGTTTGTTTTTGTAGGTCCTTTTCTTCTGTTGTGTTTCCCACTTAGAGAAGTTCCTTTAGCATTTTTTGTAGAGCTGATTTGATGGTGCTGAATTCTCTTAGCTTTTGCTTGTCTGTAAAGCTTTTGATTTCTCCATCAAATCTGAATGAGATCCTTGCTGGGTAGAGTAATCTTGGCTGTAGTTTCTTCCCTTTCATCACTTTAAGTGTATCATGCCACTTCCGTATGGCTTGTAGAGTTTTTGCTGAGAAATCGGCTGTTAACCTTATGGGAGTTCCCTTATATGTTATTTGTTGTTTTTCCCTTGCTGCTTTCAGTAATTTTTCTTTGTCTTTAATTTTTGCCAATTTGATTACTATGTGTCTTGGCGTTTTTATCCTTGGGTTTATCCTGCATGGGACTCACTGCGCTTCCTGGACTTGGGTGGTTATTTCCTTTCCCATGTTAGGGAAGTTTTCGACTATAATCTCTTCACATATTTTCTCAGGTCCTTTCTCTCTCTCTTCTCCTTCTGGGACCCCTATAATGCGAGTGTTGTTGCATTTAATGTCGTCCCAGAGGTCTCTTAGGCTGTCTTCATTTCTTTTCATTCTTTTTTCTTTATTCAGTTCCACAGCAGTGATTTCCACCATTCTGTCTTTCAGGTCACTTATCCGTTCCTCTGCCTCAGTTATTCTGCTATTGATTCCTCTAGTGTAGTTTTCACTTCAGTTATTGTATTGTTCATCTCTGTTTGTTTGTTCTTTAATTCTTCTAGGTCTTTGTTAAACATTTCTTGCATCTTCTCAGTCTTTGCCTCCATTCTTTTTCTGAGGTCCTGCATCATAATCTTCACTATCATTATTCTGAATTCTTTTTCTGGAAGTTTGCCTATCTCCACTTCATTTAGTTGTTTTTCTGGGGTTTTCTCTTGTTTCTTCATCTGGTACATAGCCCTCTGCCTTTTCATCTTGTCTATCTTTCTGTGAATGTGGTTTTTGTTCCACAGGCTGCAGGATTGTAGTTCTTCTTGCTTCTGCTGTCTGCCCTCTGGTGAATGAGACTATCTAAGAGGCTTGTGCAAGTTTGGCATGCAGATTCTTAACCACTGTGCCACCAGGAAAGCCCAATTTTTATTTTTTTAATTAAAAAGTTTTTCAACTTTATTGAGATATAATTGAGAAATAACATTGTATAAGTTTCAGGTATATAATGTGATGATTTGATGCATGTATGTTTTATGAAATGATTACTACAGTAAGGTTAGTTTATCCATTGCCTCACATAATTAAATGTTTGTGTGTATGTGGTGAGAACATTTAAGATCTGTCTTAGCAACTTTCAAGTATATAATATGGCACTGTTAACCATAGTCACCATGTTCTATAGTAGGTCCCCAGAACTTACTCACCTTATAACTGCAAGTTTGTACACTTTGACCAACATCTACCCATTTCCCTCACCCTCCAGTACCTAACAACCACCATTCTGCTGCTTCTGTGAGTTTTTTGTTTTAGATTCGTCATATAAGTGAGATCATAGAGTGTTTGTCTTTCTCTGTCGGACTTATTTCACTTGGCATGATGTCCTCAAGGTCCAGCCCCTGTCACAGATGGTAGGAGATCCTTCTTTTTTATGGTTGAATAATATTCTTTTATATTTAGGTATATATGTATGTGTGTATATATATATACGTATGTATATATGTATGTATATGAGATAACATATTCTGCAAAGCAACTTGCCTAAAGCCACAGGATAACAACATGACAATGCTGGACTATGAACTCATTTCTGCCTGACTCAAAAGGCTGGGCTTTTCATGCTCTTTCATGCAGACTGTCAGAAATGAAAAACAACTTCCTTTTTCTTTATTAAACTACATATTCCTAGAACGAAATTCTCCAAAGGTTTTTTTACCCCTTATGTGACATTGTAATACAATTGATTATTATAATATACCATCAACTTTTGGCACGTGGCTGGCTTAAAGTGGAGTCTAACATGGACATACGTATCACCAAAGGAAATTTTAACAGGGAGAAAGTTTGCTACAGCCTACTGTATCCTATTTTCCTAACCTAAGCAAATCTTTATTTTAAACAATTTTAATATGAGCATAATTAACCTGGTTAGCAATGTTTAATAATTACACAGTGTTTGTTTTCACTAGGGTTGTAGCAAATAGAAAATATATGTTTCAAAAAATAGGATGAGGTATAATATTTTCCCTTTTTTAGTAGGATACAATTTGATGTAAAACGTTATGTGCTGTGCACTTGGGCAAAGAAGAAGCAGTGAAAGGGCGATAATTAAGAAATCACAGGTTTCCATTTTGTAAGATATTAAGTAACAGGAGTGGCTATTCATTACCTTTCAATTCTTCCATGTACTATCAGTTTCTTCCTCATGATACAAATATCTGTTGAATAAATTATGCCATAAATATTTGCTTACTTAAAGGCATTGTCTTTATTATGCACAATAAAAGTTCCTTATTTACTCTAATGATAGATTGAAAAGAGAACAATATCCTTAACTTTTTTTTTTAAATGGTGAAAGATCAGGAGAGCATGATACGAGTATCAGTGGCCATGCAGTCCATTTCCACCTTGTCTGTGGCTTTTACATCCAGAAAGGAATTTATCCCCCCTCCTGCCACATAACTGACCAACAACAGGCAAGATGGAAAAGCAGGGTACAACTCATTCCAGAAAATGAAAGTGTATCTTTATGTTTTCTTTATTAGAGGCTCCGGTACATATGTTATTGCCCTAGTTTCAATAGTTGGGGTCCAAGGTTTCAAGATGTATATTTCATTTTTCATAATATTGCTGAATGTCAGTGTGGAAATAATGCACACAATTAGAAGACACTGACTCAGATCTCACACTTTAGGTAACTCAAGTTATCTGGAGTTTTCTCAGTTATTAAAATGAAGACAATAATACTTTCTGGTTTCTCTATATCGTTAACCTCAAAAAAACCAAAGATTGTGAATGAGCTTTGAAAACTTTAGGAGGCTACACTAACACAGATATATAAGGCTCTCCTGATTTCTCTCTCCTAAAAACTACAGATTTGAGGGCAGGTTATTTCTTAAAGTCTCATTGATGCTAAAAAAAAATCCAAAGAGATCAAACATTGTTCCTGTTTATTTCTGTATGACAACTTATACCAATACAGGTAATTACAGCAATGGAAAAAAACCACATAATTTCTCCAAGGAAAGTTTATTTCACTGGAAGTAGCCATCACCAATAAGCAATAGGAAGCTTTTCTAGTGACTCTCATTTTTCAAATACATTTTTTTCATCTTAATAGATAAGATTGACTGAGCTTTAACTGAAGGCTATCACACAAGATAAACACCATTAAAGCTTTTTTTTTCCTTGGGTTCTTTGTACCTTTTTGGAACTCTCCTTCCTTCCTCTCTCCCTCCTACTCTTCTACAAATATTAGCTGAGTATCATTCTGTGATGCTTGTAATATTAGGGACTTATGTAAAGTGATCATTTAATTCTCACCAAAGTTTGAGTTTGATGATATGGTTTCCACTTTATAGTTGAGGAAACGTGTTCTGTGAAATGCAAGTTCCTGTAACCAAAATGTGGAAAAGCAGATTTTATGGGATGGAATAGTGTAAGGGTGAAAGCTGCTTCATAAAGTCAGAGGCTTGAATGGAGAGCCACAGAAACCAGATAATGCTGAGCCAGAGGGCATAATATTGGCCTCTTTGATGTGTGAATAAATAAGTTTGGCAATTTCCTAGATTTTTTTTTTTTTTTTGCGGTACGTGGGCCTCTCACTGTTGTGGCTTCTCCCGTTGCGGAGCACAGGCTTCAGACGCGCAGGCTCAGCCGCTCCGCAGCATGTGGGATCTTCCCGGACCGGGGCACGAACTCGTGTCCCCTGCATTGGCAGGTGGACTCTCAACCACTGCGCCACCAGGGAAGCCCCAATTTCCTAGATTTTGAAGGCATTAGTTACTCATTTGTCTGGAGTATTAGAATGAATTCTTTAGTAGAAGGCAACTGGCAAATGAGGGTCCTTGTCTAAAAACGTAAGATCTTAATAAAACCAATCATAAAATTGGCCTTGAAGGAGAGAGCATTGAAACAAGATCACAGTGGCCTGAGTGAATTCCTAACAATAGGGAAGATCATGTACAAAGACATAGAGGTATGAAAAGGACATGTTGACTGGAATCTGGAATGTAAGAGTGTGTTTGTGTGGCTGTGTGTGTGAGAGAGAGATGTGTTTATGCGTATAGGTAAGTTTAGATGAGCCTGGAGAATTAACAAGCGTATGAATTTGACCAGATTTGCATTTTATAAAAATATACTTAAGAAGAGAGACTAATTTGGAAATCATTGTGTAAATAAGATACAGCAGTGAAATGGACTTAAGGTTGTGGTGAGAAATTTTAGATTAGAGGGCAATTCTAGGCATTGGCTTACAAAACTACATAGAAAAGACCTGGTTCTTCAGGCACACGATGCTCACAGGCAAACTTCATTTGAAATAGAATATTTGCACATAAATAGATATCCACTCCTATAAAGATGAAATATATACATATACTTCCATTTATAGATGAATTCCTTCATTAATGGAAACAGAAGTACACTTTAGGTCTGCACTATGAATTTTTCTAGCTACAAATTTTCCTGTCCCAGACAGTTTTAGCTGTTATTTTGGAAATGTAAAGGAGTTGCTTGATTTCTTAATTTAATGAGTGAATTTAAAATTGCTATTCATGAAATGCAAAGCATATGAATAGATTTGTGAGGATATTTGATGTTGCTATGTAGTTTTGATCACAAATGTCTATTTTGCAAACTACATTTGCCAGGGACTTGAAGCACCCTGCTGTTCTGTATCTGTGATATAGGATATGGAAATATTCCTTTGTGGTGAATTTTTATGAATATTGTAAAATTTAAAAATTATATTTAGTTGGGAGATATGATAAAATGGCATAACTCAAGTTTTACCTACAATTTAAGTAAGTAGTATTCAATCTGGTTTGGGGGGCTTGATGGAATTTTAAGAGGGGAGGTAATAATTTCATTATTAAGGAGAGTTAACATTGTTTTGACCATAGATTTCAATTTTTGGTTAACAAAATAATTGTAATTATTTCATTACAATCTTAATATAAGTGGAGCTATACAATTCTCTTTTTACTCAGCACTATTATTTTGAGATTCCTCCCATGCTGTAATGACTTAACTAGATCTTTTTTTTTTTTTTTTTTTGCGGTACGCAGGCCTCTCACTGTTGTGGTCTCTCCTGTTGCGGAGCACAGGCTCCGGACGCGCAGGCTCAGCGGCCATGGCTCACGGGCCCAGCCGCTCCGCGGCATGTGGGATCCTCCCGGACCGGGGCACGAACCCGCGTCCCCTGCATCGGCAGGCGGACTCTCAACCACTGCGCCACCAGGGAAGCCCAACTAGATCATTTTTTTAAAGAGTAATTCTCCTTTTACTTATGGCTTCATTTTCGCCAGTAATTGATACAACAGTGTAATGTTCATAAAACTACAAAAATATGACAGGAGTATATATGAATGTTGGTCTCATAGTTGATAAAATATTGATGAACCTGAAGCAAAATTCAACTTCTTTAATAGATATAGGTATATTCACATTGTCTGTTTATTCTTGAATGAACTTGATTAGTTTGTGTATTTCAAGGAATATATCTATTTCATCTATCTTGTCAAAATTATAGTCAAAGTATTCATGTTACTTCTTGTTATCCTTTAGATAGCTGTGGAATCTGTAGAGTGATGTCACCTCTTTCATTGCTCATTTTAGCAGTCTTTTTTTTTTTTACTAATTAGACTGGCTTGAGGTTAATATACTTTATTGGTCTTAAAGAATCAGCTTTCACCTTCATTGATTTATCTCTATTTTTTTCTGTCTTCTATTTGATTGAGTTCTCCTCCCAATTTTGTTCTACTCGTGACATCCATTTTGCTCTTATATATCTTATAAATTCCATACTACTTAAAAAAATTGCCTTTCTTTAAATACTGAATCACCAATGATTTTAATATATAGGAAATCTTATTTATTTACCCATGTAGTTATCAATTTCACTACTCTTTATTCCTTTAGACACTTATTTCCATCTGGTATAATTTTCCTTCTGCCTAAATGAAGTTATTCAACTCTTTTGGGGGTACTTTATGTCTGCTGGTAATGAATTTGTTCAACTTTTGTATGACTGAAAAAAATCCCTATTTTGCCTTGGTTTAAAGAGTTGTTTTCACTGTACATAGAATTCTAAGTTTACCAATTTTTTTTTCTTTCTTTAAGGAGGCTGTCTACTTTTTCCCAGTTGCTTTATTCAGATAAGAGGTCTGATTTCATCCTGATTTTTGTTTCTTTGTATGTAATGTGTCTTTTTTCCCTCTGGCTCCTTTAAAATTTTTCTGTTTATCACGGTTTTTGAACAATTTGTTTACGATATGACTTGTCCTTTTTTTTTTATGTTTCTTGTGCTTGAAGTTTGTTGAAGTTCTTGGATTTGGGGACTTATAGTTTCCATTAAATTTGGGGAAAAGTTGCCATTATTTCTTCAAACATGTTTTCTGTTTTGCCTTCTCTCTCTTCTTTGGAGACTCCAATTTTATATATATATACATTAGATTGTTTGAAGTTTTCTTCAAACAGTTTACTGATGCTCTGCTCATTTTGAAAAAATTTTTCTTTTTGTTTGTGTTTTATTTTGGATAATATTTCTTGCTTAGTCTTCAAGTTCACTAATCTGCAGTGTCTAATATGTCATGGATGCCATTCAATGTGTGTTTTTTTATTATCTTACACTTCGAATTTTTCATTTCTAGAAGTTTGATTTAGGACTTTAAAAAATATATTCCATGTCTCTAACTTAACGTTTTGAACTTTTTGAGTATAGTAATAAGAATTGTTCTATGGTCATTTCTGCTAATTCTAACATCTGTGTCGATTATGAGTTGGCTTTGATTGCTTCATTTCTTCGTTACAAGGGTGATTACTGCCTCTTTGCTTCCTTGATAATTTATTATTGGATGCCAGCCATTGTAAATTTTACCTTTTTGGGTGCTGGATAATTTTGTATTTTTACAAATATTTTTTACCTTTTTTTCTGGGATACTGTTAAGTTGCTTGGAAATGGTTTGATCCTTTTAGGTCCTTTTAAAGATTTGGTAGAAAGAAATATAGCAGTCTCCTGTTACATTATATGGCTAAATAATGTTGCTGTATTGTTCTTTTATAATATATGGTTAAATATTCCCCACCATTAAGGCAAGACCTTTCCATGTATATTGTCCATTGCCCTTTAATCTTGAGGTTTTACAGTCTGGCTGATAGGAAAAGTCAGTATTTCAGGCCCTATATGAGTATTAGGCACTGTTTTCTATAGTCCATTTAAGTGGTTCCTTTCCTGGCCTCTAGTAATGTAGTCACACACATAAGCTGATCAGTAATCAGCTGAACAGTTAGTGTGGAGGTGCAAGATTCTGTTCCCTCTCTGTGAATCGTTCTCCTCTCTGGTACTCTGTCTTGACAACTCTACCCACCTTGTTCTCTAGAGTCTCTCAGCCCTTTCTCCTTTATTTAGTGAGACTGCTGGTCTCTGCCTGGGATCCCCCTCCCTGAGCTGTGGCCTGGAAACTCAGGTAATGTGAAGCAATCATAAGGCTCACATCATTTATTTCCTGTCTCTCAGGAATGCGTCTCTGCTCCTTGACGTCCAGTGTCTTGCAAACTGTTGTCTTATTTCCCTACCCTTTTTTTTAGGTGTTCCAGAGGGTAACTCTGATCCCTGTTACTCTAGTTTGGCCAGAACAGAAAATGTAATTTACTTTTTCTTGCTTTGTCTCCACCAATTTGTCAATCTACCGTCTCAAAAGTCACCAATGACTTCCAAATCATCAAACGTCGTCAGTCCCTGACTTACCATGGTTCGACTTTGCGATGGTGTGGAAGTAATACACATTCAGTAGAAACCACACTTCAGATTTTGAATTTTATCTTTTCCCAGGCTAGTGATATGTGGTATGATACTCTTTCGTGATGCTGGGCAGCAGGAGTGAGCTGCAGCTCCGAGTCAGCCACGCTATCATGAATGTGAACAACTGGTACACTTAAAGCCATTCTGTACCCATTAACTATTCTGTTTTTCACTTTCAGTGCAGTATTCAAGAAATTACATGAGATATTTAACTCTTTATTAAAAATAGGCTTTTTGTTAGATTATTTTGCCCAAATGTAGGCTAGTGTAAGTGTTCCAAGCCCGTTTAAGATAGGCTAGGCTAACAAGCTATGCGGTTCAGTAGGTTAGGTCTATGAAATGCATTTTCAATATATGATATTTTCAAGTTACAATGGATTTATCAGGATATTCCCCCATCATAAGTTGAGGAAGATCTGTACCTTATTACATTCTTACTGATCTCCATCATTAGAAATTATAGCTCACACTTACATCATTGAAACAAAGTTCTCGCTTAACATCCATACCATTCTATTTTTCTTTTCCCCCAATACTCATGATATTTATCTACTTTAAAATCCACGAAATAAATACCAAACTCCTTAGCATACAACATTAGGTGTTTTACAGGTTTGATGCAGCATAGCTCTTCTTTTGCCATAGCCAATAATACTCCAATACACAAATTACATATTAGATGTAATTCTTCAACCATGGCTGCAACTCGTATCTTTTCTTAAAATCCATTTTTTATTCATTTGTTTGCTCAACACATGTTTGTTAAGTTCCCATTTTGTGTCACAGTGTGCTGTATCCTCAAACTATTGCAATTAAAGATACAAACATTATGTTTTCCTATAATAAAATTTCTACCAGTTCTTTGCCAGATGAAATAAATTTTGTCATATGAATTATTTCAAAGATTTTGTTCAAACTTCATCCTTGAAGTACATTCTTTCTGAGTAAGTTTTGAGTGGGGCAGGTTAAGATTGCAAATCAGTGAAATAGAATTAAGTGTGTCAGTACAACCAGGATGACCTAAGATTGGTGTGTCAGAAGCTAAAGTATGAAGCAAAGGAATAAAAATTTAGGTGAGGACTTCCCTGGTGGCGCAGTGGTTGAGAGTCCGCCTGCTGATGCAGGGGACGCGGGTTCGTGCCCCGGTCCCGGAAGATCCCACATGCCGCGGAGCGGCTGGACCCGTGAGCCATGGCCGCTGAGCCTGTGCGTCCGGAGCCTGTGCTCCGCAGCGGGAGAGGCCACAGCAGTGAGAGGCCCGCGTACCGCAAAAAAAAAAAAAAAAAAT
Source organism: Leucopleurus acutus (assembly GCF_964270905.1). NCBI lineage: Eukaryota > Metazoa > Chordata > Mammalia > Artiodactyla > Delphinidae > Leucopleurus > Leucopleurus acutus. The sequence continues at coordinate 29,999,075 of NC_139148.1, read as the reverse complement.
TTAGGTGACTGTCATTCAATGGGAACTTGGTTTAGTCTAGTGACCATTGCGTGTACCTGTTATTATTATTATTATTCCCTGCAGTATGAATAACAGGCAGAAAATCTCCACTTAAGGTCAAGGACAACGTGACATTTTCATTGAAAGAAGAAAAGATGATTAGCAAATTGCCTACAGTTAATGGCCAGTTAGGAAAACATCTGATATTCAGATACCTTTGAAAGTTCACTATCTCCCCACTTTGTGATATGGCATATACTTTTTCCATATGATGAGAGATGTACAATTAAAATTACACCCATTATTACAATTATCAAGTGAAATGTAATGAATCAGCATCATGTGTTCCAAGTAATGTTTTCAGAGCTCACTTCACTCAAATGAAAGAGATTACATTACTGTATGAAAATCAAAATCTTCCAATTATCTGTCCTACTCTGGCCATGGAAGTCAATATCAGGAGATAAGGCTATTGAAAAGGAGTCTGCTGAGGTTGTTTAACATCTCTCAAAGCCATATTTCTGAAAAGTGATTATCGATGTAGGATCCCATCTGTTTGCTCAATTGCCCCATGTTTTGCTTCTTGAACTATTAGGGAGCATGTTAATGTTGTATCTTAAAGATAATCGTTACCATAATTTTGTTTTTTTTATACCAACGCACAATAAAAACATTTTTGACACCTTGTTGTCTAGTAAACCTTTTCAATATCAGATTATTCTACTAGCTTCCTCTTTTAGTTTTCATTTTGATTTTCCTTTTTTTTTATCAACATGACATTGTTAATTCTCTATATGCTTGGCTTCTATGTGTCACTTCTCTCTCTTTTGATATTTCAAATATTTGTATATAATTATGTTTCCACTTAGTCATCTGCTTTTCCAAGTTTTCCACATTGAGTCTCCCTTGTTTAATATTTCTTTATAAATCATTCCAGGCATGCATCATTATGTTCATCTTCTCTGAACTTCAATTTCACCTAATTTTGCCCTTAATTTTCACTATGGAAGCACGCAAAGTTTGTTCTTCCTGAAATATCAAGAAAGTTCATATTTTATTACTTGAATAATCAAATGAAAATAACATGACTATGAAATTTTAGATTCATTTCTGACCTAGCAAAAGGAAACACAACCAAGAAGCTGTGTTGTGTAAAGTTCAACTATATAGGAGAAAAGTATCAGCCATTATAGCATTGAAAGCATAATGTGAATAATCACAGACCAAAACTTTGTGAATTTTAGAAATTAAAGTGTTAAAAGATGAAGTTCAGCATTCAACTATCATGAGAGGCACAGATTCTTTCCTGTAATAATGTACTTTATATAGGGAAAAATACCAAATTGCAGACTCATTTCTGATTTCTTAAAGAGGAAACACCTTTTATCTTTTCAGAAATATAAGTCTGATGCATGTTAGTTTTCCTTCATTTTCCTGGATCAGATTTTCAGTGTGTCTCACCACAAAAAAATGTATTATTCTCATGGTCTCTCTTACGTCAGGCTTGTACCGTCCACTTTCTACACTGATGGTAGAATATACTCTTCTTTTTTATAAATAACAGCTTTATTTTGATTATGATTCATATGCCATACAATTAACCCATTTAAAGTGAACAATTCAATGGCCTTTAGTATGTTCACTCAGTTGTGCAGCTATCACAACAATCAATTTTAGAATATTGTCATCATCCCCAGAAGAAATACTATATCTATTAGTAGCCACTACCTTTTACCCCCATCTCCCTCAGCCCTTGGCAACCACAAATCTACTTTTTGTCCATAGATTTGCCATTCTGGACATCTCATATAAATGATTACATAGAATATATGGTCTTTTGTGGCTGGTTTATTTCACTTAGCATGATGTTTTCAAGGCTCATCCATGTTGTAGCATGTATCAATACTTCATTTCTTTTTATTGCTAAATAGTATTCCATTGCATAGATATACAATATTTTATTTTTTCTACTGTGAATAAGGCTGCTATAAACATTTGCATATTCTTTTTTTATGTGACATACATTTTCAGTTCTTTTGGGTATATAACCAGGAATGGAATTTCTGGGTCATGTGGTGGTAACTCTATGTTTAACTTTTAGAGGAACTGTGAGATTATTTCAAAGCAGCTTTACCATTTTACATTCCCAATAGCAGTATATGAAGGTTCTAATTTCTTCACATCCTCACCATAACACTTGTCGTTATGTCTTTTTGATGATAACCATGTCAGGGTGTGTGAAGTGGTATCTCGTTGTATGTGTCCTTAGGTCTGAAGTGGGTCTCTTGTAGACAGTATATATATGGGTCTTGTTTTTGTATCCATTCAGCCAGTCTGTGTCTTTTGGTGGGAGCATTTAATCCATTTACATTTAAGGTAATTATCGATATGTATGTTCCTATTCCCATTTTCTTAATTGTTTTGGGTTTGTTATTGTAGGTCATTTCCTTCTCTTGTGTTTCTTGCCTAGAGAAGTTCCTTTAGCATTTGTTGTAAAGCTGGTTTGGTGGTGCTGAACTCTCTCAGCTTTTGCTTGTCTGTAAAGGTTTTAATTTCTCCATCAAATCTGAATGAGATCCTTGCTGGGTAGAGTAATCTTGGTTGTAGGTTTTTCTCCTTCATCACTTTAAATATGTCCTGCCAGTCCCTTCTGGTTTGCAGTTTCTGCTGAAAGATCGGCTGTTAACCTTATGGGGATTCCCTTGTGTGTTATTTTTCCCTTGCTGCTTTTAATATGTTTTCTTTGTGTTTAATTTTTGATAGTTTGATTAATATGTGTTTTGGCATGTTTCTCCTTGGATTTATCCTGTATGGGACTCTCTGTGCTTCCTGGACTTGATTAACTATTTCCTTTCCCATATTAGGGAAGTTTTCAACTATAATCTCTTCAAATATTTTCTCAGTCCCTTTCTTTTTCTCTTCTTCTTCTAGAACCCCTATAATTCGAATGTTGGTGCATTTAATGTTGTCTCAGAGGTCTCTGAGATTGTCCTCAGTTCTTTTAATTCTTTTTTCTTTATTCTCCTCTGCAATAGTTATTTCCACTAGTTTATCTTCCAGGTCACTTATCCGTTCTCGTGCCTCAGTTATACTGCCTATTGATCCGTTCTAGAGTATTTTTAATTTCACTTATTGTGTTGTTCATCGTTGCTTGTTTCCTCTTTAGTTCTTCTAGGTCCTTGTTAAATGTTTCTTGCATTTTCTCTATTTTATTTCCAAGACTTTGGATCATCTTTTCTATCATTATTCTGAATTCTTTTTCAGGTAGACTGCCTATTTCCTCTTCATTTGTTAGGTCTAGTGGGTTTTTATCTTGCTCCTTCATCTGCTGTGTGTTTTTCTGTCTTCTCATTTTGCTTATCTTGCTGTGTTTGGGGTCTCCTTTTTGCAGGCTGCAGGTTCGTAGTTCCCATTGTTTTTGGTGTCTGCCCCCAGTGGCTAAAGTTGGTTCAGTGGGTTGTGTAGGCTTCCTGGTGGAGGGGACTAGTGCCTGTGTTCTGGTGGATGAGGCTGGATCTTGTCTTTCTGGTGGGCAGGTCCACGTCTGGTGTGGTGTTTTGGGGTGTCTGTGGCCTTACTATGATTTTAGGCAACCTCTCTGATAACGGGTGGGGCTGTGTTCCTGTCTTGCTAGTTGTTTGGCATAGCGTGTCCAGCACTGTAGCTTGCTGGTCGTTGAATGAAGCTGGGTCTTGGTGTTGAGATAGAGATCTCTGGGAGATTTTTGCCGTTTGATATTATGTGGAGCTGGGAGGTCTCTTGTGGACCAGTGTCCTGAAGTTGGCTCTCCCACCTCAGAGGCACACCCCTGACGCCTGGCTGGAGCATCAAGAGCCTTTCATCCACACGGCTTATAATAAAAGGGAGAAAAAGTAGAAAGAAAGGAAGAAAGAGGATAAAATAAAGTAAGATAAAATGAAATAAAGTTATTAAAATAAAAAATAATTATTAAGGAAACAAATTTTTTTAAAAAGTAAAAAAACAACAACAAAATAGGACAGACAGAACCCAAGGACAAATGATGAAAGCAAAGCTTTACAGAGAAAATCTCACACAGAAGAATACACATACTCACTCAGAAAAAGAGGAAAAGGGGAAAAAATAAAATATCTTGCTCCCAAAGTCCACCGCCTCAATTTTGGGATGATTTGTTGTCTATTCAGGTATTCCACAGATGCAGGGTACATCAAGTTGATTGTGGAGATTTAATCCGCTGCTCCTGAGGCTGCTGGGAGACATTTCCCTTTCTCTTCTTTGTTGGCACAGTTCCCGGGGTTCAGCTTTGGATTTGGCCCCGCCTCTGCGTGTAGGTTGCCTGAGGGCGTCTGTTCGTCGCTCAGACAGGACGGGGTTAAAGGAGCAGCTGATTCGGGGACTCTGGCTCACTCAGGCCGAGGGGAGGGAGGGGTACGGATGTGGGGCGAGCCTCCTGCGGCAGAGGCCGGCATGACATTGCAGCAGCCTGATGCGCCCTGTGCATTCTCCCGGGGAAGTTGTCCCTGGATCACGGGACCCTGGCAGTGGTGGGCTGCACAGGCTCCTGGGAGGGGAGGTGTGGATAGTGAGCTGTGCATGCACACAGGCTTCTTGGTGGCTGCAGCAGCAGCCTTAGTGTCTCATGCCCGTTTCTGGGGTCCGTGCTGTTAGCCGCAGCTCACGCCCATCTCTGGAGCTCCTTTAAGCAGCGCTCTTAATCCCCTCTCCTCGTGCACCAGGAAACAAAGAGGGAAGAAAAAGTCTCTTGCGTGTTCGGCAGCTCCAGACTTTTCCCCAGACTCCCTCCGGGCTAGCCGTGGTGCACTAACCCCTTCAGGCTGTGTTCACACCACCAACCCCAGTCCTCTCCTGGGGATCTGACCGAAGCCCGAGCCTCAGCTCCCAGCACCGCCCGCCACGGCGGGTGAGCAGACAAGCCTCTCGGGCTGGTGAATGGTGGTGGGTACCGGTCCTCTGTGCGGGAATCTCTCCGCTTTGCGCTCAGCACCCCTGTTGCTGTGCTCTCCTCCGTGGCTCCGAAGCTTCCCCCCTCCGCCACCCTCAGTCTCCGCCCGCGAAGGGGCTTCCTAGTGTGTGGAAACCTTTCCTCCTTCACAGCTGCCTCCCACTGGTGCAGGTTCTGTTCCTATTCTTTTGTCTCTGTTTTTTCTTTTTTCTTTGGCCCTACCCGGGTACGTGGGGAGTTTCTTGCCTTTTGGGCGGTCTGAGGTCCTCTGCCAGTGATCAGTGGGTGTTCTATAGGAGCAGTTCCACCGGTAGATGTATTTCTGATATATCTGTGGGGAGGAAGGTGATCTCCGCGTGTTACTCTTCCGCCATCTTCCTGAACTCCTCCAAGCTATGTTTCTTGCTGACAGATTTTGCAACAGAGATAGTATGAATTTTACCAGTAAACTCAGAATAAAATTTGTTTACATTCATTATTTTAATTAAACCAACACGCATATTTTAATTAAGCTAACAAACTTAAACTAGGTTTTATTTACTGAAGATTATCCCAGATTAACACTTGGGTTAGTTTCTATATTTCTGAGAGTTTTAGAAGACCCAGTTTTTTCATGCACTTGACCTTCAACCCAACTAAATAGAACTCTTTTACAAATTAATTTTGGCAATACCATCCTAAGGTAGAAAAATACCACACATATACAACGTACATATATAGACACACATAAACATACAGACAGATGCAATCAGAGACCTTATAACTGTAGTTTTAAAATTTTAGCTATGATTAAGGTACAGTAATATAAAACTCACTAGTTTATAAATGAACAGGTGGATCCAAATTTTGTTTTGGCAGTTGGAATAAGTGAAGTTCACCTGCTCAGATGGCTAAAGCTTTTTATTAATATTTGTTGAGAGGACATTTAAGATTATTTGCCCAATTTCCAATTACCATCCCCCCCCCCTTTTTCTGATGAAAAACATCTCCCTACAGTTTGCATTTTAAGGAATGGCTCTTAAGTCAATAGAGGAAATGGAGGTAGAAAATCTACATCATAAAGAAAGTATCCAAGTTTTCTCCAAGATGAAGTTTTTCAGCCATATTTGCCTGTTTTCAGAGGTCCAGGGTAATTACTATTTAAAATTTTCGCTTTCTTAAGTTCTGTCTCCAATGTCCTGGTTTTTAACAATATCTACAAGCATTTTGAGATGAATAGGGGAGGTTTGGAGATTGGTAAAATAGGTGGAATTTGATTTGCTTCTAGAGCCACATTTCTGTTTTTTTAGAGATTTGTAAGACAAAGATTATTGTTTCCAATTCCCCAAAGACCTGGATAACAGCCTGACTATCAAGGGACTGATGTGCCCATCCAACTAAACTTGCTTCTTTATATCAGGGAGATTTCCAACTAAGATGAAAATCAAAAGATTTCTAGAGCTTGAGGGTTTAATGCAGTATGCCTTCAAAAAGTCTGTCTAAAGCTTTTAACAAAGACCTTTCTGAGTACAAAATTCAACCTCAGACCAATTCACCTTAGGGGGAAAACCTGTACTATTGCTTCTACTGGCCCCTAAACATTGGCCTCCAGGTGATCCATTTCCTGATCAGTTGTAGGAGAGCCTGGGAGAACTTCTGGCCATCTGTTTCTTCTGCAGCGGGGAGGTGTTCCTCAGGGCACTGCCTGGCTTGTCTGATAGCTATAGTATAATCAAGGGTGGGAAGAACATCCCTTAACAGCCAATCTAGGTTGCTGTGAGTGTGGTTGTGAATGGCCACTAAGCTTTCCATTCCTCTCTAAATTTCGTAAGATGTTCTGAAAGTTGAGGTAAAAGGCTTTACAACTTAGAAGATCTGCTGCTGTCTGGGGGACATGAATTTTTTGTGGTGTGCGTCCTGGATACAACTACAGAGGCATTGCATAGGAAGGCCTAAAGCTGGCAGAGCCTGTTTACAGAGCCCTGGAAAGTGGAAGGGATCATAAGGGATGGAAAAATGATCCCTCCCATCTGTCTCTGGTACTTCTGCTGAATTCAATTCCTTGCTTTTAGTATTTTAATGCGTAATCTGTATACCCCAGGCCTAGAGGTTAGGCCAGAGTGCTCTCTGTAAATCTTGTAAAGAAAGGGAAATCAAAACAGGCAACTTGAAGTTTAAGGGATTTGTGGGGAAGTTGGAGGAATCTGGGGACCTAAGGGAATTCACTGAGGTGATGGAGTTGGATTTTGAGAGGTAGGGTTTAGACCAGAGGCCCAGAGAGCCAAAAGATCTGGAGGGTCTGGGACAGGGAGTTGGGGGTAAAGGAATGTATAAGAGGATGAAAAAGGGGAATTTATGTCAGGTGTAGATATTATTTTTGTTCTGAGTCTAATTTCTGTTCTCTCATCTTATTAAGGGAGTCCCTATCAATAGCCGTTACACTTAAATATAGCCAATTTGAAGCTCCCATTATCTGGCAATTAACAGGTAGAATCTTATATTAATCTCAATATCACATCAAACCAATAAGACTTTTTATGGCTTAACCATGGATGCAAGAGATGTCCCAAAGGAGACTGCAAAGATGCAGCCCTAACAATATCTAGAATGAGACAATGAAGGTTGAGATTACAAAAGCCCCTTGTGGATCAGAGCCCCTTGTGACAGACTCCCCTGAGAGCTGGCATAGTCAGACAAAGAGATGCCAGTTGCAAGCCCAGATTGTTACCAGTGATTCTGATCAACTGGCTACCGCGCTTGGAATCCCAGTCTTTTCAACTGGAAATGGACACAACTGTAGCTGCCTTCCAGGTGGTGGGGACTAGAGGTGATATTCTCACTGGTCATAAAGCTAAGCTCTTAAGCATAGAACAACACAAAAGGAAAACCTCCTCCACTTCTTTTTTTTTTTTCATGTACACATTAATGGCTTCAGCTAAGCCTTGGGTCTCTTGGAGCCAAACTGATACCTAAGAGGGATGTGCCACTGGATTGGGGATTGTGGTATTTTACCATGTACCTCATGGCATGGAAATTTTCTTGAGGTTGGTGGTGACCTGGTCAATTTAACCCGTTCATTACCAACTTATCCTAACCTGGGGGTCTTTGAGTTAGGTTGCGAGTGCTCTAACAGCTTTTAAGTGCTCGACTGTGCCCACCAATTTTGTGGCTTGCTTCTGAAATTCTCATTAGTAATAGCCTTTACCTCATGTGCACATTAACTCACAGTGCCGGTCTGGTGAGAACTGTGAACTCACCAGTCTGTGAGGCAGGCTCGAATGACAGGCTTATAGGACTTTTGCCTCTGTTATACACTGTGGTTTTCATCATTATGGCAAATGACACAAAAGACATAAACAAAGAAAAGAAACAATAGGAAAAGAATCAATAGAAAACAAGAGTACTCATCAAATTTTTACCAGAGTAGGTATTCCTAAGTAATGAATTCACCCAAATATTTTCTCCTGCTAATCTAAATCTAGAAAAAGAAAAGGACTCTCACCACCTTCACTTCCATCAGACCCTGCAGGCAGAGATCTGGGAGACTGACATGAGATTTCTTCTTTTGGCTTTTGTCAGAGGTCCCAGGTTCTCTCAGCTGCAGCAGCCACAGAGTGAGCAGTGTCCAGCCAGTGAAGGTCTCTTCATGGTTGCCAACTCAAGTGGAAAAATTTTCCTACTACCCTTCTACGTTCTTTGGCTGGTCTAATAATCAAATTGACCTAAGACATTAACAGGAGAAAAACAAATTTAATTTTATATGTATGGGAGTCCCATAAAAATAAGAGACCCAAAAGGCAGCCAGGTAATTGAAGCTTATATAACATCCTGAGCTAAGGAAAGAGGTAGGGGTCTGGGGTACAAAGGGAAAGAAGGCCATTCACAGGACGGAAGAGATGTTTTGAAAACAAAGTTTGCCCTGTTACGCAAATAAGTCTCTTAGGTAAAAAGTTATCTCTGGTAGTAGCTTTTTTCCTGGTACAGGCTCCCTTTCCAATGTAAATTTAAGCTGTTGAGGGGGAAGTAAAGGGCTTTTCCTGAATCTGATGTATTTTGATTATCTTTCGCTCAAAATAATCCTTATGCCAAAGAGACATATTTTGGGGTAGAAAAATGTGTTCCCCTTTAATCCTCCTATAATAAAATACAGAGTAACAGGAATAAAAACAGAATTTTTAAAATAAATTTATTTATTTTATTTTATTTTATTTATTTTTTGGCCACATTGGGTCTTTGTTGCTGCATGCGGGCTTTCTCTAGTTGTGGTGAGTTGGGGATACTCTTTGTTGCAGTGCGCGGGTTCTCATTGCGGTGGCTTCTCTTGTGGCGGAGCACAGGCTCTAGGCATGCGGGCTTCAGTAGTTGTGGCTCGCAGTCTCTAGAGCGCAGGTTCAGTAGTTGTGGCGCACAGGCTTAGTTGCCCCGCAGCATGTGGGATCTTCCTGATCCAGGGCTTGAACCCATGTGCCCTGCATTGGCAGGTGGATTCTTAACCACTGAGCCACCAGGGAAGCCCCTGTTGCTGAATTTTTAAATTCTTTATATTGGATTTCAAAATACAAAAGAAAATAGGCTCTGGTTCAAGATGTTTGTGAATGTAAGCATATGTAGCCATTACCTTTGCCTCTCAAGAACCTATCATAATAATGGTGAAATCTGAAATAAAGGGAAGCCCACTACTATAATATGCAAGGAGGGGGCTTCAGCTTCTGAGGTATATATGTGCCCAGCAGAACTCCTGAGTAACTCAGGATGGCAAGAGGGAGAAGTAGACTGAAAATCTATGTGGGGCAGAGTTACTTCACCTACACCTTTTTCTCCCAAGCAAAAAGCCTAACAGAAAGGCATTTAACCACCCTCTTACCAATTCTTTCTTTTAAAAAGGAGCCTTTTAAAAAAGGTATGTAAAGACTGTTTCCAGGTGATCTATAATGGCCAGTATGTTTGTTACAGTTCCTGCCAAAGACTTATTCTTTCAACATTTGTAGGTTTTTAGAATAGTGGCAGGTCTCCATCTGTTCGTGGTAAAACTAAGCCTTTCAGGTTCTTTCCTAGTCCATGAATTATTCCTATCTCTCCCAGGATTTATTTTTCTATTTTTAATATTTATCTTATTCTCTCTTATGTCATGCCTATGTCAAATATCTCAACAAATATTTATGGAACATCTACTTTGGGCAAGGCAGTATTTTGGGTGCTATGACTATTGTAGTGAAAATTACAAAACGTTTGCTTTCCTAGGAGTTTACATTCTTCTTAACATCTAGAGATATTTTGTTTTCTCTTCATATTTACGAATGAAGACCGTGAGCTCTGTGTTTATGATTATCTTTACACCTCTCATTTTTCTGTCTTGATTATCTTTGCTATCTTCTTTATGTCTGTCTACTTTATAATTGCTCCTGTTCCAAAGGATTCCATCCATCTCCCTCCACTACTACCATGGAACATACTTTCGCAGGCAATACCTCATACTTCTTTGACTTCAGCCTGGCATCTTTATCCTAATTTTAGAAGCATACTTGATATTCCGTGATAGCTAGATGAACATTGCCACTAAAATATCACTCTGACATCTCAAATCTCAGAGATTCCAGCTGAATTGTCACCTATTCCTCTACTATGACAAACAAGTTATATTGCATTTCCTATATCAGTGGAACTTCTCACCATCTACTCAGTCACCTAAACCAGAAACTTAAGGTCATCTTTAAATTATCCAAGCAGCCATCAAATTTTATTGTGCTTCTTTAATACTATTTGAATCTATGTGCATCCATATCTCAACTGTCTCACCATTATTTCAGGACTTTATACTTTTTTCTTCCAGTTAATGCCATAACTCCATAAGTGGGACAATCTAAATTTTGACAATCTGTTCATATCCCTGCTAGTATGACCACTCTAAAAATTGAAAAATTTTATTCCTATTAGAAAAATCATGTTGACTGTGCATTGCTTAGAAGATCAAGTTCAACTCTTCAGCCTGATACACAATACCACTTGTTACCTCTTTGGCCTCATCTCTTCATTTTTTGCTAATGTATTTACATATCTTCCTCTTCTACCCCAGAGTATGATGATTCATACTTACTGTTTACTGAGCCCTAAATTTTCAATGCATCTTTACTGTTGCATGCAGTGTTTATTTTGCTTAGAATAAAATTAATGAATTCATTTCATTGGCTAATTGCTAGTAGTCCTGTAAGATACAACTCAGATATAACCCAGCTTTAAGGAGTTTTGAATTATTAGTGTAGATTTCTCCTCCTAGATCATTTCATTATATCCCGTATCTGAATCTGTGTCAGGGCATCCCTCACACAGAGTGTTACTGTATGTTTATTCATCTGCCTTCTTTAAAATTTAATACATTTCTTAATGATAAGTGCTGTACTTCTTAACTATAACCCCAGCACCCAGCATTGGGCATGGCACATTCTTGGTCAGTGTTGAATGCCTGAAATAGTGATTTAGAAAAGCGTTGGCAGATATTATAACTTAATAGGCAAGAAACCCTATACAAATATGTTAAGTAAGTGAGAGAGATCTAGGTTGAAATAGATCAAATCCAGGATGGTAGGTAACAGTATTAAAATAGGTTTTCTTTGGAGAATAAAGGGTGAAAAATAAGTCTGGGATGCTCACAGTGGCCAAAAATTCTGAAGGTGTGTGTGTGTGTGTGTGTGTGTGTGTGTGTGTGTGTGTGTGTGTGCGCCAGTAACTGTTCTAGTTCTTAGAAATGTAGTAGTAATTTAAAAAAAAAAAGAAAGATCTTTTGGAGCTTCTATTTTGGGATAGGAATGGGGAAGAAAACAAGCACAAGATAAATAAAAAATGTTTTAGATAGTCACAAGTGCTACTAAAGAAAAAAAAAATACACTGCCAGAATAGAAGATGACAAGGCCAGGGGTGGTAGATAACTGTGTTGTGACTAGTGATGTCAGAATGGATAACCCAGAACCCAGAGTTGGCTTATAATTAGTGTCTGTCCTCTACGAATGGTGGATGAGAGAAAAAGGAATTTCCCCAAAATGCTTTTCCAAATCCCCACATTTTTGCAGTGATGTTAAAGATGCTGGCTTGATGATTAAAAATGGAGAGTTTTGAATATCACACAAAGGAGAACCTCTTATTTCATAGTGAAGAAGCCTGAGTTAGGATGGTAAAGAATTTTCAAATCTTAAATGAAGTCACAGAAAAGAAATACAGTTCACATTTCCATTCGAAATTCTCATACCAGGAAACTTCTCATTGAAGGGAGCATACATTCACCTCTCAAATAATGAAAAGACATGAAATGTTTGGTTAATTGTAGTAAAGAAGATACTGAAGATCTCAAAGTATTGTATATTGATAACATGTAATATTACTTAACAGAAACATCACATTTCTTTGTGAACTTTCCAGTACAGGCATTGTTTTGATGTTCATGTTGTTAAATGCTCAGGCTTGTTTGCACTTACAAAAGAATCTTTATACTTAATTCTTCATGGAATATTGAGAGCACAACTTATTTTCATGGTTAGCCAAAGAAGATAGACTTTATATTGCTATCAAAAACTTATCCACAGGCTATAACTACTTTCAAAAAGAATTTGTTATTCAGATAAGGGTTTTTTTTGGAACTAGGCCAAAATAAACAAATATTTTAAAAACTACAAAGAAAATACAGAGAAAATTCTTAAGATGGAAATATTTATGCTCACAATCACAGTGATGCTGTGTATTTAAACTGATATACTGTAATGTAAAAAACGTATCAGGTTGAGCTCAGAAGATTCAGGTACAAATGTTCTCAATTTCTGATTTGTCAGGGCAGATAGAGAGGAATATGATTTGGAAGAGCAATATAATACTCAGCAATCGCTTTGAGACAAAAATAAGTGGCTATATAGTTTCAAAGTCAGAGTGTTAAATTGGGTTTATGATATAAGCAGCATACACTGTAGAATGAGATAGGGTGATGTGAAGTAAAGTTAGAGCGATAAGATATTGGTGGTTGTTCAAACAGGAAGGATACTGTCTTCTAGGAGCTTCAGTAGCAGGAATTAGGGATTCCATTCTTGGGAAAAATGGTAGAATATAATGTCATAGTGGGCCTAGAACCAAGACATTAAGCCATTTACTTGTCTAGGACTCATTATAATCATTTTCTAGGTACAGGATGGATCCCAGATGAGAAGTTGTATTAGTTTTCTGTTGCTGCATAAGAAATTAGTACAAATGTAATGGCTTAAAACAGCATCCCTTTATTAGCTCACAGTTCTATAGGTTGGGATACTGGCATGGAGTGACTAGGTTCTGTGTTCAAGGTCTTAAAGGTCTGAAATCAGCATTTTTAAACCCTTGTCAGATAATTCTAACATCTAATTCATCTTGGGTTGGCATCATCTGTCACATCTTATTCAAGCTGTCATGTATCTGATTCTTGGTATAAGTAGTGATATTTTATTGTCTTTTGGACATTTTGGCTATTATGTTAGGATACTTTGGTCCCTATTTAAAGTGTTTGTTTTTTTTTTTAATTTTTAGCAGGCATTCACTCTTTATAGGTTTGGCACACAGTTCCTGTACTTTTATGGACTGTGGTTCCATGATAACCTAATTTTCAGAACCTTTGTGGTACTCTTTTGGTCTGTTTATCTTGTGCAGGTGGGGTTACCTCTGGTCCCTTCTCATGCTGCTTATGGGGTCTGAAGTAGCTTCCCCAGGATACGGCACTTGGTGCTTCTGGTGAGGGAAGGGAATCTCTGGAACACTTGATGAAGAGTCCTTCCTGGGCCAGGCACTTGTGACAGGGTCTCCCTGGACTGTAAGGAATGGAGGGTGCTTACCAGGTTGAGAGCTTTCTGTGGAGGGATCTCCATTGCTGGTACCAGCAAGTTGCCTGATGTTTCTGGGTAGGGGAGAGGAGTCTCAGGCCCATCTGAGGAGAACATTTTCCAGGTGGGAGCTTTTTGTGGTAGGATCACTTTTGCTGGTACCCTTAGCCACTGATGTGTCTGGGTGGTGAAGGGGGATCTCAGGCCCAGTGGGGAAGGAAAGCACTTTCCCTGGTCATTTATTGTCATCAGGGCTTCCAATTGTTCCTCCTTGCAGGTTCTGCAAGGCTCACCTGGTGTTTGGGGGATTCCCATTTGATGTGATGGAGGAAGAGCCTTTTTGAGCCACTTCCTGTTACTAAATTGGGATTAGGAAATGCTGGGCCTGGATCACATTTTTTTGTTGGTAGAGAGTCATAAGGTGCCCTGCCATGAGGTTGTTCATCCATTCTGAGGGTCCCTAGGCAATTCACCTTCTTTAGACCTTTCAGAGATCTCCTTTGGTTGTCTCATATTATTTCCAGGATATATAGTTGTGCGTATAAAGGGGGAACAGGAAGAGGGAAGTATAAACCATCTTATCTGGATTAGAAGTCTTCTCTGTGCCTTTTAATGCTCACCTGATTAGGTCAGGCTCACTCTGGATAATCTCCCAATCAACTGTGCTATATATCATAATCTAATAATGGGAATGATATTCCATCACATTCACAAGTCTCATACTCAAGGGGAGGGGCTACTACAAGGATCATTGGGCATCATCTTAGAATTCTGTCGACCACAGAAGGTGCATGTGAATGTACTGAAGCATTAATTAAGCAATTATCATCCTTTGGCAGGTTTTAATCTGTTAGGATAGTATGAAAGCCAACTACTGTTATAATTATTCTACTCACTTTAAATGAAGTATATCTGATATAAAAAATACTTCACAAAAATCAGAATATTCAAACAACTTTCAGAAGTTAATGTAAATTTCAGAGGTTTGATCCAAGCCTTCATTTCTGGCCATGCAGATATCTTCTGTGTGAAAAATATGCTACCTCAAAGATGTTTTAAAAAACTTCACCACCACTCCCCATTTATATTTTGTAGTTATGTGCAAATACTGTGGCTGCCAGCAATTCAAATAGAAAATAAAGGTCAGTGATGTTTCTGACTTTAACTTTTTAGAGGTTTATACTTAACACTGCCTACATTTGTATAGGTTGCACGTTGCACAAAATTTCTGATTATTGCTTTAGGTTATAATACAATGTACTCTCACCTATACCAGGATTGAAAATTTTAAGTAAAATTTTCTGGACTGGCCAATACAACCCCCCAAAAATAGTTTCCAGGCTGAATTAGGAGAAAAATCCTTCACTATGTTTAGGTTTGAAGGAAGCATGACCTAAATTTTGATTTCAAATACTCAGGGTTTTGGGTGATGGTTTTACTGGGGACAATTAGAATTGAACTATGTAGACATGTTTTTTTGAAGCCAAGTTTTACCTTTAAGGCTTTCATATTGCAGCTTGTGAGGCTCCAAGCAGCAATTGGGTACTTTGGGTCATTCACACAAGGATTAAGAGTCATATATAAACCATAAAACCCTTTATAAGAAATCAGAATCTGTTTTAAAAATTAATTGTATGAACTAAACATATATAGAAAGAAATTGAAGCTTGAATATATTTAAGAAGCAAAAATTAAAGACATACCTATAACTGCCCTTTTTCCTTAGTTGTTTACAATCACAGCAAATCAAAGTGTGACGTGTTTAAGAGAAAGGTAATTAAGTTCTAAGGCTTTGTCATCTTATCACTTTTAAAAATACAAGATCTGAGTAGATGAAAGGAAAATAGAGAGGGTTGTTAAACAGCTGAGTCATAGAGTGGAATAGAGAACAAGCGGAAGAGGCAAGAAAGCATACACAGACTGGGTTTGAAGAGAGTTGGGAATACTGGTTGTGGTAGATGGTCTCTGATTTGCTTACCGGATCTACTCGCCATCCTTCCTAACCCTGCTCCGTGATTCCAGGAGGCTGACCTTTATCAGCTTCATCGACCAGTCTCTCTGTGTCTTCCGGTTGGGTTTGGCTAATATGAACTACTGACAAGAGATTAGAAGTCAGGAGGAAAGAAGGTAAGGGTATTTATTTCCATGATCTGCCCCCTTCCAAACTTTAGGTTGGCAGTGGATGTGATTTTCTAAGGTTACATCTTTTGTTGGGTGGACTTCTACTACAACTCTAAGACATTCTGGGTTGCAGGAACTGCTATCTCTCTATGCCCCTTCAAACCTAGTGGTTATAATACTGGCTTCTCACAGTTGCTAGCCTCAGGGTACTTCATCATCTCTTGGTTTCCCTTCATTCTTTACACACTTTAGTCTCTTCATTAAATGCTATTCCATCACTCTTTTAAAGTGTCCCATCAGTTTTAAGCTAGAACTGACTGATACATTGGTAGTGGGGAATAGGAGAAACTTTAAGGTAGTGTTAGGGAGGTGGGATAAACTGCTGTGGAGAGAGATAGGAAGAGAAGGGTTTCAAAGCTTTTTATGGCATTCTATGAATGTAACATGACTTCTTTATGTGAATGACTCTAATATAGTCTTAAATTGCTTCTTTTGTGTGTGTGTGTGTGTGGTTCGTGGGCCTCTCACTGTTGTGGCCTCTCCCATTGCGGAGCACAGGCTCTGGACGTGCAAGCTCAGCGGCCATGGCTCACGGGCCCAGCCGCTCCACGGCATGTGGGATCTTCTTGGACCGGGGCACAAACCCGTGTGCCCTGCATCGGCAGGCGGACTCTCAACCACTGCACCACCAGGGAAGCCCTATAACACTTATATTGCTGAGAATTCAGATCTCAATTAGAATTTTCACTCTCATTGGAATCCACTACTTGCTCACGACAAATAGGACAGGTAGAGTTCTCAGACAGCCAGCGGTCAATGCAGTGAATGTGATATTCATGGGAGCAAGGTAGGATGCGAAGCTTGCTGTTTTCTGTGTACTCTGTAATGCAAATGCTACAGGCTTTTAATGCATCATTTTCACCAAAAGATCTTACAGCCAAGTTGTCAGTCTGTGCTTTGGTGAGTCCTGTAGTTGGGTATAGATTATCTCCACTTAAGAGGAAAAACTGTTGCAGATTATAGGAGGGCCCAGAGTCACTTTCATTAAGTATTACTGGGGTCATTCGTCTACTCCCTTGCGTGGTCTCTGATGATACGTCTGATGAGAAGTTTCTTTCTTCACTGCCTTCAAACATCAGTGAGCTAATTCCTGAATTTTTAGCACTTGAGCTGGAACTGGAAATAGGACTGGAACTGGAAATAGGACTGGAACTGGAAATAGGACTGAAACTGGAAATAGGACTAGAACTGGAACTAAACGTACAATTGGGTCTTGAATGACAAATCAGTGTGGAACTTGAATGGGTATCATAGCTAGGATTTGAATCACAACAAAATCTACCACTACTACTACCATTAGGACCATCTCTTCTATTTGGTGAGTCTGGCCATTCCATGTTTTGACTTGGAGGTGAGACACTGTGCTCTAAATTACCGTTAATGTCCATAAGGTTACTTGAGTTACTAAATTCTGTCATTGTCTGCCTTAACATGCTCTGAATTGGAACAGATGTTGTATCATTTAAGCTAGTATTTAAAATTTTACAAACGGGATTTCTGATGGTATTGACATAAGCTCTCACATCTGCCTGCTCAGAATGTGAATACATACGCCTCAGTCCTCATTCACTTTCAGAAGTGACAGTGTTGTTTGTTGTCTCAGATGTTAACTGAGTTCTACTAGCTCTGCTGTCTCTCTGAGAATATGCTCCAGAATGAACTTGTCCTACTTCAAGATTGAAGGGTATGGTTGGATATATTTTCCTCATTCCCCAAGATTCACCACTGCCAGTTGTATCTGGAGAATTTTCTCCATGAACGGCATTCCTTGTTCTAGAAGTTTCAATAAGACCACTGTTTTGCAACTCAAATCCAGTCATTTGCTGTCTCAATATTTCTTGGTGCTCAGTTCTAGAAAATCTTGCATTCTCACTTACCAGAGGCTGCTCAAAAGTCTGAGATGGTATACTATGATTAAGTCTTTGTACAGTTTCCCTAAGTGAACGTGGAGGCGACCAACTTTCAATTCTTGCTCTGGTTCTCCGATACTCTGGGCTCCTACTTCTTGCTCTTCTCTGACTTCTGGTAGGTGGGAATTCCATTAATGTTTCAGTTGTATCTTGTTCAGACATAGATGGTCTTGTAAATATTGATTCAGATTGTGGATTGTCCACTTGCCTTTGGCTGTCTTCCATATTTTCTCTTCTGGGAAGTCTTGCAGATGCTACATATTGCTTCTCTGGATTTGGACTCCCATTATCAAGGTTAAAATTTATTTCTAAACTGAATCTGAACTGATCACTTTTAGGATTAATTTGGCTCTCTTCTCTCCAAAATTGTTTTTCTCTTTGTCCACTTGTCATATTTTCAGTTTGTCCAGAACAGTTAAGCCAGTCTATTGTACAGTCACCACTAGACACATCATCTGAAGAGTCTCCTCTATCTGTTAACAAAAAAAATGGGGAGGGTGCATAAAAGAACTACCAAAATTAGAACCATCATAAAATAGCACTCTGAAACTTTGTTTCAAAAACAAACAAAAAATGAGAACTTAAATACTCAGGTGTTTTAAACTGATTTCACATTTATAGAGTTAATATTTTATAAACTACACTGTCTAGATTTATAAGTAAAGGTAGAAAAGTTTCAATTCCATCTGAAAAGAGTGAGCTAATCCTAGATAAACTTAGAGAATTTTTTAAAAAGGGAATCTGGAGGAAGTCTGTTTTTCAGTATTTCATCATATACACAGCCCTATGTACCACTGTAGGAGGAATGTCAAGAGACTTTTTTTTCAGTCCACTGTCAAAACACTAATACAATTAAACAAGGTAAACACCAGTTAAGGTACAATGCTAATATTTTAGTTCAATTTACATTATTGTCTAATTTTCATTAGTCTCCAACATTACTATTTCTAGGCTCTTCATTTATGTGCTTTTGATAATATATAAGCTGTTTTAAAATATAAGATTATTGCCCAAACATAAACAAGTTTTACAGGTTTAAAAGAGTTTGAATTTTGAATACTTTTTAATGTTACCAAGATTTTTAATTGACATTAAATTGAAGGACAGATCAAATGAATAGACTGAACCTAGCATGGTACATATAAGACCATATTCAAGAACCAAAGTATTATAGTATCCTCTTCATTAGACAGTAAAATCCTCTACTTCACACTGGGAGAGAAGGCACCAGACCTGAGGTTCGAGCAGGGTTTCTCAGCCTTAGCACTATTGACATTTTGGTGCCGGACAATTCTTTGTTTTGGGGAGCTATCCTGTGCATTGTGGGATATTTGGCAGCATCCCTGGCCTCTGCCCACTAGATGCTAGTAACACCCATGCCTCCCCTGTGACAACCAAAAATATCTCTAGCCATTGTCAAATGTCCCCAGGTGTTGGAGAGAGCAAAATTGTCCCCAGTTGAGAACCACTTGATTAGAATATAAAATATTTGTTTGCTTTTTTTACATGTCTATGTAGAAAAAATAATTCAGGAAGTAGGAGGGACTTTCAATTGAGGTAGAAAACCAAGAAAAATACAAATAGGCTACTTCACACTGTTTCCTAATTAAAACAACCCAAATGTGAATCAGGAAAACAAACATACCTTGACATTCTCACCAAAAATCAAGTAAATGCCAGTTCTTTTTATGAGAAGTTACTTACCAAATTAATTTATGTCACTTCTGTATAATTTACTATTTACTATTATGAAGTTACTATTTACTATTATGAAGTTCCTTATTCATCCCATCCTATTCCCTCCAAAAGCAAAATATACCTGTATTTTCATCTGAGTCTTGTGGTGGGTTTTCTTTAATTAGCTGAAGTCTTCTCAGCAACTCTTCTTCTGTACTTTCACCTGGAATGCCTAGAAGATTGTTGTCTCTCATAAGCTTGTAATCTTCTTCACTCAGATTATTTACAAACCTGGAGAAATCGTCTCCCCAAACCAATCGGTCCGTTTGACTTATGCGTTGGGCCGAAACTCCATCTCCTTCATCATTGGAATCCGAGTTTTCCATCTTAATAATAAACAAGTGGAAAATTATCTGAAATTCACGACATAGTGTTGAAATTCACCAACGGTCATTTAGTTTTCTTTGCTTTCTACTTCCGGCCAGAGTGTCCGGTTCCGACGCAGTCGGATGACGCTCCGCGTAGATTCCTCCCTTCTCTCGGCCTGACTCAGTTCTGTAGCCCCTGGTGACGGAACAGTTGGGAGCTGCCTCTATTCCGGAAATTGCTAGACGTTGCCTAGGCACCCATTATCTTCCCCACTGTTACCGAGTAGCGACTGGATTCAGGTTAGATTTCATTTCATTCAAAACCAGCCAATGTTACTGAGGGTTTATAGTGTGCCAAGCACCATCCTTCACCTCGTTTCACCCACATGAGCCTATTCTCAGGTTTTCAGGAGGCGTTTTCAGGCTCTGATATGCTCTATTTATTCGTTACATTACATATGACTGCCTTCTTCAAAATGCCATGCCAAAGTCAGCCTAGTTAAATGCAGCAATTCTCATTTTCAGGTGCTCAGGGACCTCCGCCTTTTCTCTTCATGAATTTCTCAAATCATAGACTCTCACTAAGAAAGCCCACAATTTTTGATAATTTACCAGGGCCCTAGCTGAGTCTCTTTAGTGTGTCCTCTCCCTTTTAACTGTTAATGGCTTCATCTTGAATTATACAGTCCTTCAATCTTGTTTCAAACAAACAAACAAGAAACACCAAAACTTTGGCAGGCTTTTCTCCTCAGCCAGGGAATTCCTTCTCCACAAAAGCATCAGGTTCATTTTTGTCCTCCTTTCTCATAAATATTATAAATATTACTTAAAACTAGCCAGAACATCACAGGAACTTTTAAGACAGATACATAATAATTACTTTGTGTGCCACAATGAGTACTGACTTTGCTGATTTTGTTGCATGTATCACCTGAAAGCCTTGGTGAAAATAAAATAATGCTCATTTGCAATGCTATCTGAAGGAGACCTCTAAGAGCTTCTGGACTCATTAATATTACCAGCCCCACTTAACACTTGTTTAGGAGCTCTTTGTTCAACTTATTCATGTAAAGACAAGATTTGGCTGCTGAATTTGAGACTTTATTCAATTTGACTTATTTAATAATTAATCCATCCAACATAAACTGGGTCAGTTATTGCCTTAGAGGCTAGAGATATGTCAATTGTTGAAGCAGTTTGTACTCCCAAGTAATTCACACACCAGGTGAGGGAAACATCACATAGAAACTATCAAAATACAGTATATTTTATAATAGATTTATATATGCAGTATTGTGTAAGTACAGAGAACTGTGTAGCAATTATTTAATGGGAGTTGGGAAATGTTTCACAGAGGTATTATATTTAAATCTGAATCTTTAAATATAATTATATTTTCTGTAGATGGAAAGTGGCAGTTATGTGTTGCTAGAGAAAGACTATGTCAGATGGAAGAAGTAGACTTGAAAGACCTTGGCTTGTTTGGGCAACTGTGGCCACAATTTTGGGGTTGGGTGGAAATGTGGAGTTAATCTCAGAAAGAATAATTGACACAAACTATAAGTTGAGTTTTGATTTTTTTCATGTAAGAAATAGGACACTGATTAAGATGTTTTGGTATTTTTTTGAGAACAAGCAGTAGATTTTAATTTTGTCTGCTTAGTGTCCCCTTAACATACTTATGCTAATAGCATCCTGATTTTCATGGGGGAAAAACCCATTCTACAATCTTAGTCCACTTGGTTTAGGTTTAGCTGAATTCACTGCCATGGCTAGAGGAAAGGACACATGATGCAGCCATGTCCAATCAGTATATCTCAAATTGGTTATGGTAATTGGTTTAAGCATGGGCATGTGACCAAAAGTATATTTAAGAGTTAAATCTGAGATGTTAGCTAGAACTACTGAAAATGAGAAATCATTTTCCACTGCGGTTGCTAAGCTGGTAGGATATAAACCTGAAGATGTTTGTGGCTATGTTATGTCCCAAGAATGAGCAACATTGACATAAAGAGACAGAGGAAAACAATAATGGAGAAAGAGCAAGATACCTGAGAAAAAAATTGAGAAATACCTGAAGCTAGATGTGCCTTAAGATTTTTAGATCTGTAAAACAACGTATTTCGTTTTTAAAAGGTAAGCTTTGAAAGATTCCTGCCACTTATCATTGGAAGGCTCCTAATAGTTGTAACAGGAGAGCCATATGATTGGTGATGTAATCAGATGTCAAAAAGTAATTTGATACAGGGGATGGGGTCACGGAATGAGTGAAACATGTGTGGGAGATTAAGTGGTACAAACCTCCAATTACAAAATAAAGGAGTCAAGGGAATGAAATGTACACTGTGGAGAATATAGTCAATAGTAATGTAATATCTTTATATGGTGACAGATGGTAACTAGACTTGTGATCACTTTATAATGTACAGAAATATCTAATCACTGTGTTGTGCACCAGTGACTAACATAGTGTTGTAGGCCAAGTATACTTCAAAAGACAAACAAACAAACTAATAGAAAAAGAGATCAGATTTGTGGTTACCAGAGGTGGGTGGGGAGGTTGGATGAAGGTGGTCAAAAGGTACAAACTTCTAGTTACAAGATAAATAAGTATAGGGATGTAATGTATAACATGATTAATACAATTAAGACTGCTGTATGTTGCATATGAAAGCTGTTAAGAGTAAATCCTAAGAGTTCTCATTACAAGGAAAAAATATTTTTTTCTTTTTCTTTTATTTTGTATCTATATGAGGTCATGGATGTTTGCTAAACTTATTGTGGTAATCATTTCATGATGTATGTAAGTGTAGGGGAACAAAACTTTCCACCACAAAATGCTTCTTTGGTATGCAGATTATTTCAAGCTGAAAAAAAATCTAGGCCCAAAAGTCTCAGGAAGAAACTTTGACCTTGCTCCTAACTGCCTAAAATAATTTAGATAGAGGGCCAATTATTCCCCAATAGAGCTATCACCAGAGATATCTACAAAGAATATGGGCTAGTAGTGGTAGGAGAAACTCAGCAGGGCCTAGAGATCAGAGTCCACTCTGTGTCCATTGTCTCTCTACACGGCCCATCTACCAAACATTTGCTTTTCCATCTTCATATAAATCACCTTGCTCCCATTTGAAGTCTCAAACACTACCCACAGCATCCTCTTTTGTTTTTAGCTGAAGATCATATTTAAGGTGAGGGTTTCAGCCATATTGGTCATTCAGTTTTCCTGGGACTCTCTCATATGTACATGTTATTAAACTTTGTTTGATTTAATAACATGTACATGTTATTAAACTTTGTTAGTTTAATTCTTATACCAGCCAGAAGAATCTAGAAGGGTAAAGGAAAATTTCTTATTGCCCAACATAAGTCAAATCATTATGCTGTACAGTAAGTCCCCTACAAAGGAACGAATTCCATTCCGAGAATGCGTTCGTAAGTCCAATTTGTTTGTAAGTCCAACAGAGTTAGCCTAGGTACCCAATTAACACAATCGGCTATATAGTACTGTACTGCAATAGGTTTATAATACTTTTCACACAAATAATACATAAAAAACAAAAAATAAAACATTTTTAATCTTACAGTACAGTACCTTGAAAAGTACATTAGTACAGTACAACAGCTGGCATACAGGGGCTGGCATCGAGTGAACAGGCAAGAAGAGTTACTGACTGGAGGAGGGAGAGGAGGTGGGAGATGGTGGAGTTGAGGGATCGTCAGCAACAGGAGATGGAGGGCAAGCTGCAGTTTCGCTCATGCCTGACATTGATGCACATGTTCTGGTTCCTTGCTGGATTCAGTTCTATCTAGCCTCTTTTCTCGTCATAGATGACATGGTACCACTGGATTGCATTCTGAATGGCTGCTGCAACCTTTGTGTACTGTTCTTTGTTTGGATCCTATGCCTCAAAAACTAACAGTGCCTCCTCAAATAAAGAAAATCCCCTTGCCATTTCCCGCATGGTGAATCTCTTCGGTTCCTCAGTTATTTCTTCTTCCTCTTGTCTCTCTTCATCCTTTCTCTGGGCTGCCAATTCCATCTTCTCACCTCGCTCCACTCTCTCAATTATTTTCAGTTTTGTTTCCATCGTTATCACTGCTTCTTAGCAGTACCAGTTACATCATCGCTGCTTTTATGCTTGCTTCGGGACATCCTGGGCTTGAAATAAAGATAGTGTACTACTGTATTCTATACAGTACTGTAAAGTACACAAAAGCACAACCACTTGTAGAGGATGCACACACATGACAATGTACATCAGACACGTGAACTAACTTACATGATTGGACATGTGACCACACGTTCGCATATTTGACCTTTCACAACTTAAAGGTTCGTGTGTAGGGGACTTACTGTATGCCTTAAACTTAATGCTAAATGTCAAGTATATCTCCATAAAACTGGAAGAAAAAAACAAGTAATTTATAATAAAATTGCCATGTAAAACTTACTTGCTTTTGTCCATTCTATAAAGTTAACATGTTTATACAATTTAAGTTTAATTGGATTTAATTTTTATGAAAAAATAAGCAAACAGAACTTTTCTGTCATTTATTTGTTTAATAAGTATTTATTAGGCTTTGAAATTCTGTAAAGTTGAAGGAAATGAACATTTTCATTTGATTATGAATGAAATGTGGTTATGACATATAATGTTAATATTGTGAATAAATTTCCTACTTCTTTGTACCATGAGGTCCTTTCAGAATGTCCCTATTTTTGTATGTGTCTCATTTATTATACAATGTATTCTGATACCTTGGCCCAGTAATACTCATTTAATTCTCATATGAAGAGAAAATATCCTGAGTTAAAGTACCACTGAACATTTGGCTTATATTAAGAAACAGAATGGTCCTGGTGGGAACTAAAATGTCTTTCACCGATACCTTACTAATGAGTGAGATAATGTTATGTGACCAGTTAGCTCCCTGGTGGGATTTTTAGGATGCCTAAATTTAGCAAAGTCTTAGTGTAAGTGTGTACTTATGTGTGTTCTTGCATGTATATGTGTGGTGTATTTAAGAAGTTTTAACAGATGTTTGGTTAGGTTAATAACCATTGGCTTAAGTGTGGTTTCTGGATACTAGTAATAGGTCTATTTCACTGAAGTTTTGAAAGTTCCTCTACAGTGTGAACATACTTTATCTAGAACTTTGAATTCCTATAACACTATAGTTATTGTCTACTTTAAAGTCTTGTTTTTAATATTTGTTCTATGCATAAACAAAAAGATACAGCATGTTGTTTAGTACTTAGAAAGTTACAATTTACTTCTTAACATTTTTCGTATTTAAGTTCGTCACTGAAGATGGTCAGATTGACCACTTTGGGAGTGAAAGGAAAAAATAAAGGCATATTTACTTTTAAATTCACCTGCTAGATGTGCTCATTGTATGCTCTGTTATATATGCAAGGCCAGGGTGACTGGAAGTGCAATTGTCAGGCTTTTTCATAAACTGGATAACCATTTGTTTCTGCGCAGCACATTACCTTTACATAGGAGCAATCAGGAGAAAAGGTGAAATAGGCAAGCATTCTGCACTACAGAATACCACCTTTAACAGCTAACCAGCATTACTCAACTGCTGTACAGCTGTGTCTAGTGCACAAAAATACATAGGCGATTAGAACTATGTTTGATAAATAATCCTTTAACAAAATTCTTTTCACCTTAAATGTCTCTATACCAGTGCAGGTCCAGATTACCAGTTAAACCCAAAGGTAAATAGCACATGTAAATAAATGTATAATAACTTCAAGGAGGTCTTTATTTTTAAAAGAATGATGGCAATGATGAGTCAATCACTAGACAGTTTTTGACTACTCAGAAAGAAAAGGCTGCACACATTTTCTTAAATCAGGAGGGCCACAAATTAGATAACAATCTGTTTACTTTCAAACAAAATGCAGTAAAGAGAAATGAAGTTTTACCTCAAATATTCAAACCAATAATAACTTGAAGTTGTTCACCTCACTAACTTAGAAGATAGTTGAATAACAGCAACAAAATACCATACAAAATGAGGTTTACCACTTAAGGCAAAACTTAAAACAAGTAAAAACTTATACAACATGCTAAAGAATAACCTTTTCAACAGCTAGTGGCTTATTTCAAGGACTCTTTGATCACCTGAGAATGTTGCTCCCCTCCCCTCCCCACAAGTCCTCAGGTTGTTTGCTAATGACTCATTATCCTAATGGGGCGCCACTCCTTCCTCTTTAGGAAACTTGGAGGGATTTTTCAATTGTGATCAGGACTTGGGCTTTTTTCTGGTGTAAGGCTTATTGATCTAGACCTGGACGTGGTTGCTGAGGAAGATCTGGACCCAGAGGAGGACTTGGACTTGGAACTTCGAGTATATCTGGGTCTAGAGGTTGATGGAGATCTATCATCAGAGCAGGATGGAGACTTCGCATGGCTGAAGGGAGATCGACGCCGAGAACTGTAATCAGAAACTCAATATGGGTCCCTTATTCTGCGTGAAAAAAATAAAAGAGTCAAAGTTGTCATGATCTGTGATTCCAAATTATATAATTGAATATAACTCAGATTACTAAAATTAAATTTTCTCATTAATTAACCAGATATACTTTCTGATGGAGTAAGTTCATTTGATGTGACTTTCATTTAAAAAATTTTTAGAATTAATATTTCAGCCAATTGTTGACAAGGCATCTTTTCTTATGTATCATGTCCATGGGACTCTAAGAAATGAGCTTGACAATGATACGGGTAGAAAATAGTATTCCATTAAGTATTTCTCACCTGCAATGAACATTGTGTGCTCTTTACAAGTGGCAGGGAGGGGGAAATTTCCCCCTCTACCCCTCTTGAGTTCTTGTGGCTGGACTAATAAGAAAATTGGCACAAGGCAGATCAACAGGAGAAAAAGAAACACGTTTTAATTCTTGTGCACAGAAGTCTCATAGAAATGGGACCTAAGGAGTAGCCAAAGCAGGAAGCTTTCATACTTTTTAGATAAACTATAAATTTGTGAGGAGTTGACAGGACAAAGAAACTTAGGCTTTTGGTGCTGAGTTAGTGAAAAATCTAAACAGGTAGTAGGGGTAGTCAGTTAAAGAAGTAATAAGGTTTGTTTATACAGGCTTCTCTGCCTGAACTCCCTGTCTCTGGTGATAAGGTTGTCCTTCTACCTCCAGATGCAGGGAGAGCACCTTTCACATGAGAGATTTATCTCCTGCTTTCAGAGGGACAGAGAAGAAGTATCTTGTGTCCCTTTTGTACTGGCTGTTTCTTAAGTAACTTTAATTTAAAATAATCAATATGCCATTGATTGGCATTGTTGGGCCCCAACAAAAGCCACAGCATCTTCTTTTTTTTTTTTTTCATTTTAACATCTTTATTAGAGTATAATTGCTTTACAATGGTATGTTAGTTTCAGCTTCACAACAAAATGAATCAGTTATATATATACATATGTTCCCATATCTCTTCCCGCTTGCATCTCCCTCCCTCCCACCCTCCCTATCCCACCCCTCCAGGCGGTCACAAAGCACCCAGCTGATCTCCCTGTGCTATGCGGCTGCTTCCCACTAGCTATCTACCTTACGTTTGGTAGTATATATATGTCCATGCCTCTCTCTCGCTTTGTCACAGCTTACCCTTCCCCCTCCCCATATTCTCTAGTAGGTCTGTGTCTTTATTCCTGTTTTACCCCTAGGTTTTTCATGACATTTTTTTCCTTAAATTCCATATATATGTATTAGCATACGGTATTTGTCTCTCTCTTGCTGACTTACTTCACTCTGTATGACAGACTCTAGGTCTGTCCACCTCATTACAAATAGCTCAATTTCATTTCTTTTTATGGCTGAGTAATATTCCATTGTATATATGTGCCACATCTTCTTTATCCATTCAGCTGATGATGGACACTTAGGTTGTTTCCATCTCTGGACTATTGTAAATAGAGCTGCAATGAACATTTTGGTACATGACTCTTTTTGAATTATGGTTTTCTCAGGGTATATGCCCAGTAGTGGGATTGCTGGGTCATGTGGTAGTTCTATTTTTAGTTTCTTAAGGAACCTCCATACTGTTCTCCACAGTGGCTGTATCAATTCACATTCCCACCAGCAGTGCAAGAGTGTTCCCTTTTCTCCACACCCTCTCTGGCATTAATTGTTTCTAGATTTTTTGATGATGGCACAGCATCTTCTGCACGTTATTAATTCCTATGTATGTGCTCTGGTTATCCACTACTGCATAACAACCTACATCAAAATTTAGTGGCTGAAACAAATTTATCATTATTTTATCTCATAATTCTAAGACACTGGAATCCAGGCAGGGCTTGGATTAAGATGACAGAGCTTAATTTCTTAAGCTTCTTTCTTAAGATTCTTAATTTCTTAGGGCTTCTTTCTTCATTTTATTAGCTGAATTAGCTAAGGAGTCTGGGACGGCTCTTTTGGAACTACTGGGTGTTGGCTGGTTCCTATCTCCCACCCCCCCCACCCCGCTTTCCAGAGCCAGTCCATGTAGTCTGGTAGATTTTTTTTTTTTCAGCCCTCGCTTGCAATTGATCCACACCTTTGAAAATGTCTTTCCAGAGACTTCCCTGGTGGAGCAGTGGATAAGACTCCGCACTCCCAATTCAGGCAGATGGGGTTCAATCTCTGGCCAGAGAACTAGAAAAAAAAAATATTATTTTAGAATTTTATTTATTTTTTATACAGCAGGTTCTTATTAGTCATCCATTTTATACACATCAGTGTATACATGTCAATCCCAATCTCCCAATTCATCCCCCCAACACCCCCGCCACCACTTTCCCCCCTTGGTGTCCATACATTTGTTCTCTACATCTTTGTCTCTATTTCTGCCCTGCAAACTGGTTCATCTGTACCATTTTTCTAGGTTCCACATATATGCGTTAATATATGATATTTGTTTTGCTCTTTTTGACTTACTTCACTCTGTATGACAGTCGCTAGATCCATCCACGTATCTACAAATGACCCAATTTCATTCCTTTTTATGGCAGAGTAATATTCCATTGTATATATGTACCACATCTTGTTTATCCATTCATCTGTTGATGGGCATTTAGGTTGCTTCCATGACCTGGCTATTGTAAATAGTGCTGCAATGAACATTGGGGTGCATGTGTCTTTTTGAATTATGGTTTTCTCTGGGTATATGCCCAGTAGTGGGATTGCTGGATCATATGGTAATTCTATTTTTAGTTTTTTAAGAAACCTCCATACTGTTCTCCATAGTGGCTATATCAATTTACATTCCCACCAACAGTGCAAGAGGCTTCCCTTTTCTCCACACCCTCTCCGGCATTCGTTGTTTGTAGATTTTCTGATGATGCCCATTCTAACTGGTGTGAGGTGATACCTCGTTGTAGTTTTGATTTGCATTTCTCTAATAATTAGTGATGTTGAGCAGCTTTTCATGTGCTTCTTGGCCATCTGTATATCTTCTTTGGAGAAATGTCTATTTAGGTCTTCTGCCCATTTTTGGATTGGGTTGTTTGTTTTCTTAATATTGATCTGCATGAGCTGTTTATATATTTTGGAGATTAATCCTTTGTCCGTTGATTCATTTGCAAATATTTTCTCCCATTCTGAGGGTTGTCTTTTCTTCTTGTTTGTAGTTTCCTTTGCTTTGCAAAAGATTTTAAGTTTCATTAGGTCCCCTTTGTTTGTTTTTATTTCCATTACTCTAGGAGGTGGATCAAAAAAGATCTTGCTGTGATTTATGTCAAAGAGTGTTCTTCCTATGTTTTCCTCTAAGTGTTTTATAGTGTCCAGTCTTACATTTAGATTTCTAATCCATTTTGAGTTTACTTTTGTGTATGGTGTTAGGGAGTGTTCTAATTTCATTCTTTTACATGTAGCTGTCCAGTTTTCCCAGCACCACTTATTGAAGAGACTGTCTTTTCTCCATTGTATATCCTTGTCTCCTTTGTCATAGATTAGTTGACCATAGGTGTGTGGGTTTATCTCTGGGCTTTCTATGCTGTTCCATTGATCTATATTTCTGTTTTTGTGCCAGTACCATATTGTGTTGATTACTATAGCTTTGTAGTATAGTCTGAAGTTGGAGAGCCTGATTCCTCCAGTTCCGTTTTTCTTTCTCAAGATTGCTTTGGCTATTCAGGGTCTTTTGTGTCTCCATACAAATTTTAAGATTTTTTTGTTCTAGTTCTGTAAAAAATGCCATTGGTAATTTGATAGGGATTGCACTGAATCTGTAGATTGCTTTTGGTCATATAGTCATTTTCACAGTATTGATTCTTCCAATCCAATAACATGGTATCTCTCTCCATCTCTGTCACCTTTGATTTCTTTCATCAGTGTCTTATAGTTTTCTGAGTACAGGTCTTTTACCTCCTTAGGTAGGTTTATTCCTAGGTATTTTATTCTTTTTGTTGCAATGGCAAATGGGAGTGTTTCCTTAATTTCTCTTTCAGATATTTCATAATTAGTGTATAGGAATACAAGAGATTTCTGTGCATTAATTTTGTATCCTGTAACTTTACCAAATTCATTGATTAGCTCCAGTAGTTTTCTGGTGACATCTTTAGGATTCTCTATGTATAGTATCATGTCATCTGCAAACAGTGACAGTTTTAC
The DNA here is from genome assembly GCF_964270905.1 of Leucopleurus acutus. Classification (NCBI taxonomy): domain Eukaryota; kingdom Metazoa; phylum Chordata; class Mammalia; order Artiodactyla; family Delphinidae; genus Leucopleurus; species Leucopleurus acutus. The sequence goes on along the minus strand of NC_139148.1, from coordinate 29,968,578 downwards.
TTCTTCTTTTCCAATTTGTATTCCTTTTATTTCTTTTTCTTCTCTGATTGCCATGGCTAGGACTTCCAAAACTGTGTTGAATAATAGTGGCGAGAGTGGACATCCTTGTCTTGTTCCTGATCTTAGAGGAAATGCTTTCAGTTTTTCACCATTGAGAGTTATGTTTGCTGTGGGTTTGTCGTTTATGGCCTTTATTATGTTGAGGTAGGTTCCCTCTATGCCCCCTTTCTGGAGAGTTTTTATCATAAATGGGTGTTGAATTTTGTCAAAAGCTTTTTCTGCATCTATTGAGATGATCATATGGTTTTTCTTCTTCAATTTGTTAATATGGTGTATCACCTTGATTGATTTGCATATATTTAAGAATCCTTGCATCCCTGGGATAAATCCCTAGTCTGGCAGATTTCTACTGTATTTAGATTTCTTACAAAATGGTCAGGTTTATAAGAGACCATAGTAGAAGCATCAGTCCTCTTAAAGGCTAGGCCCAGGCCAGTATACAGTATCAGCTCTGCATCACTTCTATGATATTCCATCGGTTAAAGCAACCATAGCCCAGACCAGGTTCAAAAGAAAGGAAAAAAGAATCTCTCAGTGAAAGAAGTGTGAAGGATTTGCAGCCATCTTTAATCTACCACAGTCAATCCCCTGGGCAGATAATATTTACATTTTTCTCACATGAAAAAGTACATTCACCCCCTTTCAAGGCCACTGAACTCTTATTTCCTTATGATAATGTATGAACGCCCAGGACTTTGTCATCTTAATTAGGTCTAGAAATCGAAGGGACTCTTCAGGTGCATCTCCTCGAGTTTTACTCCTTAAAGAGAATACCTGGGAAATAAAAAGACACGTTATCTGCCCTCCTCACATCTATATATACAATATTGAGATAGGCATAGGATAGCATTAGTTGACAGTTCTGTTCAAGAGAAGGAATAGTTCACAGTAATTCCAAAATTCTACTGACTGCATGATTCCAGTTTCTTGGTTTAGGGCCCAGGCCCATTTCCTGGCTCACCAATTGGTCCTGTAATATCTTAGTTCAGCCTTCTGAGTCATCCTATCTTCATTAAATGGTCCGTGTTTGTAGCTGAGTAGCTTTCTTAGTGTTCTTCCTGTATGCAAAACTTTGAGGGTACCAAGAATTCTTCTCATTCTGAACTGTGTCTGTCCCTTTTAGTCTAAGCTCATCGTGCTTCTAATAGCACAAATTCTCCATCTTGCTCTCTCTCTTTCCCTCTCTCCCTCTCCCCGCCCCCACCACCTGTTGGGTTGCTTATGATTCTTTTTGGGTGTTCAATCCATTAAACAAAATCTACACCTACATTTCCTTCTAAGACAAGTCCTTATCTACCTTGGGCCACCTAAAATCTTTCTGAGCTCTTAAACAAGGATCTGTAGCTATAGCATTTACTTCTTTACCCTGAGACTGCATTTTACTGTCCAAGTTCTGTTTTTTGCTCTGAGGTCATTGTTTAACTTTGACTCTTCTTAGCTGGAAAGGCTATCCTGGGCACTCTATGTTTTGTCTACATTCTTTTCTAAAACTGAATAATTCCTTTCTTAGTTTATCTCTTTCTTCTCGTATATTATTAGAGGCATTTAAAGAGGTTAATTGTTTTTTTTTACTCTTTCTAGACATCTCCTTAGTCAGATTTATGAGTTTATTAGGTATACTTGCTATTTTCCAAAACCCTCCAGGTGATGGTTTTGCTAATTTTTTGTTTTGCAGTAGATAACTTAGGGTCTAGTTCTCCATGTACTCATTGACTTTCTTTCAGTTCTTTCAAATTTTAACAGAATTATATCATGGCCTACTAAGGGACACATAATATGCATTGTTTTAGTTGTTCAAGCTCCTTTATTACTTTCTCAATGAAAAGGATTTTAGTTCTTAATTACATCAGTTACCTTAAGAGAAACCATTCCCAGGTAAAGGTGAATTGATGGGTATTTTGTCCCAGTTAACAAAAATAACAGTACATGTCAGAAGTGTTAAAAATTGTATGGACTTCTATCCATTTAAAGGACTGTATGTCTTTACATAAATTAGTTTTATCAGAACAAGACGTATATTCTTCATGAGAATTGGGTTTGATTTATGTTGGAGAGGAGAAAGTGCTGAACCAGCTTTTGGGGACTTAGATTCCTGTCCTGGCTCCGCTATAAATAAGCCACAGTACTTGAGACAGTCAACTCCTGGGCTCAGGTTTTAACCTTTCTTAAATGAGGGAGTTAAACCAGTTGATCTTTGTGTTCTATCCAAGCTGTAAAATATCACTTACGTAAAATTGTTGAAATGTTCATTTTCATAACTTTGACAAAAATTTAAACAAATTTATTGAAACTAATATTACAATTAAAATGCTAAAAGTCCTTTTCCAAATGGTTGTTTAGAGACTGTGTTGGATTCAATTCTCTGGCAATGCTTTACTCATTTAAAATGATAATCACTATATGATTTGGATCAAGTAAAGAATAATTTCAGAAACTTCAGAGTTTTGTTATCTAAGAGACTTATACCTGATTTGAAAGCCAGGAAACACATGTACCTGTTTTACTGTCTGCCTTACATTGTCTGATTTGGGGCAATAATTCTTAACACATTTTAACACCTGTTGTAATAAACAGGGTCATGCGTTTCATGAGGTGATTTGAGAATTTCTCAGTTTGGCCTCAACTTTGTCCTTGCAACTGAAATAATTAGAAGTCTAATGGAAACTCCTCTTCATGGAGTTTATTCTCCTTGCTCAATATTCCTATTTCTTTATCATCCACAAATATTTGTAAACTTACTACTATGTGTACGTACCTGTTCTAGATGCTATACGTTTCTCGTTTTATTTATCTACTACATGAAAGGATTAAAGTGAATTGGTTAAATATATTCTCCGGTTGTTCCAAACCTCTTTACTTGATAGAAAGGATAGGAAACCTGAGCCACTAGAAGAATGATGAACCATATATTGTGGGTGGCATCCCAAGTAGAGTTGCCTCCTGGGAGAGTGTGCTGATCAATATGTACAAGTAATTAAAATCGATTTTAAAGCAGTATTTACAAATATAACTTAATAAATTCATTTTTCAGTTTCATTCCCAAATTTTCCAAATTTCTTATTATTTTAGAGTTGTTAACTAGAATTATAAAACTAATAGCTTCTGAGTTTATTAACTTATAAGGAACATAGCCTAAAACCCAATATATAATTCTGGAATATGGTAACCCAGTCAGGGTCTTTTCACTTCCTAGTTCTGTGTGAAAGACTGGACAGCCTTCCCAGTCAGAGCTTCCTTATTTTATTGTCTTGTTGCTATCCTCAAACTGCAACACTTGGTATAAACTGGGTGGAAGATATTAATTATCTTAAGGTAGGGCTGTGATTTGCTTAAGTCTAGGCCCTTCAGTCCTGAAAAAAATGTATGCCTTACAATGGAATATTTTCATCCTTTAAAAAGAGACGCCATTTGTGAAAACATGGATGAACCTGGAGGATATTATATTAACTGAAGTAAGGCAGTCTCAGAGGTAAAAATACTACATTCCACTTATATGACCTATGTAAAATAGTCAAACTCATAGAAACAGAGAATAGAATGGTGGTTGCTAGGGACTGCGGGAAGGGAGAAAAAGGGTGTTCAACAGGTATGAATTTTCAGTTATGCAAGATGAATAAGTTCTAGAGATCTGCTGTACAACATAGCACCTATAGTTAACAGTACTGTATTGTGCACTTAGAAGTACATTAAGTCAGTAGATCCCATTTTAAGTTTCCTTATCACAAAACAAAATGAAACAAAACAGAAAATACCCAGAGAGATGCAAGGAAACTTTGGGAGGTGATGGACATGTCTATCACCTTGATTGTGGTGATGGTTTCACAGGTTTATTCATATGTCCAAACTCATCAAATTTGTATGCATTAAATATATATTAAATATATATAAACTAAATATATTAAATATGTATTATATTGCATAATTAGGTATATGTGATTTAAATGTATACATTAAATATGTGCAACTATATATAAATATATATTAAATATAAATTATGTACATTAAATACGTATAATTATACCTCAATAAAGCTGTTTTGAAAACAGCAACAAAGGATGGTTGGTATTCAGAAAGGAGCAACAGCATGAAGCTTTTACCACCTCTAGAGCTGAGGGGCAAGAGTTGGAAAAGGTATTACCAAAATTTGTGAGAACTAGCACTTTGGAAGTGGGCCTGCCCAGTGGGAGAGCTAGTTATCCAGGGATTCAGAAATTGCCCAAGACATGGCTCTGGAGCATGGAAGGAATGGAGGAGATATCCACCAACCCTTTTTCTCCTAACTTACATCCAGTTAATGTTCCTCTGGCTGAACTCAAAATGAAGCTAAGACAGCCTGGGATATGGAGTTTGAATGGTACAAACTTCCAAGGCACAGAACAATTAGAGGAGAGCAGAAAATGAAGCAGAATATGTGAACAAACAGAGAATGACTAGCGTATGCTGTGTGTTTGTCTTGCCTTCCTAGGATCATGAATACCTTGATTCCGGCACTTATCTATTTTACATTAAAGTGTCCACTGTAAGAGGCCATAAGTAACTCTTTGTGATCCCTGCTTGATAAATTAAGTGCTTCATTTTGCAAAAGGGACTTTTCAGGATACTTTTGTTCTTGTTTTTTACTTTATTTTCCCTCCTTGAAGTCCCAAGTTTTTATTGAATTGGCTGTCTACCTTCTAAGTCAACTGTGTTGGTGGTTTTATTTTAAAGAGTTATTGAGTGAAGAAAATTTTCAGATTAAATCTGATAAGTGGCATTCTATTAATGCTATCTTGAGGGTCCTTCTCAGTCCTTTCTGAATCCTTCTGATTCTGTTCATGTTTGTACTTTCTAAGTTAATCCTCATGTTGAAATGAAGCTTAGGCTTTGCTTTACTGACTCCTATAGGTCAATAAGATGAATTTGTTAATTTATCAGGGTCAGCTCCATGACCATATTTGATTTTGGTCTTATGTACCTTAATTTTGAACTGTAATTTATGACTTACTCTGTCATCATCCATCGAGAGCTTTACTGGAAAGAAATATACTAAGGCAGAAAAATGGGTTGGATGGGTTGGATTTGATGTTCCTTATGTTGTTCTAATCCTCTTTTTGTGAGAAACTAGATATAAAGCAAAAACTTCAGTCATAATTCAGTTCATAGTGTGATCAAATTAGCGTGGAGCTGACATCTGCATTCATAGGCCTGATTCAACAGTCAGTGTGATTATGGAAGACGTATTTTACTTCTCTATATCTCAGATGCCATATCAATAAAATATGAGAACTGAAGTGCTTTATATTTTATATTGCATTCATCTCCTAATATTCTTAATCAGGAAGTGAATTGAAAGTTACTGAAGGCTTTTTCTTCCAGTCAGTACCCTATAATTTGGACAATGAAAAAAGAAAGTGGCATTGCATTATAATTTTTATTTCCATATAAAAGTTTGTGGACTCATTCTGTTCAAACACTCTTCTCCTACCTAATTTGAAAAAATAAATAAATAAATAAAACATACTGAGCAATAGAAAACATTGAACTTGTGTTGTTTCCTTTTCCTGGACTGAAAAGTAGTTTCTTAAAACTTGTTTGTGCTCCTAGGTCAGTAGAACCAATTTATTACCCTTCAACTAAGCACGAACACTTCATTGCAGTGACCGTGATGTTCACAACATCTTAAGTTTGACTGATACCCTTATTGTAAATGATGGTGTAACTACCTACCAAGAGTTCAAAAATTATGAAAGGAAACTCTTTGTGCCACTTGGCATCAAAATATCTTGAAAGCAGATGAAGTAATACAGTCAGCAAAAAATGGCAACAAGAAAGGGAAGAGAATGGAGAACAATAGATGAGGGACCCTAAAGAAAGCAGTTGGATTCTTCCGTTTTAAAATAACTTGATATGAAAGAAAAAAAATCCCTAGCTCATTATATCGTTTCCATTTTCCTGTTTTTTCCATTTTCCTGATTACTTGAAACTATTTAAGACTGCATTAAAATTTTTGAAAAAATAATATTTCTTTCAGTAAACATCTCTCATTGAAAGTATCTTATCTGGTCATTACGAATTTTTTGTGCCTCAAAAACAAACATAAATCACAGCCAGACATGGACATTTGAAACTGACCATAATATACCCTCAGAGAATTTAGTGTGCAAGGTGATTTTAAATTTACTTTTGCTTTCTTCAGCTCCTCATTTCCATTAAGAAACTTCCTAAGGGCTTTGGGGCTTGTCTCCCTAGAATCTATTCATTCTTTCAAAAAATTTCAATTTATTTCATCATATTCTTGGAGAGTTTATTATTAGAACCAAGCTCCCCCATGGGGATGGAGAGTAGCATATTAGTTATAGTGAAAGGGCTAGGACGGGTAGCCCTTTCTTATTATATGAGGTTCTGAAACTCCATGGGCTTTCCTTTTCTCAATCACTCCCCGGCGGAATGAATGAGAGATTAAGCAATATTGGAGGATCTTGGAGTCTACTTTCCCAAGGAAGCAGTAGAACAATTTCAGTATTCAAAGGGAGTAAGACATAGGAGGGAGAGAGATTGGTGAGGAATGGGGAAGGGGAGAAAAGAAGAATGAGGCAATCTTAATTTACCCATTCTTTTTTTTTTTTAATTGAAGAATTTGTTTTGTACTCTAAGGCAGATAGTCAACTGCAACTCTTAAGTTCCTGGAAGGCAAGAACTCCTCTTTAGCAGTTTCTGTAGATAATAAGTCATAGAGGGTAATGTGAATAAGAACTCTCTGAATAGTTTATGATGAGAATTAATGGAGGCACACTAGTCATATATTCCCAGAAGTTTCATATTCTAACTAAATTTTAAGACAAATATAAGTATTATACAATGGAATATTACTCAGCCATAAAAAGAAATGAAATTGAGTTATTTGTCATAAGGTGGATGGACCTAGAGTCTGTCACACAGAGTGAAGTAAGTCAGAAAGAGAAAAACAAATACCATATGCTAACACATATATATGGAATCTAATAAAAAAAAAAGGTTCTGAAGAACCTAGGAGCAGGACAGGAATAAAGACGAAGGCATAGAGAATGGACTTGAGGACACAGGGAGGGGGAAGGGTAAGTTAGGACGAAGTGAGCGAGTGGCATGGACATATATACACTACCAGATGTAAAATAGATAGGTAGTGGGAAGCAGCCGCATAGCACAGGGAGGTCAGCTCGGTGGTTTGTGACCACCTAGAGGGGTGGAATAGGGAGGGTGGGAGGGAGACGCAAGAGGGAGGCGATATGGGGATATATGTATATGTATAGCTGATTCACTTTGTTATAAAGCAGAAACTAACACACCATTGTAAAGCAATTATAGTCCAATAAAGACGTTAAAAAATAAAACAAATAAAAAGCAAATACAGTCAAAAAATCCTATTAATATTGTCAGCACTAAATGAAATACTTGAAGCGTAGATGTATGTTCTTATTGTGACAAGTACATGGTTCTTTTTAAATGGTAGTTGCTTTTATTTTTAGGTAAAAGGTCTTCTTATGTTTAGTATAGCTTTCTGTATACATCTTAGGATGCTAGATAGTATGAAGAGTTATTTTTTTTTCCTTCTGACAGGATTTCAGACTTTATAATGTATTCATTTTTATTCTGTTATCTACAGCAAAGATGATAGAAGTGCTAGAAAGGATAGAAATTCCTCACAAAATGGATGAGTGTCCTTCAAGCATTCAGCTCTCAGAAAATGGTTTGCTTTCATCCTATCAAATGACATTAAGCTTGTCAGATCAAAACAAGTACCGGGACATAGAAAAGGTGAAAAAAATGCTGATGCCAAGAAGGTACAATTTGGGCTTTTTTTTTTTTTTTTTTTTTAAAAAAAGAACAGCAGTACAAAAACCTAGAGGCTTAATTGTGAATGAAATAATCCTATGTCACAGGATGTGAGATTAGAAGAGTGTTCATTATTTCCTAAAACAACATACCTTGACAGCCGGAATACTTTTTTTTTTCCTTTATTTTTTTCTGTTTGCTTGTCAAATCTTTTCAAATCTCATAGCTCCCTCCTGTGTTTATAGAGGAACTAGCCTTTTCTCATCAGCCTGTGCTATATCTCCTCATCAGGTCCGTAGATTTTGCAGCAGAGGGAACTTCACTGCATGAATTTCCCAGTAATCTAGTTGAAATTAAAATATTTTATAGTCCCTAGAAAGTGGCAGGAGAGCACTGAGAAGGAATTCTCTGGAGTAAAATGCTGGTATTTATTTAAAATAAAATGTAAATTTATTCATTTCTTTCTGTTTCTTTTTAAATCTGGTGTTTTCAGTTATAAAATACTTACCTCAAGTAATATGATTTTTAGTAACCTCTTTGGAAGTTATCGACATAGAATCTGAAGTCTGCAGCCCTAAAATTAACTCACCATGCATTTCTCAAGTGGTTATGCTCAAGTTATTATGCCAAATATCATGGGTGGGGATGGGAAGACAAAAACCCAGTTTCTCTCTCTAAGGCTCATAATCCTGGATAGGATAGGTATGCCATGGAAAGAGCACATTACCTTAGCTATGGTTTTGACCCTGCGTCTAGCTACCCATATGATCTCTGGACATGGTACTTACCTTCAGGCAGAGAAGTGCAGTCATCTCACTTATGCAAAGAGGGGAATAGACTGGGCCACTGTTTCCTAAATTTAGGTGGTTATGAACTAATCTGGATCATTGTTTTCTTTTCTTTTTTTTTTTTTAACATCTTTATTGGAGTATAATTGCTTTACAATGGTGTGAAAACAAGCTCTCAAATTCTACATTCTTAAGTTGCGTCAGTGAGGCAGAACTTTATGAAAGAGAGATGAAAAAAAAGGTAAAATGAGGAAGAAGGTTAAAAAAAATAAGTAAAACTTAAGTGGGAGGGGGGCTTAAGTGAGGTAGAGGCAGAACAAGGGAAAAAGAAAAGAAAAGAAAACAAATTACGTACAAGTTTAAGGGATCCAGTGTCATGAGTGGCAGTATAAATATATGGAGAGGAGAAAAATAACCACATCTCTTATTTCTGTTTCAAATACCTTAAGTGTAATTTAAGCCTCACAAATACCTATGGAGTATGTATCACCATCCTTGCTTAAAAGATAAAGAAAGAAATTTGTAGGAATTGGGAAAAATGCTTACGATGCCTAACTCATTTTGTTCGTTTCTAAAACTCAATCTTGTTCTTTAACCTGTACCAAACCGTCACTAAAAGAATCCCTAGTTACTGTACTAAAGCACTAGTTCTCAGACTCAGCCATACATTGGAATCACCTGAGAAACCCTAAAACATACTAATGCCTGAGTCTCACTCACTGTAAGAAATTTCAATTTAATTGAAGTATGGCCTGGTAATCTGGATTTTTAAAGCTCTTTGGGTGATTCTAATGTGTACCAAAGTTTGAGGATGGCTCAAGTCTTTGACTTTCTTGCCAGTTATATAGTTCAGTAGGTTCCTAAGGACTTTGTCAACATTAGACCTTTTAATTAATATTTCAAATGCAAGTCATTTAATAACTTTATGAAGGAAGAGGCTCTGCTCCAAATTGTTCATGTCAGGAAGTTTGTACTTTTGCAAATAACAAGAATTAACATGGTTATCAATTCCCCTTTCCTCATACCTGGAGGCTACACCCGTCCTTGATTTTCTGGTTAAGTGACCTTATCGCTGTCATCACAAGGGGCAGAAGACACCACTTGTGCTTCTCTTAGGACTGTTCTCTGTTCTGTTACACAGCATATAGCCACAGCTGCCACCCTGATAGCAGTTTCCTCTCTTTCAAGTGTCTAGGCCTTTTGCACCCCCTTGGTAGTCTATCAGAGAGTACAATTGCCCTCTTCTGTTGAAATGTGGGTGAAAAAACTTTCTTCAATCATTTGCCACACACAGCTATTTTGTATAATCTATTTTGTCCTCAGAAGATTTATTAATTGAAATAAAAATAGGGTGAGATTATTTAGAAATCATGGCCAGTTTTCAGTGTTGTCTTCTGGATGACAACTCTAGATGAACTATTTAATGTCAAACACATGTGTGGTTTTTGAGCCTCAAATTTGGTCAACCTATTAGTTGAGCCCACATCTGTATCTACTTATATTTGTTTTTTTGGTCTCTTAAACAAGCTGATTCATTCCTAGGCCTCAGTTGTTTGTTTTGCATACATGCAAGACTTCAAGTGTTGTATTGTACTTTCAGTTAAGACTGCCACTTATGCTTTGCTATACTCTGCAAAATCCCACTTAGAGTAGCTTGCCAAGGAGACACATTTTGGGGTTGCAAATTTTGCTCCCCTACAAAAACAATGTTTATGTTTTTATTTCAAGTGTGTAATCAAACATTCAAGATATATGTATTGCACATATGTGTATTTCTTTTACTTCTGTTATATACAAATTGAATACTATACAAAGTAGTGTGTATGTGTCTTGGTGCTGTCATGACTATTGTGGGAAAACATGTACACATATGCACATGCACATAGGAAAGCCAGCAAAAGAGCTATTAATGGCTATTTGTGTACATGGGAGGGGCCATACTATCATGACACTTGTCTTTAAAGTGTCCAATAGATAACATTTATGAGCACACTCTAGGCACCAAAATATACTTCATTTTTTCCCTAAGTGGCAGAGTAGCTTTTCTCTTAGAATTGGAATCATTTTCTGGCACTTAAACAATGACATTATATTGAGCAGTTATGCCATTTGTTCATTCATTACATATTTATTTTTAATTTTCAGTTCTATTCTTTGATTTATTTATGCCCTTCCTCCTTCAATAAATGATTTGACATAAATGTACATTATTAGATAAATTGAGATGTGTGCACATTTTTAAAGGGTAATTTGGAAAGTGATATTTATTTGGAAGGGTAAATGAGAAGGATGGGGTAGTAAGTCAAAACATGTGAAAGAAAAAACTCTCAAAAATAAGTTGAAGATGAGAAAATAAATGCCTTTCACTTAATAAAACAAGAAATAATAAAGATAAAGAAAGTAAAAACTGCCAGTGCCCACATTTCAATTGCAGAGTGGCTCATATAACCCAATATTGTACTTTGAGTTCCCAAATTGGATTTTAGGTCTAATTCTGCTACCATATTGCACTGTGACTTTGGAAAAGTCATTAAACCTCTCTTGTCCTTGTTTTTCTTTTAGATATAATGTGTTTCCATTAGATAAGTGACTTTGAAACTGAAGAAGTAACATCCTCTAAATGGGCAATGACACAGACCCCGGAGTCAGGGGGCCTAGATTTTTTTTTAAATTTAATTTTATTTTTTTATACAGCAGGTTCTTATTAGTTATCCATTTTATACATATTAGTGTATATATGTCAATCCCAATCTCCCAACAGAGGGTCTAGATTTGAATCTCATCCCTGACATTTGCTGGGTGTGTCCTTGACCTTCTGTTTTCACATCTATAAAATGAAGATAGTAACAGTACTTTCCTCATGAAGTTTTGGAAGAGATTAATTATGTTAAGATATGTTAGGTGCTCGGGCTTGTGTCTAGTGCCTAATAATGGTTGCGTTAACTACTATCATTGTTATCATTTAAAACTATACTCAGGTGAGCCAAATGGCCCCTTAGAGCTCTTTCAGGGGCTCCATTGACCAGAGGAGAAAAAAAAGGTGCTGTAAGAATATGACTATACAAAATTAAAGTTTTAAAATAAAATAATGTGATTATATTGGCATAAAGTATATTCTAAAAATCTATGGGTTTCAGTGATTCTCACATTTTGAGTACAAGGACCCTTTTTCAAGGCCTTAAATTTTAAAATGGCTTCCTCTACAAGAGATTAAATTTTTAGCATTCATTCATTCATTGAAACAATACAATCATTTCAGTAAAAATGTTCAATAAATTTGCATGTATTAGGGTAACTGATAGGAATTTACTATTTTTTTCCCCAAGACAAACTATTGGTTGGAAGAACTTGAAGGATTCTGGAGAGGGTATGATAAATTCCTTTAAGATGATTAAGAAACTTCTTGGAGAGAAAGATTTGAGATCCCAAATTCTTCTTTTCCACAGGATTCAAAGTTAAGAAAACTTGTTATAGTGAGCGTGACTATTCTTACCCAAGATCCTTAAAGTAAAATCTCTTCAAGTTTGCATATTAATTAAAATAGTAATAGATGTGTAACAGATAAATACTAAAATCTCAGCAGTTTGAAACAATGAAATCTGTTCTTCATTCACATAATAAGAGGTGTGGCTAGTTCTGATCAGATAGTTTCCTATAACTGGTGATTCAGGATTTAGCTCCCTTCAATCACACAGCTTCCTTATCTTTAAAATGTGAATGCCTGGTTAACCTTGGGAATCAATATCTAGATAGCAGAAAGGGAAAGAGAAGGTGTAGGACCACATAGAACAAGTAGCATACATCCTGTCTTCTGATACTCATTGACCAAAAGTAAGTTATATGACCAAACCTACATTGACAGGAAACAGGGAAATGTAATCTCACTGTGCACACAAGAAGAAAGCAGTTGGACTTGGTAAACAGCTGGCTGGTGTCTACCAGAGGATAAAGGTTTTATTTGGTGTGATTTTGGTGGTAATATGGGAAGAATGGGAATTACAGTTTAGTGAAGTGATGAAAGTGTTCCATCCTAGATCTCCTAGGAGGGAGGATTGCACTTTGGTAAAAGGGTTGTGTGAATTCATTTAAAGAGCTGACATTTTGGATCACTAGGTCAATTTTGGTGTGGAATACCCCATGGGTGAGTACACTCTCAGTGAGGCTAGACTTGAAAAACCTTGGAAGGCCCAGTCTGTGGTGATAGGGAAAACAACCATAAGGCAAAGGGCCTCTTTGGCTCTCCTGGATGTTCACTGGAATACGTCTTCACTCTGGGCTACCAACTGCCAGTGGTAGTCACAGAATGTTCCTGTCACATATGAGTTTCTGCTCCCGTAATGGGAGACAGCCACCAATATTTACCATTTGATAAGAATCGAAGCTCTGTGGAAAGTTTTTGGCTTTATTGTGGTGTTTAGGGGAAAAAGAAAGATGTTCTTGCAATGATATGGGATGTGAGCTGTTAAGTGAGAATTTAAATGATTATGTGCTTTTTTTCCCCCTGCTATGGGCAAAGTGAAACACATCAGATACAGTTATTTTATTAATCATAAAATCGTATGCAGACATTTGAACAATATTATTGTTTATTTGTATAGACACAGAACTTATTATTATAACGATAGGAGCAGATATGGGTTAACATGTACATTGTACTAATTCCAAAGCACTTATGATTTCTTGGGATCAGAATGGAGATTGCTGGGATGGAGAAATCATATTAAATTATATCCTGGTTCCTATGTGTAAGGATTTTTCTCATAAGGCAGTAAAGCTTAAAGATGTGATGAAAACAGGTAAGAAAACAGGAATGGAACATTGAGATTCAGATGGCTCTTCTAATTTTCACATATGAAAGGCTAGCTCAGATGCAGTCAAATTCCAGGAGTGTGGGTAGATCCTAATGAGACCAATTTGAGCAGTTTTAAGTGGTTTACTTAGGTCTTTTTGGCACAGTGTATTCCAAGGAGAAAGGGGCAGTAGTTTTGGTACTTCTGGAAGAGTAGATACCTCTATAGCTGCATCAGAGTAGATACCTCTATAGCTGCATCTATAGCTGTGGTGGCTTGAATGATTGGAGATAGATTAGACAACTTGACTGGTGTCATATGTCTGGGGCCTTGGTTCTGGCTAAGTTTTCTTTGAGTCACATCTTTTGGTGCTGAAATGTCCAACCAAGATGGCATCTTCATTCACAAATCTGGGGCTTGAGTTGGGCTGCACAGGCTGAAAAATCTGGGGCTGGTTTTCTCTCTGTCTCTGTCTTTCTCCATGAAATTTCTCCGTGTAGTTTTGGAGTCTTAGCAACCTGGATATCTCAAAGTAGTTGAATTCTTACATAGTGAGTGGCTTCACCCAAAGTAAACATTTCAAGAGACTTGACTGGAATCTGTAAGGCTTCCTATGACTTAACCTCACAAGTGCAAGAACACCTTTTCTCTTGCATTCTGTTGATTGAATAAGCCACTGGATCAGCCCATATTCAAGAAGAGGGACACCACATTCTACCTTTCAATAAGAGAGGTAACAAAGATTTTATGGTTATATTTAATGTACCATAGCACATGATGAAAAAAATCTTATAATGATGACTTTTCAGTTTAAGTGGAAATTAATCTCTCCCTCTGTTTTCTGAATTGCATTATTCTCTGGGTAAAAATAAAAAAGGGAGGACATAAAATCTGAAGTTCTTTGCATTCAGCCTGATTTTCAAGATACCCGATTAAGGATCTTTTTATTATGTAATAGTTTTCCCACATCAGAGACCATTGGTAATATTAAGAGCTATTTACTGAGCAACTGTAATTGCTAGACACTCTGCTTGTGTTTTAACTTATTTGATCTCAAGCCCCATGCAAGATAGGTATTACTATTCTCAGAGATAAAGGCATTGAGCCTGAGGCAAATTAAGTGATTTTCTCAAAGTTACAGTAATAGATAATATGTTTAGATTCAAACAAGGTCTATAGGATAACTCTCACTGTTTCGCTATACTCTGCTATGTTTAATGAAAACACAATTTTAGACATCATTACACAAACGTAGTAAAATCTCAGTTAAATGAGATGCTTGAATCATGTTTGATCATTTTCGTGTGCCATTTCAATTCTGCTTTGGAGTTAGTCTAGAATATCTTCGTTTTAACTTAATAAAGAGTAATTTAAAATCAAGAAGTAAACATAATTAAAGCTTGATAAGATATTTCATATTTTTATGTTTTTTTCTTTCCCACCAGAAGGATGGGTTAAAAGCTTGAAAGCATTGATGCAGAAAAATGAATATAAATATGCATGTCTCATGGAATCTACTGGAATTGGTTCTTTGACACAAATACTTGTTTTGAATCTAAACACGAAATTCTTGTTAATCGAAATCACAACCTTTCCACTTACATAGGCTTGACACTAGGAATTATTTTCATCTCTTCCTTATGCTTACATCTAATTATGGAAATAAAAATGTATTTATTTAGCAAGGTCTCATCCCTCTTATGATTTCCTTTCTTCCCGGTTCTGCTCAGATTTAGACTTTGATAGCTTTTCTATTAGTGCTGTGTCAGTGGATAATTTGCTTCTATGCTTTCTCTAGTTTTGAGCCATTTTACACACTTTCTCTGAGACATGGTCCAGGTCTGTTATTCACAAGCAAGTTAGTTCATATTTCTGCACATTTGTTTATTTGAAAAGTCTTACCTCCTAGATTATTGTAATAAATAAAATTATATATACATAAATAATATTCTGTTTGTTGCCTATATAGATATATTTAAAGATGAATGTTAGGGTTCCAAGGATGAAACTGATATCAGGTTTGTTTCTCAAAACAAATGAACACAGAGAACACAAAATGAATAAGCAACACAAAAGTTCACAATATATGAGCAAAACCAAATTAAGCAGGCCTGCCATATACAGATTCACAGGTTGTGCACTATAAAATTCCCGGGGGGCACCATTCATGTAAAGAAGAAAGTGAATGACACTCCTATAAATATGCAGTGCACCACCTGTACAACTGAACATGCAGACCCTGAAAATGAGCTTTAATGCTATCTTCTGCCTTCCTTCGAGCCAGTAGGGAGAACAGAAGAGGATAATGAACTCAGGGGAGAGTAAATAGTTACTTTATTACTTGTTCTTCTCCAGGCCTAGAATTTTATATGCTCATATTGAAGGGAGGTTGGTGATTTTGTTCAGTAGCCTGCAGTCACAGGGAGGTGCACTGCCTTTCACCAAGTATTTACACCAGTAGGTGTAACCACAATGGCAGCATGTGGTGTGGGTAAAAAATGGTCACCTCACATCTCTGTCATGTGGACTCTCCCTTTTATGGGGCTAATTGGGTGTTGTAGTCACTCTTATGGAGAGTCACTGAATGGTCAGTCTGGGTAGTCTATTCAAAGAAACTCACCACATTTTCAAATTACATTACAAAAAGGCCCCTACATTTCAGGCATACCATTTTGCTTAAATTCAAACTACTGTACTATAATCAAGTTGCATCTCTTGCTTAAGTCTTAATATCCACAATCCTCAACAAATTTAGTGGACAGTAGGTTGACCAAAGGGTGAAAGTTTTTTTAAAAAGTAGCATTTGTATTGGGAGCAGAGTTTGGGATTCCTTATGGTCAGATTTCCTGGGGCCTCTTTAATATTCAGGCTAAATGCAAGCTCTTATCCACACTATTAGAATGCCACCTCTATCTTCAAACACATTTGACAACTTATTGCATATAGAATAAAGTAAATGTGTAGTAAGAATAAAGTAAAATGTGTAGTAAGAATAAAGTAAAATGTGTAGTAAGTAAGAATAAAGTAAAATGTGTAGTAAGAATAAAGTAAAATGTGTAGTAAGTCCTTACAAAAATCACTCTAGATTTCCCAACATTACTACATTTTCATCTTTCAAACTTCAGTTTAAATGTCACTTCCATGGAAAGGTCTTCCTGACCAGTTTATCTAAAATAGAATTGTGCATGTCATGCTCTGTCACAGACCCTTTCTCTTCTTCCAATAAACTGTATACTATAAGAATAGTGATCTTTATAGCTCAACCTTTGTTTTCCATCTATTCAGTTCCTTAAAGTAGGTACTAAATGGATATGTGTTGGAGAGTGAAATAAGTGAAGGAAGGAAGAAAGGCCAGAGGGAGGAAGGGAGGAAGGAAGGACCTCTGGCAAAGATTCTCTCTCTGTCTTTTTTCATTCTGGCTGCTGTAACAAAATACCACAGACTGGGTAGCTTATAAACAACAGAAATTTATTTTGTAATGTTCTGGAGGCCAGAAGTCCAAGATCAAGATAGCAGCATGGTCTCATTCTGGTGAAAGCCCTTTTCCTGATTCATAGCCAGAACCTTCTTGCTGTGTCCTCACATGGTGGAAGAGGGCTAGTGAGCTCTCTGGAGCCTCTTTTAAAAGGCATTCATCCCATTCATGAAGGAATTTGTGGAATCTAAAAAATACAACCAAGAAGTGAATATAACGAGAAAGAAACAGACTTACAGATGTGGTGAACAAACTGGTGGTTACCAGTGGGGAGAGGGAAGGGGAGAGAGTAGGGGATTAAGAGGTACAAACCATTATGTATAAAATAAGCTACAAGGATATACTGTACAGCACAGGGACTATAGCTAATATTTTATGATAACTATAAATGGAGTATAACCTTTAAAAATCGCAAATCACTATATTGTACAGCTGTAGCTTATATTGTATACCAACTATATTTCAATTAAAATAATAATAATAGTCACAAAAAATCTGAAAAAAAAGGCATTAATCCCATTCATGAGGGTGCCACCCTCATGACCTAATCGCCTTCCAAAGGCTCCACCTCCTATTACCATCAATTTGGGGGGTTAGGATTTCAACATACAAATTTTGAGGGAACATAAATATTCAGACCATAGCACTCTTCTTTGACCAAACTTGAGTCAGGCTTCTCTGAGTCCTCTTTCTAACTAGTCCCTGACCTTAGGCTCTGTCCTTGGCCCATTTAGACTAGTATTAGCCTGAATTCTGGTGGGTCAGTTTAGCAAAAATCCTCTACCCTTGATATATGATCAAACTCTTTATCCCTCACCCTTCATGTCTTATCACCCTAGCCTGACTACAGAAAAAGTTCTGTCAAATTGGTTTAGCCAGAATTCTCCTTACCCCTGATGTTTCCTCTTAGTAATTTTCTATCCACTGACCCCCACCCTGCTCCTTGCCTTTAAATGTCTACTTGTTCTTATTATATTAGCAGTTGAGCCCAATCTCCCTCTCCTACTACACAGCCCCTTTGTAGTAGTCTCCCTGACTTATCCTTACTATCTTTAAAAGTATCATGTATACTTGTTTTCTTCAATACCTTCCAAAGCTTTCCTCACCTACATCTCTCTGCATATGCTGTCACTTTTTCCATGCCTTTGTTCACATTGTAATCTGTGCTTGCGATGCCCTACCCTTTATGCCCTAGTTCATATCAAACCTCTCTGCAATATCTGTACCCTTCTAGTCCTGTATTAAATACACTGCCCTTCAAGATGGCCTGTAAAACTCCTGTTTGCATAAATATTTGCCATTTTTCACCTTCCTATTTCCTCTTAGACTCTTAAATAGAACAATGTGTGCACTTGCCTTCTACTAGATTGTAAACTGTAGTGATGCAAGAACTAGGCATCATTATGTGCCCCTTTAATGCCTAACACCAAATGTTATGCACAGTTAGAAACCCAATAAATACCTGATTAGTTGAACTATGGTCCTACTATATAGTGAAAAATTCAAAGGCTATTGAATTGGATTCTGATCTCCCCCGCTCATGAGCTGTGTGACATTGGGTAACTTATTTAATCTCTCAGTTTTAGTTTCATTATTTGTAAAAGGCAATGATAACTAAATGGGTTGTGGTAAACTTTAGATGACATTCTATGTAAAATAAAGTAAATGTGATACTATATGTAAAGGTGTCTCCTGCTTAAGGTCAGGAATCCATTTGTAAAAATCAAGCAGTTTTTGTTAAAATGTAACCAGGAAACGATTTCCTATTATTTTAATGGAAACCTTTAATATGTTTTATATGTTAGCCCAACAACCCCAACAAATTTCCTGAAATACAATGAAACAAAAGAAACAAAATATTGTTTTAATATAGATATTTAAAATCATCATATCCTAATCACCTAATAATTAATATGGTGTTAACAAACATTGCTTTGCAGTAACATGGCCTCTCTTAACCCCAGTAACATCAGAGTTGCACATCCTCTTCTGTGACACTTTGCAGGCTTTTCAAAATGGCTACATAGGAGTCTGAAGTTTTACCCAATTTATTTGGAATGTAACTCAAGATTTTCTCCAACCACTGTTTTATTATAAAAGTTACCTTGAGTTTGCAGATGCAAATATGTTTTATTGCTGTATAATCACTGGCTGTGATTGAGAACTAATTAAATTCTCTGTAGTGTAAGTATTAAAGCAAAGAGCTCTTCTAACAGGGAAGTAACAGGAGATATTTTGTGTTATATCTTCATATAGGATTGCTAAACAGTGTTGTTCTTAATAAATGTTATTTTCTAACTTCCTTCCATTATAAATCAAATTAATTCTAAACCCAAGATTTAATTTAGTCTTCATTTCTCAAATTCAGTTAAAACATTCATTTTTGGGGCTTTATTTTTTAAGAATTTAATTCAGTTATGCAAAAATATATCTAGGGGGTTATTTTATTTTTTAGTTTTAATTTAACTTAATTTTTTTCTTGAAGTATAGTTGATTTACAGTATTGTATTAGTTTCTGGTGTACAGCAAAGTGATTCACTTTTATATATATATATATTCTTTTTCAGATTCTTTTCCCTTATAGGTTATTACAAAATATTGAGTATAGTTCCCTATGCTATACAGGAAGTCCTTGTTGGTTATCGCTTTTATATGTAGTCGTGTGTATATGTTAATCCCAAACTCCTAATTTATCCTTCACCCCCTTCCCCTTTGCTAACCATAAGTTTGTTTTCTATGTCTGTGGGTCTATTTCTGTTTCGTATATAAGTTCATTTGTATATTTTTTTTTAGATTCCACATATAAGCAATATCATATTATATTTGTCTTTCTGTGTCTGGCTTACTTCACTTAGTATGATAGGTCCATACATGTTGCTGCAAATGGCATTATTTCATTCTTTTTTATGGCTGAGTAATATTCCATTGTATGTATATATATGTGTGTGTGTGTGTGTGTGTGTGTGTGTGTGTGTGTGTGTGTGTGTGTGTATATATATATAAAACACATCTTCTTTATCCATTCATCTGTTGGTGGGCATTTAGGTTGCTTCCATGTCTTGGCTATTGTAAATAGTGCTACAGTGAACATTGGGGTGCATGTATCTTTTCAAGTTATGGTTTTCTCCTAGGGCTTTATTGATAATGACATACACTGTAGCCCACCTACCTCACTTATATTTCCATATATCCTGAGTGAGTCAGTCTCTATTTTTGGTTTTTTAAGGAATCTGGATGCTTTCTAGATAATAGTTATCTCCATATGCACATCTGAACCATTTGCATGGTTTCTTTGTAAGTTTATTATTAGGGAAGCTTAGAATAATTTCATAACAACATAGAAAGTGATTGTATACAAACTTTATTTTAACTGTGGACTACCCCCACTCCTACCCCAAATACTCACAGACTGAAAGGTCATCAGAGATGAGCTTGTCTTTGGGAATTGGAGAGTAGAAATCAGAGAAAGGAAGTAAATCACGGAACTACTTCAGTTGGAGATGAAGGAGTAGGTAAATGCCCTTTGCTTGGAAAAAAGATGAATTTCCTACTAGAGGAGAAATCTCTTAAAATATCCAGCTGTGCCAGTGATTAACTCTGTTGCAAATTTAGTTGCATTCGGCAGGTACTGCAGGGAACAACTAGTGTGTATGCCTTGGTATAGTAAAAAAAATTATGTAGACAGAAAGTATATTTCATTTATCTAGTTATTGAATAGCCTGAAATATAGAGCAGTCGAATACTATTTGTAATTTGTGTGAGTGTGTGTGTGAGTGAGCAAAGCTGTGTTTGACACTAACATCCATTTTTCCTGACTTAAGAACAATATTTTAATAGATAATTGTGGTTTAAAGAACTGATTGATGCCAGACAGGAAGTTCTCCTTGTGTTGATTATGTGTAAAAATGCCTAGGAGGGCTTGGGACTGACAGAAACCATCAGTAAACTTCAAAACTCAAACGAGAATTTAGTTGACAGCAGGGTGTTCAGTACAGAAAATAGTTTCAGCACTGACACTGTCTTCTAAGGATCAGTATCTATCCATCTGTATAACAAATATCTATGTGAAAGATAGTGTGGTATGGTGGAATGAAAACTGAACTTGTAATTGGAATATGGGGATTAGATTCCAGCTGAGTTCTTTCTACTGGTTCTGTCTTGGAGAGTTATACCTCTAAGAATAACATTCTTTGTTTTTAAACTATCTCTAAGGATCTTTTGGGCTCTATATTTCTGTGAAACTCTGATCCTATTTTATCATTGTAGGGGTACTGTGTGTTGGAAGATAGCTAGATAGATCAATGGATGCATGTATGGGTGGGTGGAAAGATAAGTGAGTACATACAAACACATATACATATACATACATATGTATGCACAATACATACATATAAAAATATATACTTATATATATATGACTATATATGTGTGTGTATAACACCTAAAGGTTACTTCCATGCATATGTGTCTACATAGAGTGACAACAAATTCTGGCCATGGTTTTTCTTTTCATTTGCAAATATGACAATAAATCATCTATCATCTATTATTAAAGAGATAAGACCTCTTAACAGCAAATGGGTCTTGAAAGAGATTTTAACATTGTGAAAGATACATTAAAATAATCCACAAATATTCATATGCCTGTATTGTGAAAATGCTTCTTAGTGGATACAAATGTAAAATGTGAATAATAAAAGTATCATGAATTCTTTATTCTTCATCCATAAAGAATTCTAATATTGAAAATTTACTGAGCAGTACTAAATAAGTGAGTATCAGGAGTCTGATCTTGCCAAAATAATAACTTTAACTTTTGATGTATAGTATAAATACTATTAGCAGAAACATATTTTTCTAGCAATGACCGTAATAAAAATAAAGCTCATGTAAATAACACGTGGTGGAATCTACATTTTACTCCTTTAATCAACATGTTTAGGTTCTTGGGACACTAAAGACCACAGTCATCAATATTACAGAGCATTTTATTAAGTATATATTATTACACCATGAGTGGGTAGACATTTAGATCTGTATTCCACACAGACTGAGTGCATTTCTGCGGCATAGTTGGCTTTATTTGAGTGGAATAGGCCCATCGGTGAGAGGTCACAAGTAATCAGCTATCTATATATACTTGGAAGTTTAGAAATAGTTGAGAGTTTATTTATTTATTTTACTTTAAATGTGTACAGTTTATTATATATCAATTATACCTCACTAAAGCTAAATAATTGAGTTTTCTTAGGATTAGAGACAATGTTTTGAGATGGAGAGAGAATTATCTTAGAAAGTAAATGAAGAGTTGGGATAAATGATCATTTTCTCTGGAAGGAAAAGGGTTTATAATAGGAACCCCTAAGAAGGCATGTTGAACTGGCCTTATTTAACATTTTTTTCAAGGGATCAAGATAAGAAGTACCATGGGAGAATTTCCAAATTTGTGCACAGAACTAAGTTCTTCCAGGTAATAAAAATATCATCAAGGTAGGATAAACAGGAGCTGAAATGAGCTGAGGAGCTCTAATGAGAGCAGGGAGAAACAGTTCAGGTAAAATAATTCAAACTCTTCTATGAGACGGAAGAGTCTGAGAACTGATTATCACTGCGGAAGAAAGCCTAAGGACTCCGTTGCCTGAAGGTTCAGTCTAAGATCACGACCAGGAAACCAACACTGACAAAATTTGTTGGACATTATCACAAAGGATATTGGAAACAAAGTGAAAGGCATTGTCTTACCCTTGGACAAAACAGAAATTTGTTTGAACCTAGAAGTTCTTATGAAGTTTTGATAGGTACACCTTAAAATACAAGAGGGAAGCAAAAACCATCGAGGGGGAGGAGGAACTTCGTTTGAGAATAGGCGGTTGGAAGAACTCCTCAGTCTAGAAGACACGACGTGGGAGGGAATCTGAGTAGCTCATGTAACATGTGTATAGATTATTCACTAAATCTTGAGTTAGCTCTTAAGATTGAGAAGAAGCAGCATTAGGGAAAAATAAAGCAAGCTGTCCTCCACATCCTAAGACATGGTACCAACTGAGACTATAAATCTGCAGGTTCAGATTCATTCACAGATGGTAGGCTGATGGGAAGCTGTTAGCCAGAGTTAGGGGGGTAGGGAGCAAATCCCCAACTTCAGATGCTGTAGAGGGTAACGACCTGCCTCTCTCATGCAGGGGGAGATGGTATTCTCAGCTCAATACCTCAGGACTCTGGTCCATTATCATGGCTGTTCTAATCTGTTTCTGAAGTGGTCCTTTCTACAGCATTTAAAAAAGTGACTGCATTATCCTGAACATTTTTATCAAGTAACAAATCAGCTGATATAAATGCATTAAGTTGACTGAAAGCAGGGCAGGATTTCAAAGCCCCTTTGGCATGTCTAGGTTGGGCACACTTCATGGAGCCTAAAAATTTATTTAGATGGGGAGTCTTAAAAAGCTGAAACTAAAAGTGACCATAAAATCATCAAACTTTAAAGTTGGAAAAAGCCTCATTCTTTTTCAAATGTAAAAAACATTAACTGAGTCATTAAATGAGCTTTTAAAAAAGCCTCCTGGCAAGAGAGTGACAGATATAGAACTTTAAACCCATGCCTCTGGGGCCAATGCTCTTTCTATCATAAAATGTTTCTCCCTAACATTTGATGAATCAAAACACACACACACACACACACACACACACAATGTTAAGACCCAGGGTTCACTCTTCAACTTGCTTTCAACCATATGGAAACTTTATGGATTGAATCTTTCAGATTCAGAGCAGATAAGCCAAATGCTATTTCTCTCACCTGGCTCCAAGCACTGTTTAGTCTTCTCCAACTGGGCATACTTATTCACTAGGGAATCTCACCTATTGTTCAACACTCAAACTTGTGATGGCCATGCTGGGGACTCCATTGTCTTGAAAGGAAAGCTTACACACCAAAACATTTGGGTGGGTGAAAGGAACACAGGAGAGACTAGAGGAAAGGTATCGGTGAATATGTGGTGAGTTGTTGCTTTTCTACCTTGATTATGCCTGAATGGCTATTTTTATTAACATGAGCTTGCGCTACATGCTTGATGCATGACACACGCAGACTCCCTTAACTTAGAACATAATTGTGGCACATGTATCTCCAGCTACAAATATAGATACCAAAGAGCCTAAGGAGCTCTGAGAGTCATATACCTTCATTTATTTTTTTGAGTTTTTCTTTTTTTGTGAGAATTGAATAGAAATAAAAGCTAAAAAATATCCCTTATTCACCTGGCAATTTCTTTTCATCTTCCTTTTCTCAGGTAACATCTCCTCTAGGAATCCTCCCATACCCAGGAAAAGATAGTTTCTCCTGCTCTTTACAATCAAAACCCCCTGGGCAACCCTTTCTCATACCTTTTATAGCAAAGTGTTGAATTGTGGATTTACTTGTCTGAATCTTCTTTAACCTGTGAGAAAATTGAGTGCAGGGGCTGAATCTTCCAACAGTGTATCTTCCAGTGCCAAGCACAAAAGAGTCAACTAACGTGTAGCTTTTTAAAAAAAGTATCTTGTACATACTGTAAGTGTTCAATACATTTGTACATCAAATACCTGAAATAATCAAGGCTAAGAAATACGATAGGAAAAAATGAATGTTAAGGAGGATTTATAAATGAGTAGAAAGGGGATTTTAGGGAAGAAATCATGATTTAAGTTTATTAGTTTTTTTTTAACCTGGTATATGTTGAGGATTGCTATAGAAGAAAAGGGAGTTCAATACTTTGAAAATGTGTGAAGTCTATATTCATTAGTTCACCAGCTAAAATAAGGTGGTATGCCCATAGCTGCTCATCTTTCAAAATTTTTCATAAATGTCAACTTGTTGAAAATATTTTTGAAACTAATTTTTCTTTACCTTTTAAATTCTCTTGGAATTAAACATGGTGATTTACCACTAAGACCTTCAAGATGTATTAATTTATTTAGACCACCATAATAAATTTGAGAGAGAGTCTTTGCATGGAGATGCATTTTAAAAAGCACAGTTAATCACCCAAAAGTAATTTATAAAGGAATTCAAATTTTAACCATTACTCATAAAAAAAAAGTTGTAAGGAATTAAATTCATAAAAAGTTGAACATTCTTAAATCTTCATCCCCCTACTCAATTTTCTTGTACTTCACAGTGCTGCAGAATTTCTAATGCAGAAATCCTGAATTATATCCAGCACTTTTTGGCTTTTCCCTTTTCTTTACAAACCCTCCATTATTTTCTTTTTCTTTTTTTTAAACATCTTTATTGGAGTATAATTGCTTTACAATGGTGTGTTAGTTTCTGCTGTATAACAAAGTGAATCAGCTATATGTATACATATATCCCCATATCCCCTCCCTCTTGCGTCTCCCTCCCACCCTCCCTATTCCACCCCTCTAGGTGGTCTCAAAGCATGGAGCTGATCTCCCTGTGCTATGCGGCTGCTTCCCACTAGCTATCTATTATTTTATATTTGGTAGTGTACATATGTCCATGCTACTCTCTCACATCGTCCCAGCCTAACCTTCCCCCTTCCTTGGGTCCTCAAGTCCATTCTCTACGTCTGTGTGTTTATTCCTGTCCTGCTCCTAGGTTCATCAGAACCTTTTTTTTTTTTTTTTAGATTCCATATATATGTGTTAGCATACAGTATTTGTTTTTCTCTTTCTGACTTACTTCACTCTGTATGACACACTCTAGATCCATCCACCTCACTACAAAAACTAAATTTCATTTCTTTTTATGGCTGAGTAATATTCCATTGTATATATGTGCCACATCTTCTTTATCCATTCATCTGTTGATGGACACTTAGGTTGCTTCCATGTCCTGGCTATTTTAAATAGTGCTGCAATGAACATTGTGGTCCATGTCTCTTTTTGAATTATGGTTTTCTCAGGGTATATGCCCAGTAGTGGGATTGGTGGGTAGTATGGTAGTTCTATTTTTTAGTTTTCTAAGGAACCTCCATAGTGTTCTCCATAGTGGCTGTACCAATTTACAGTCCCACCAACAGTGTAGGAGGGTTCCCTTTTCTCCACACCCTTTCCAGCATTTATTGTCTGTAGATTTTTTGATGATGGCCATTCTGACTGGTGTGAGGTGATACCTCATTGTAGTTTTGATTTGCATTTCTCTAATGATTAGTGATGCTGAGCATCCTTTCATGTGTTTGTTGGCAATCTGTATGTCTTCTTTGGAGAAATGTCTATTTAGGTCTTCTGCCCATTTTTTGATTAGGTTGTTTGTTTTTTTGATATTGAGCTGCGTGAGCTGCTTGTAAATTTTGGAGATTAATCCTTTGTCAGTTGCCTCATTTGCAAATATTTTCTCCCATTCTGAGGGTTGTCTTTTCGTCTTGTTTATGGTTTCCGTTGCTGTGCAAAAGCCCTATAGCAGTACTGTGAGTGTCACTGAAGCAAACTTGGGTCCACTTATCCACGTGCAATAAACCCAATCTACTGACACTGGGTTGTGGTGAAAGAAAGTGCAGTGTTTTATTGTAAGGCGCCATACAAAGAGTTCGAGACAGCTAGTACTCAAAAAGCCTCATTTTCCTGATGGGTTTCAGCAAAGTGTTTTTAAAGGCAAGGTGAGGGAGAGGAGTCCCAGGGTATGTGATCAGCTTGTGCACAGTTCTCTGTTTGGTTGATGGTGAGGTTACAGGATGGTGTCACAGAGGTTAATGTCATCAATTCTTTGGCTCCAGTAGGCCTGGGGGCTATGTGCTCATGGTCATGAAGTAGTTAACCTTCCATTTGGTGGGGGTTTTAGCATCTGTAAAGCAGGAATTGTGCATCAAATACTGTTATCTATGTACTTCAGAGAAGAGCTAAAGTAGAGGATATGGGGGAGGGGTCTATCCTAGGAAGGCCCCATAGGGTCCTCCTCTGTTACATGAGCCCTGATGTTCTTCCCAAAATCCTCTTAAAGTTGAGGACAGACAGATTTGGTTTCCATTTTTTGCTACCAAAAGCATCCTAATTTATACACTTGGCATAAAAATACTCTACTAATTTGGTACCTGCTCAGAGGTCTTGATCAGGGTTGTACACAACTCCAGCATGTGTCATTCACATTGACATTATTATGAATGGTACCCACTGGAGTTGTGCAGTGCCCAACTTTCATAGTTATAAAAGGCTGTGCTGCTTTGTATCTGCTCGTCTTTCCAGCTCCCCTTCAGTTGTCTTACATATGTGAGCTACAGTTGGTCAGTTCCAACTACTTTTGCTCTCCAGAGGAACCACGGTATTACTTGGGCTTTTTGTGATCACTTTGTTCCCAATGCCAAATACAGATTCTTCACAGTTTGTTCATCTGGCAAAGTCGTGTTTATTCTTTGATGCTCTTCTCAGATATCACCTTTACTATAAAACTTTTCTTGTCACATCATTTTCCTGCCATAGGCCCTAGGCACTCATAGTAAATGACTTTATCAAATGTAAACATAGCACTTTGTATACATTTCTATCAATGCATCTCATGATGGTTTTATGTTAGTCTTCTGTACTGACCTATGTGCTTTTTGAGCAAACAGATTTTTCTAATTGTGGCCTAGTAGAGGAAAGCCTAGCACACAGCAGATGCTTAAAGGACTCTCTCTTTGTGGACTGTTTAATGTATTCATTAACTCTCATAATTCACTGAATGAACCAAATCATTTAATATTTACAGTTTTCCACAGCAAGATCTTTTTCGACCCACCACCTAGAGTAATGAAAATAAAAACAAAAATAAATAAATGGGACCTAATGAAACTTAAAAGCTTTTGCACAGCAAAGGAAACCATAAACAAAATGAAAAGACAACCCTCAGAATGGGAGAAAATATTTGCAAACAAAGCAACTGACAAGGGATTAATCTCCAAAATATACAAACAGCTCATGCAGCTCAATATCAAAAAGACAAACAACCCAATCAAAAAATGGGTGGAAGGCCTAAATAGACATTTCTCCAGAGAAGACATACAGGTGGCCAACAAACACATGAAAAGATGCTCAACATCACTAATCATTAGAGAAATGCAAATCAGAATCACCATGAGGTATCACCTCATACCAGTCAGAATGGCCATCATCAAAAAATCTACAAACAATAAATGCTGGAGAGGGTGTGGAGAAAAGGGAACCCTCCTACACTGTTGGTGGAACTGTAAATTGGTACAACCACTACGGAGAACAGTATGGAGGTTCCTTAAAAAACTAAAGATAGAGCTACCATATGACCCAGCAATCCCACTCCTAGGCATATATCCAGAGAAAACCATAATTCGAAAGGATGAATGCGCCCCAATATTCACTGCAGCACTATTTATAATAGTCAGCACGTGGAAGGAACCTAAATGTCCATCAACAGAAGAATGGATAAAGAAGATGTGGTACATATATACAATGGAATATTACTCAGCCATAAAAAGGAATGAAATAGTGCCATTTGCAGAGATGTGGTTGTAGCTAGAGATTGTCATACAGAGTGAAGTAAGTCAGACAGAGAAAAACAAATATTGTATAGTATCATTTATGTGTGGAATCTAGAAAAATGGTAGAGATGAACTTATTTGCAAAGCAGAAATAGAGTCACAGATGTAGAGAACAACCTTATGGTTACCAAGGGGGGAAGGGGTGGGTGGGATGAATTGGGAGATTGGAGCTGACATATATAACTACTATGTATAAAATAGGTAACTAATGAGAACCTACTGTATATCACAGGGAACTCTACTCAATGCTCTGTGGTGACCTAAATGGGAAGGAAATCTAAAAAAGAGCCGATATATGTATATGTATGACTGATTCACTTTGCTGTACAGCAAGAAACTAACACAACATTGTAAAAGAACTATACTCCAATAAAAATTAATTAAAAATTTTAGCATTTTCAATCCCCCATTATCACATTTATCCAGATGCAGCAATATTTACTTCTTCTATCAGTTGCCAATGTCAACTAAAAAAAAAAACAAACAATACCAGCATAGTAAGGAGAAACTTTACTCAAAAGGTTAAGTGTGAGGAGGGGTCTATTGCAATTGGGGGAGGAGAACTATTGCATTAGGGAGAATGCTGTGACCCTAAGATCTGCAAGCCTCTCAGTGGTTAATCAAAAGGGGTTTTTCTTCTCTTAAGAGGAAGTAACAAGGGTATTAAGGGTAGGGTGTGGGAAAATGGGATAAAAGAGTAGCTTGAGTGGATGGTAGATCAGAGAATATTTTACCCTGAGGTCAACCTGTTCTTAGGAGAGATTATATGTTGACTCAGTCTGACAGTGAGTCAGAGTTCTGGAGCCTGGAGGAAGGAGTGAAACTTTACAGTTTGATTAATAAGCAGTTTGTTCCAATTGATTAGTAGGAATAAACACTTCAGATGATAATTTATGAGACAAAAAAATGGCAATTTGGAATATCTTTGTCTGACATTGCCATAGATAAACAAGAGGAGGCATCTGTGGAAGGGTGGTTCTTAGGAATAAGCTGTTTTCCACAACACGAAGGGCAGAGAGATAACTTTTGCTGTTTTCCAGGATTAGAGGGCTCAGGTAAAATTCAACATTGTCACTAATAATAGTTTTCAGTATTGAAGGACACAATTAGATTATATAAAACTTTATGTTCTTTTCCAGTGCTCATTACACAGCCAAGCAAATGTATCCACTTGTTAAATTTAATTACCTTTTATCTTAGAGAGTTCCCCCAAATTAAATAGGTCAGAAATTTTTATAAAGAATCAAATATTGCTTTCCTGTCTATAAAGTGTGGACTGAGTATCAGAGACTTATCAGATTTCTTTCAAGCTAAAGTCACCTTCATTCACTTGATAAGACTGTAGAGGGCACAGTTAGACTGAACAAAGCTTGAGTGAAAGAGTGTGAGAACTTTATTAAACAAAATACACCTAGCTAGTACCCAAATGTGTGCTGTCAGTGATTCATATCTGCCTTTCAGAGCAAAGGTTTTTTAAAAAATCTTTTTAAAAGAGGATTTTCTTATTTGTCACTTTACTTTCTTTTTAATTAATCCTAACAACATTTCATGTGGGAAAATGTGTTTGAAGAGATGGAATTATAAATGAGTGCAACATTATTGTTATAGTCCCTGTATTAAAATGTTATTGTAAGCTAAGGCAAGGAAGTCAAAGATAGTAGATTACGAGAAAACTGCTGGGGAAATGAGCAAGCATTATTAAAAACAAGTGACAGGTTTGTATTACTCTATTGGAAGTAGCATATAGTAGTGGAAAGACTAAGGAATTAGTTGGGCTATCAGTAAGCTATTTGAAGCACAGCTTTTTCAAAGCTAAGTAAAGTTTTCTCTAATCATCAGCTAATTTGTGGTTTCAAAATCCTGTAGTGTTCTTGATGCAGTTACCACCAAAATGAAGCATGCCCTTCTCCCTAATGGTCTACTCCTCCCCTTCCTTGTACTATATGTGCAAAACAAATGACATATCTGAACTCTTTATGTTCTCTTTTCACCCTGCTTTCATTCCACATTGCACCAAGATTTTATTTTCAACATCAGTAATGGCTTTATAATTTCCAAATTCAAAGGTTTTTCTTCTGTTTCATTTACTTTAAAATCTCAATTGCTTTTGATTTTTTGCTCCTCACAGATGACTCTTATCTTTTTGCTGTAATTGTGTTTACTATGTACTACCTGTTACTCTTTTTACATATTTAGCAGGTCAGTTTGTTACTTTGAGTGCTTCTTTTTGATTTTTCCCATTCCATTATTTTGGGAATTCACCATACTTCTGTATTTTGTGTGCTGGTTCTCCTCTATCAGATTATTTATTCAATTTTATATTTCCAGCTAAAACCTGCCATTGGATTGGCTGTTACCTCAGTGGGAAATGGCTATGGTATCCATGTAATGTACTCTCACTAAAGCCCCAACTTTATATTGCTAATTGCCTTGTAAATATTCATAAATGGATATCTTGCTATTCCTTGAAAGATAGCTATTCAAAATCATTTTTCTCTCCAAACCTAGTTCCCCTTTCTGATTTTCTCATTCTTCTATCTCTGCCATAGCCTTTAGATACAAAAAAACTTGAATGTTTTTTCAACTAACACTCTGTAGGCTCCTTGCTATCCTCCTAGGCCAGGTCTTTAGGCCAAGGTAACTAGTCTCTGGATCCATTAGAAAGTCCAAGGGGGCAGAATTTTCTTTATGCTTTGTTCATTAATATAGCCTAATCACAAAGGATGATAACTAGCTCAATTAATATTCATTAATAAATGAATGAGCCCAAATACCCAAAGTTAGGTTCTCCTATTATTTATTTTACATTAATTACCAGATGAATATTTTTTAATACCACTTTTGTATTGCTGCTTTTCTGATCAGAAACTTCATTTAGTCTATTTTGTCTCTTTTTTTCTGAATTTTAAGATTGCCCATTTTTCTATTCTAAGGAGGTCCTAAGAAAGTGAATTAATGTTGTGGGTAAGAGTGAACATACTGGAGTTAAACAGCCCGAGTTTGATTATTGTTCTTTCATTTACTAACTGGAACAGATATTTAATTTTTCTGTGCCTTGATTTCTACATCTGTAAAATTGAGATAATGATCATTGGAATGATGTGAGGATGAAATAAGTTAGTGCCTCTTAAGCACTCATTCAGTGCCTGGTATTTAATGAATGCTCAATATGCATTATTATTATTAACCTCTACATTTGAAAAGCGTCTGTACAGTCAGTGACATCCAAATGTTTAATACAACATATCCCACCTTTCAAACAAAATTTTACATGTAATCCCAATAAATTTATAAAATACAAAATAAGTGTGGCTTTGATTATTTGTACCCTCCGCTCTTTCATAAACTCGTAAGTGTCCTTGACAAAATCCCCAAACTCCGAGAAGTACAATTTAAAAACCACTGGTCTCGTGGGCTTCCCTGGTGGTGCAGTGGTTGAGAGTCCGCCTGCTGATGCAGGGGACACGGGTTCGTGCCCCGGTCCGGGAAGATCCCACATGCTGTGGAGCAGCTGGGCCCATGAGCCATGGCCGCTGAGCCTGCGCATGCGGAGCCTGTGCTCCGCAACGGGAGAGGCCACAACAGTGAGAGGCCCGTGTATCGCAAAAAAAAACAACCCAAAACAAAAAAACCCCACTGGTCTCAGTAACTTTTTTTTTTTTTTTAATATTTATTTATCTGGCTGCACTGGGCCTTAGTTGCGGCATGCGGACTTCTTAGTTGTGGCATGCGGAATCTTAGCTGCAGCATGTGGACTCTTAGTTGCAGCATGCATGCAGGATCTAGTTCCCTGCCAGGGATCGAACCCGGGCCCCTTGCATTGGGAGCACAGAGTCTTACCCACTGGGCCACCAGGGAAGTCCCTGGTCTCAGTAACTTTTGATGTAAGTATTTACTGATTGACTAAGTCATGTTGAAAACCATTAGATTGTAGAAAGAGCAGGCATTTTAATAATGCATCTATTATATTACCTGTCTCAAATGAGGGTATTGTAAGACAAAGAAGTTACTTTTTTTTTTTTTTTTTGCGGTACGCGGGCCTCTCCCGTTGCGGAGCGCAGGCTCAGCGGCCATGGCTCAAGGGCCCAGCCGCTATGCGGCATGTGGGATCTTCCCGGACCAGGGCACGAACCCGTGTCCCCTGCATCGGCAGGCAGACTCTCAACCACTGTGCCACCAGGGAAGCCCGGAAGTTACATTTGAAAAATATTATCTAGCACAGACAATTTATATCTATTTTAGTAAATTAATTTAGATCAAAGGAATAAACTTTTTTTATAATAAATGAGGGGTAAGTTTGAAGTAGAAATCATATTTAAGGAATCAAAGTATTGTGTTATTATAATTGTCATATATAGAATAGATTATTTGCCCTTTGAGCATATGTAGTTGACTTAAAACATTATTCGTTTCTGAACTAAACCTATAAGATGTAAAAAGCATTTTCTAAATGATAATATTGATATTAACAATACTTATCCTTTTACCTTCAACTCTGTAAGCTTAGTAAAACTTCAGACTTTACTGATATCCCCATATCTAAAAGATATTTATCTCTACTGCTTAACTGGAAATTTTTGAGAAAAAATTAATTGATGTTATTAAAAGAAAGGTGTCATCTAAAATTATACTGTCTTATTCTTAGAAAGAATTTCCTGAGTGATCCAATGAACATCTGACTAAGAGTCATGTACTCTTAAAGGGGTTGAGAACACGTTCATGAGATATTTTAGTCCCTTCATTTTACAAATGAGAAAAATATGAGCCTGCTTAGCTAAGCAATTTACCAAAGATAAATGATTGCATATTAAATATTAAGAAGTATTAAAATCTCTGTTCTCAATCCAGTACTCTTTCCACCATTTGGAAAATTAATCATACAGTCTCAAACATCAAAATATTTTTTCCTGTATCCAAAAGAGAACAGAATGTCTTGTTTTAGAATCCAGATGACATATCAACTTAAAAAGCAACATAAAAAACAATTTTAAAGTAAAACTTTGGATTAAGCAGATGATGACTGCTTGATTGGTAGTGGCTTATACTGGAATATAAAGTAAATCAATAAGCAGAAATACTGCAGTCATCTGTTTTTCTGAATCTCAATAAACAGAACTGTTCTAAGAAGGATTGATAAATAGAAAAAGGTTGGTCTTTCTCCAATCTGTGTTGTCTTTATTGAACTCATTTTCTTTTTTCTTTGCCCTTTTAGGTGCCTCTTATCTCTGTTCTCTCCTTCTCCTACCAAAACTTCTTCTAGGAAACTTATATCAAACTTGTACTCAAATGTAAATGGCTTATAAGCCTTAAGGTGCTGCCTCTCCCAGGGAAGTGTGAGGAATGAGATTTAAGAGGGGCAAAGAAAGGTAAAGTTATAGAATGTATATCTAAATATGAAATTTTAAGCATCAATGAGGAAGAGAGTAGCAGTTTTAAATTGTAGGAGGACAGACTTCCCAGTGATTTTAAAACCATTGTTAGTCCCCACAAAGAAACAAAAACCAAACAAACAAACAAATATGCAACAAATATAACAGCCAAACACAAAAACAAAAATAAAAAACCCCAAATTAATGGGATCTGACTATGTTGAAACTGAGATTAATATGTGGAGTATTGATTTCTTTAATAAGTTGAGTCCCTCAGTCCATGAACATGGTATATCCCTTTATTTAGGTATTCTTTAATTTTTCTCAGTAGTGTTTCATAATTTTGCATATAGAAATCTTCATACCTCTCATTAGATTTATTTTTATGTGTTTCACTTTTTAGATATTACCATCAAGAGCATCGTTTTCTGAATATCCTATTTGCTGTTGGTCTGTACAAATACAATTGATTTTTAAAAATACTGACCTTGGATTCAGCAACCTTGTTAAATTATCTTATTCAAATGGCTTACCTGTAGAATTTGTTTCAAATACCATAATGATTAAAAGATCAATTCTCTAAAACAGTGTAATAAATCTAAGATTTCATACAAACAATAATGTTTTTAAAAATTCATACAGCAAAAATTGACAGGAAACGAAGAATAAATATGTAAATCCACAATCATAGTGGAATATTTTAACACAACTCTCTCAGTAGTAGGTAGAACAACCAGCCAAAAGTCCATGGAAGATTTTTAACACAAATATCAAACTTGATCAATTTGAAATATATAAAACACTCTACTCAACAATGACGGAAATCACACTTTTAACAATTATATATAGACTACATTACAAAATTAATTATATGGTTGTACATAAAGCAAGTCTCAACATATTTCAAAGACTGAAATACAATAAAATATGCTTTCTGACCATTGAGATGTTGAATTAGAAATCAGTAACCAAAATTATTTTAAAATATATCCAAATGTTCAGGAATTAAGCATTTTACTTAAATAATCCACAAAGAAGAAATCACAATTAGCATAAGAAAAGCAAAATTTTAGCTATACTCCCATGGTTTATTATATATATGTGTACTCTAACACCATCACAGTTTCCCCCACAAGCATATGCACTAACAGAGTTTTTATCCTATTTATCTAGTTTCCTTTAGGGTCTGATAAGGCCAACTGAAGATGCTTACTAAATGCTAATTGGGTGTATCGGCAGAACTCTTGGTTTTAAGCAACATGATATGACTTAGATAACTTTAAGAAAATGAATTTATTACAGTGATATAGAGTAGCTCACAGAATGGTTTGGAGAGTCAGAGAACCGTGGGTCTAAACTATCAGCCAGGAGAAATGGCTAAACTTATTTCATGGTCTGATCTGGTGAAGATGAGATTGCCACTACTGCTGGATTACTTGATTACTCTGCAGATTGTAATGCTGAGCTCACAAACACAGAATGTTAGATGCTGCTGGAAAGAGGATATTGCTTCCACTACTGTTCTTTTGTGTGACCAGAATAGATTCTACAATTTCTGTTTTTCACTCACTCACTGGCAGCTTTTAATTGCAAATCTGGGGCATATGCATCCAACTGATAGAATTCCGTTTTTGTGCTAATGCCCTAGTTTCAAAGGAGGCTGAGAAAACAAGTACTTGAGATCTTTAGCTTCTATGGTGAAAGGTGGATTTTCCTCATAAAGTGGGAGATTCCTAAGACATAGGGAATGGACAAGGTT
The DNA here is from genome assembly GCF_964270905.1 of Leucopleurus acutus. NCBI lineage: Eukaryota > Metazoa > Chordata > Mammalia > Artiodactyla > Delphinidae > Leucopleurus > Leucopleurus acutus. Next base: position 29,933,057 of record NC_139148.1, on the reverse strand, counting down.
CATGCAATTTATCTATGACTTTCAGGCAGACATGGGTCTTGCCAAGACACTTTGGATAGTCTATTTACTGATCTGTAGGTTCTCTGAGCATGATGTCATCAAAATAGAGGATAAGTATGATGTCAGAAGGTCAAGGTCCCTATGAGCTAAGCTGTGATATAGAATGAAAAAGCTGAGACAATACAGTGAAATTAATACTGCTGCCTTGTGATTTGCAAGCAAATTATTCTGATGTTCTCAGCTTTTTAGAGTAAAGAAATAAAAGCATGTGCCTAATCAATAGCTATCGATTACTTAGAAAGCAAAGCAGGTTCCTTAGAACCTTATTGACTTGTTCTAGTGAAGAGACCACATATAGAACAACGGCCTCAATTTGCTGTCTCTAGCTGATCAAATTTATAACAATCTTCTGTTTTACTCCTGAATACTCTGACTTCTACACTAGACAAATTGAAATTTTAAAAGGGAATATGATAGAAATCACCAACCCTGAATTTGTAAAATCTTTAGTAGTGAAACTAATCACTGTGATTCTCTTAGGGATTTAATCATGCTTTTGACATATTATTATAGTAAATAGAGGAAGCTCTTGGGGCTTTTAGTGGGCTCTTCCTAATAAAAATATTATTCCCTGAGACATGCAGCCAAGATGGTGATTCTGCTTGTGGCTGAGTGTACTACTTTAATGACATACTAAGAAACTAATGAAATATTTATGGAATTTTTGGGCATCCTACTAGTCCTACTGGGAGGCAGACTTAAGTCAAACTGCCATTTATCATTTCATCTTCATGTCTCCACCCTGACTAGTGGAGAATAGTGGTATTGAAGGTACCAAGAGTCAATACAGTGAAGGCTAAAGAGGTTGGGATGGGAAAAATTGACTTCCATTTTCTAGGTAACTCTTTTTGGCTAAGTCATTACATGTCTCCAATCATGGTGAAAAAAATGTTAATATATATTGTAAAATTGACTTCTCCTTAGAAAGATGGCAAGTGAGGGTTGGAGAGTCCTTTCTTTATTGGAATGTACCATTATATCCTCATCCCACTACAAAGAAGTCCAGTGCTTTTTCAGTCAATGCCCCATTCCAAGATGCCAATTTAAACTCTCATAATAAAGCAGTCATCAGAATTAAATGTTTAGTGTTATTCTATCTCAACCTGTGGATGCAAGAAGTAAGACTTTTACCACATTCACAGAAAGTTAATGATATTTTGGCATTACCTTGAGCTGGGAATTTAAGACTGGAATATTACATTCTTAGTACATTGGTGTATCCTGTTGTCTTTATTTTTAATTCATTTCATTAATTTATGAAAAGAAATTTTATTGTGGTAAGAAAACAATGTGCTATCTACTCTCAAATTTTTAAGTGTATAATACAGCCCCTGGCAACTATCATTCTATTCTTTGTTTCTACGAGTTTGACTGTTTTAGATATCTCATATAAGTGGAATCATGCAGAATTTGTTCTTCTATGACTGGCATATTTCACTTAGCATAGCGTCTTCAGGTATATCTATGTTACTGCACATGGCAGATTTTCCTTCTTTTTTTTTTTTTTTTTTTTTTTTTGCGGTACGCGGGCCTCTCACTGTTGTGGCCTCTCCCATTGCGGAGCACAGGCTCCGGATGCGCAGGCTCAGCGGCCATGGCTCACGGGCCCAGCCGCTCCGCGGCATCTGGGATCTTCCCGGACTGGGGCACGAACCCGTGTCCCCTGCATCGGCAGGCAGACTCTCAACCACTGCGCCACCAGGGAAGTCCCTATTTCCTTCTTTTTTAAGGCTGGAAAATATTCTATTGTATGTATATATCACATTTTAAAAATGTATTCATCCATCAATGGAAATTTAGGTTTTGTCCATATCTTGGCTATCATGAATAATGCTGCAGTGAACATGGTAGTGCAGAAATCTCTTCTAGATCTTGATTTCAAATCTTTAGACTATATACACAGAAGTGGCATTGCTGGGTCATGTGATAATTCTATTTTTAAGTTTTTGAAGACCCTCCATACTATTTTCCATAGCAACTGTACCATTTTACATTCTTACCAACAGTACACAGTACTTCCAATTTCTCCACATCCTTACCAATACTTTATTTTATTTATTTTTATAATAGCCATCCTAACAGGTTTGGGATGATATCTCATTATGTGTTTTTTTTTTTTGTTGTTTTTGGGGGGGGGTTTTGGTCTGCGCTGTGTGGCATGTGGGATCTTAGTTCCCTGACCAGGGATTGAACCTGCACCCTCAGCAGTGAAAGCACATAGTCTTAACCACTGGACCACCAGGGAATTCCCTCATTGTGGTTTTGATTTACATTTTCCTGATGATTAGTGATGTCAAGCACCTTTTCATATATCTGTTGACCATTTATATATCTTCTTTGGAAAAATGTCTGTTCAAGCCCATTGCCCATTTTTAAATTGGGTTATTTGGTTTTTTTTTTTTTTTTGCTATTAAGTCATAGGAGTTTCTTATAAATTTTGGGTATTAACCCCTTATCTGATACAGGGTTTGCAAATATTTTCTTCTATTCCATAGGCTGCCTTTTCATTTTGTTGATTGTTTCCTTTGCTGTTCAGAAGGTTTTTAGTTTGATGTAGTTCTACTTGCCCGTTTTTGCTTTGTTGCCTGTGCTTTTGGTGTCATATAGATAGGACATCATTGCCAAAATTAGTGTCAAGGATCTTTTCCCCTATGTTTTCTTCTAGGAGTTTTACAGTTTCAGATCTTATGTTTAAGTCTTTAATCCATTTAGAGTTGATTTTTGTGTATTATACAAGAGTCCAATTTCATTCTTTTGCATGTGGATATCCAGTTTCACCAATACCATTTGTCAGTTCTGAGAAAGAACAAAGCTGGAGGCATAACAGTTTCTGATTTCAAAAAATATATTACAAACCAACAGTACTCAAAACAGCATGGTACTGACAAAAAGACAGACTAATGGAACAGAATAGCGAGACTAGAAATAAACATATGCATGTACAGTCAACTGATCTTTGACAAGGGAGCTGAGAATACACAATTGGGAAAGGATGCTCTCCCAGTGCCCTTAGAAGTAACCATGACACCCTATAGATTTGGAACACTCAGGGCCTTCATACTTTTTTAAAAGACAAATTAATTTATTTATTTTTGGCTGCATTGGGTCTTTGTTGCTGCACATGGGCTTTCTCTAGTTGTGGCGAGTGAGGGCTACTCTTCATTGCAGTGTACGGGCTTCTCATTGCGGTGGCTTCTCTTGTTGCGGAGCACAGGCTCTAGGCTCATAGGCTTCAGTAGTTGTGGCACGCGGGCTCAGTAGTTGTGGCTCGTGGGCTTAGTTGCTTCCCGGACCAGGGCTTGAACCCGTGTCCCTTGCACTGTCAGGTGGATTCCTAACCACTGTGCCACCAGGGAAGTCCCAGGACCTTCATATTTTTACATGTGAGTTACTACTTGATTTTCCCTAGTTAGGTCACTAGTAGGCTTTAAGTTCCAGGAGACTCTAAGGATAATTTTTTCTCAATTTGTTTCTTATTGCCAACTAGAGATTTACTGCCTTTAGTGCCAACCAGGCTAGATAAGTGATGGCAATTTCCCCTATATCCTCAATGATCTGTTGTCTCTGATCTCTCCTGGTATCAATTTTTATGTTAGAGCAATCGGTGACTTACTCTGGGTTAATTAAGTAGAAAATAAACTATTAAAAAGATATTGGACAGTTTATGGAATCTCTAAATAAAAGATTCAAGAACCAGGATTGGTGTTTGGAAGTTTAAACTTATGCCTAGGAATCATGCTGTAGAATTGGTCCAGGGAACAACCTAGTGCAAGAGTCATTGGACAGAGACACTTCAGCTGGAACTACAAATATCAATGATAGGGGATGCTAAATACAGTAATATGAATCACTGATACATTTGTTCTGGATACTGAAAACAGTTTGTGCTTCCCACTTCCAGAATATATTCTAAGCAGTCTTTTCTTCTTGTCAGTAGCTTCTAGTCCAGTCTCCAGAATGGATATAACTGATTGTCGGAGCTAAGGTCATATGCTAGCCTGTGGCTTTAAAGGATACTCAGAGATTAAGTAGCTGGCATTTTCAATCTCTGTAATGAGAGACAGATTCTTCCTCATAAGATGGGGATTTCCATAACTTATATATGGGTTCATACACTGGACAAAAACAAGGAGTAGAACTCTCCATTAGAGTTTATTCATGAATAAATACCACATAAATCATAATTTTCTTTACAATAATATTTTGGAAACAAGAATAAGTAAGTTATATATATATATATGTATATATATACACACACACACATACATATATGTATATATGGGTGTGTGTTTATAAATTCTGACTTTATATAAAGTAGGCCTTTGTTTTTTACTGTTACTGTTCTGAATGCAGAATGGGGATTCTTTTAGTTACAAAGAGGAAAATGAAAACTTTTTTCTGAACTAAACTACATGAAATGTGAACATGAAGATTAACATCATCTCTGAGGCAGAAACCTCAAAATTATACTCCTTCTCAATCAATGCTATTGTCAGTAATTAGTTTTATTCATTATTAAAGGAAAATATATATCCAAGACATTAATGCAAATAAATATTTTAGAATATGTCTGGCTTTTCCTGTACAGTGAAAACATTTTTATAATATAAAATGTAACAACAGATATTTTTCCAATGTAAGTTCTAGTTGCATATTTTCACATATTATAACCATATATAATTACTGTTAAGTGAAAAGCCTGAATTAGATGAGTAAATTGTTACAGCCAGTGGTAAGAAAATTATTATATTGTTTTGTTTAGCACAGTATTTAAATTTTATATTTAAGAAACTTTTGAGGGACTTTTCATCTAGCTAATAAGTGAGTTAATTAAAAACCGGAACGTTGTGAAGAGTGGCACCATGGTGTTTTTAGAATCAGAGGGATATGAATTCAAACTATTCAATGATAATTTTTGAGATCCTACCACAGCTAGGTACATGGCTTTTACATTTTCTCTAGGAATTTCATTTTCATCATCTAGACAATAGATATAAAACATTTAACTTACGAAGTTTTAGAGAGCAGAACAAATCTTAAAGGCAAGACACAAAAAGGTGAAAACCTTTCCAAGTGACTTGACTATGTTCCAGAGCAAAACTCAATAATATTTATAGAAATACAAAAATATTCATCACTACTACAAGGCAAAATTAATAAGTTATGGCATCCAACCAAAGATTACCAGGCATACAAAGGGACAGGAAAAGATGAACTATAATAAGAATAATCACTTGAAAGTGACCCAAAACTGGCACAGATGTTAGAATTAGAAGATAAGGAAGTCAAAATAGCTTTTATAATTGTACCACACATGTTTTAAAAAGTTATGTAGAAATATAGAAGATATGTAAAAGAACCAGATTTAACTTCTAGAGATGAAAGCTACAGTTATTGAGATTAAAACAAAGCAACAAACAAATCATTTGATAGGTTTTGTGTGTTTGAAAATTTGTTCTACCAGTTAGACCTGGTAGAAGAAACAGTGTTTCTGGGTAAGAGATGATAAAAATACCAATCCTCCAGTTAGTTCACTGTCACTCTCAGAGAGCTTAAAAGAGAACTCAGTGTGGTCGAACAGTAGTAGCTCAGAGAATAAGTTGGAGGGGGTTATTGCTGGAAGTGACAAAAGTAAGACATGGCTTCCACTTTGGGGGTGTCTTCCGTTGTAAAAGAGGCAAGAATGAGGATGAACCATAAACTCTTCCCATGCTGAAGCCACAGAGTGAACCCATCCCATGTTATTAGAGGCCACTGATATCAGAGGCAGAAGACCAGGATCATAACTGCTAATGGGCAGCTAATTGTGCTTGTAGTCAGAGGAGGGTCTCCCTCTTTTCCCCTTTTTCTTTTTAATTCTAAACTCAGCGTTATAATTAAACAAAACAGAAATGTAGAGAAGAGCATGTGGGAAGCTTTTTGGCTATTTGGAGTTGTTGCTTTGAACAAATATCCCCCCAATAAAAATAACAACATAATAATAGCAGTACATGAAATGTCCATATATTTACTTAAATGAATTCTTTAAAATTAGATGTAATTTTTGGTCTAGACTGCAAAAGCATTAAATTTCCCTTGTAGCAGTTACTGAAAAAAAAATTAAACATTTTAATTTTTTTACTTCATCAAGATTGAATTTCTCAGTCAAGCCACATATGATTAACCTGGTTTTCTAATGTATCTTTTATAACAGACACATAATCTGATAATAAACATGGCATTGTTTTCTAAATTATTTTTAATGACATACATGATAGAACATGAGAGGATCTTGGCCCATTTAGCAACCCCCATACTTTTATTTTAATGGAACATATAGTTTAGGTAGAAAATATAGCCTAGTGGATTTAAAAAAAATTATCTTTGGAAATGAAAAATAATGGAACTGAAAGATTATGTATAAATTAGAGACTATCAGGATTTGATTTATTTGAAGTACAGAGTCCTTAAATTGTGCTTCTGGTTAATAAACTGGCTTTAGACATTGGAGAAAGGTCTGTAATTTCTTCTACTACAGTCTGGTATTTCAAGAGCTACCAAGAAAACACTGCTGAATGGCTTTAGGTCTCAGAAGTTAAGACACAAGAGAAATCAGATATCACCACTATGGTGGTAAATTCCCTCTATGCAAAACAATTTTAAAAAATTCCACTTCTCTCATTAGAATACCACAGTGCAGAACTTCCCTGGTGGCGCAGTGGTTAAGAATCCGCCTGCCAAGGCAGGGGACATGGTTTCGAGCCCTGGTCCAGGAAGATCCCACATGCCCAGAGCAACTAAGCCCGTGTGCCGTAACTACCGAGCCTGCATGGCACAACTACTGAAGCCCATGTGCCTAGAGCCCATGCTCTGCAACAAGAGAAGACACCGCAATGAGAAACCCACACACTGCAATGAAGAGTAACCCCCACTCGCCGCAACTAGAGAAAGCCCACGCGCGGCAATGAAGACCCAATGCAGCCAAAAATAAATAAATAAATTAATTAATTAAAGAAAAAAAAAGAATACCACAGTGCAATGTCATCATCTCCTCAAGAAAAAGTGCCAAAAAAAAAGAAAAAAAAGAAAAAAAAGAAAAAGTGCCATATAATTCTGTTCTGTCTCTTCAGTGTTATGCAGTAAGACAAGATTTGTTTTCTCCAAGTCCCCCCCTCCCTTTTTTTGGTCATTTCCCCCCCCCCCCCCCAGAAGAGAGCCTTAGCTTAGATGAGAAAAGAAAGTTTCTATTATCATAACATCAAATAAAGGCTATCAACATTTGCAAGAGAAATTTTGATTGTAGATGTTTAACTGAAAGATTAAAACATTTCTCTAGGACCTTCAAGGTACCTGACCTCTCCCACAGCCTATCTTGCTGAGAAGATGAAAGGAGCCTATTGACTGCTAATCAAGCCTTGGAGAGTAAGAAGAAAGCTAAAAAACCCAACGTCATGGTGAAGAGGAGAAAAGTTAGGTAGAACCTACAGAGATGCAGCTTTAAGCTGAAACCTGTATAGACTTTAAATGGAAAAGAGGAAAACACTATCCGTGCTATCCACTGTTCTCTATGTGTTTTGTATCGTAAAGTAGGCTTTTCTTCTAGTAACAGACACACTTTCATGCTCTTCCAGATATTCAAGTCTACATAAATAAGGATTTATATACTTGTGGTCTTGTCTGAGATTATTGTACTGTGACGTAACATACGGCTGTGCCTCCATCTAAGACTACCATAGAAATTAGCCAAGAAATACTCCACCATTTATCTAAACTACCAGATTGTTGCTGAGGAAGGGGAGTGCTCACAGCTTTTGTAAATTGATGTAATGAATACTCTTTCAGCCGGGGAGTAACTTGAGAAAAGTAGTAATATTGGCCTGGAAGCATTGGCCGAGTGTCAAGTTTGAGAATGCATGGTTTAATATGAATGCCTAGGTTAATGCTTTCTTGTGAGTTTATTAGTTTTCCGTAGGAAAATTTCACAAGCTGTTAGCAGGCTATGAAGAGAGGGAAGAAGTCTGGGGAAGGTCGTTTGTGTATCTGCATCATCCAAAATGGATGATAGAAGGGAAATTAGATTGTTTATGAAGACGGAGGAAAAGTCCCTGAATGATATGGCAATATTGATGGGGGCAATGCAGTTGATACAGTATTTGGCTCCAGCTACATTTGAAACAGGGCTTGAAACTAGTGAAAAGACAGCCAGTAGGTACGTGAGAAGAAGAATGCATTATTTAGGAATTCATGATTCTCTGCCATTCTCAAATAATTCATTGAATAATTAATTGAGAGGATGGGTAAGGGAAATTGATTAAATAAGCTTTAGAGAAACTGATATAAATTATTTAGTGGACAGTGTATATTATGATTGATTTAAGAGATTTTCAAGGGTAATTTTGACTTTACCCCCTTAAAAAATATTTTCCACTGATTTTAGCACCTAATAAAATGTCAGCGTAAGATTTGACTCCAATTTATGGACAGATTTGAATATACAAAATCTTAAGTAACCTAAGAATGGAAGGCAAGTTTAAAGAGAAGTTATAAGGTATGAATACAAAATTTTCCTCTCAGTAAGCAGTGCAAAAGGAGAACTACAGCTGTAGAACCCTAGAGTTTGTAGAGCTTTTCAGTGTGATTGAGCCATCAGAGATCAATGTTTTATGGTACCATAGTAGGAAATCCTATATTATGATATCTTAGTATCGAAGTTAGTAATCTTATTCAATTGTGATGGTATTTTAAAAGACTAAGAAAATTAGGATGTGTGTGTGTTTGTACTAAAGGACGTTGAAGAAGAAACTATTAATCATTAATTTACTATATCCCAAATTCAGAATTCAGAAGTTGGCATGGTATAGATTCAGGAATTTTTTTGTCAGTGTTAGATTTAAGGAAGGAGTGAATATTATCTGATACCCATAGGAAGACTAAACCTAAAGAGAATATAAATACTTTTTTCTAGTGAGTTTTTTTTTTTCCTTTGAAAAAATGCTTCAGGGCAACACTAGAGTCTAAACTCTTTGGGGACAGTGGCTATTGGTTAGGGTATTTGGAAGTGTAGGTATAGTTAAATAATAAACTTGATTCTTGGAGTTAAGTACTCTGAAAAAGCAAGAAAAGTTACTTCTCTAAGGGCAAGATCACCTTAAGGAAGTTAATTTGAAAATGTCATTTAACAGGTGTGAGTTTTGACACACTTCAGTGAATATGTGCACCATGCTGTTTATTGACAAGGGGAAAAAGAATTACTTACCTCATTAACAAGACCACTTCTTACCAATCTTAAAGAACTAAAGATATTTGGAGAGTTCAGATGGTATTATAATTGATTCATCCAAGATTACTCCTAGAGTGAAATAAGTGGATTGGCATTCAGCATCTATTTGATCTATAGTCATTTCCCTTTATTCGAGGTTTCATTTTCTGCTGTTTGAGTTACCCACAGTCAACCGAAGTCCAAAAATATTACGTAGAAACTTCCAGAAATAAACAATTCATAAATTTCTGAGTAGTGTGATGAAATCTTGTATCATCCATCCACCCACCAGGGTATGGACCATCCCTTTGTCTGGCGTATCTCACCCCTTAGTCACTAGTAGCCATCTTGGTTATAGAACTGACTGTTTCGGTATCACAGTGCTTGTGTCCAAGTCACCCTTATTTTACTTAATAATGGCCCCAAAGCAAAAGAGAAGTGATGCTGGCAATTTGGATATGCCAAAGAGAAGCTGTAAAGTACTTTCTTTAGGTGAAAAGGTGAACGTTCTTGGTTTAATAAGGAAAGAAAAAATCATATGCTGAGGTTGCTAAGATCTATGGTAAGAATGAATCTTCTGTATGTGAAATTGTGAAGAAGGAAAAATAAATTCATGCTAGTTTTCCAGTCACACCTCAAATTGCAAAAGTTATGGCCACAGTGCATGATAAGTGCTTAGTTAAGATGGAAAAGGCATTAAATTAGCACAATAAGATATTTTGAGAGAGGAAGGGACCACATTCACATAACTTTTATTATAGTATAGTGCTATAATTTTTACATTTTATTATTAGTTGTTGTTAACCTCTTACTGTGCCTATCTTATAAACTTTATCATAGGTATGTAAGTATAGGAAAAAAACACAGTATGTATAAGATTCGGTGCTATCTGCTGTTTCATGCAACCACTGGGGTCTTGGAATGTATACCCTGAGGATAAGGGGTCTACTGCATTTTCTAGTATACCTTCCTAAGGCAGAGGTTAGAAGTTAAGAAAAAAAATCCCAGACCCTCTTTCAGCTTGGGATCTTTATGTAAAAGAAATTCCACAAACTCAGTGCATTTCTGTGAGACTTGGAATTTGAAAATAAGGAAAGGCAGTTATCCTGGTGCTTAGCTTTTGTGGCCAGCAAGCATCGCTGTGGAGACATAAGTATTCATCTGTAGCATCATTCCTGTGTACTTAACTCCCTAGGTAGTAAGGAAAATAGCTGTTTTTCTTTGTGAGTTTAGATGGAAAATGTATAGACTCTATGTACATTTAATGAAAATTATGAAGCAATAACAATTGTTACAATCACACAGGTCAAGAAATGGAACATTGGCAACAACCAAGAATCCCCTCCATGCCTTGCATCATCACAAAACCCTCCTATAGCACAAACAATAACCACTTACCTAACTTCTATGTTAATCCATTCATTGTTTTTCTTTGTAGATTTATTACTTATGTGCACATTCCTATAATACTGTTGACAGATATTTGTGTTGTTTTCTATTTATGGCTGTCATGAACAATGCTGAGCAACATACATTTTTATATATGTATCCTAGTACACAGGAGAACACATTTCTCTAGGGAGTGAAATACTGGGTTACAGGGAAGTTTCAGGAATGAGATGCTGAGTCACAGAGAAAATACGTCCTTAAACCACAAGATAATGACAAGTGGCCAAATCAACTTACACTTCCAACAGTGGTGGTGATTCATGTTTAAATTCCTTGACATTAGTTGTTATCATTTATTTTAATATTTCCTATCTAATCTGTGTGTAGTGGTACCTCATTATGGTGTGAATTTTAGTTTTCATGATTACTAGTGAAAATATAAATATTTTACAATTTTAAATATAGTTATTGGCTTTTGGGATTTGCTGTTTTTTGAAGGGTCTATTGAATTTTTTGCCTATTTTTCTATTGGGTTATTTGCCTTTTTATTATTGCTTTTAAGAGTTTATTTCATTTTTTAAATTGAAGTATAGTTGATTTACAATATTATATTACTTTCAGATGTAGAACATAGTGATTCAATATTTTTATAGATTATACTCCATTTAAAGTTATTATAAAATATTGGCCATATTTCCTGAACTGTAAATCTATCTTTGTAGCTAATTTATTTTACACATTTTATACCTCTTTATCCCCTACCCCTATCTTGACCCTTCCTCCTTCTCTTTCCCCACTGGTAACCACTAGTCTGTTCTCTATAACTGTGAGTCTATTTCAGTTTTCTTATATTCATTCATTTTATTTTTTAGATTCCACATATAAATGATAACATACAGTATTTGTCTTTCTCTGTCTGACTTATTTCACTAAGCGTAATTCCTGTCCTGCCCCTAGGTTCTTCATAACTATGATTTTTGTTGTTGTTTTTTAGATTCCATATATGTGTGTTAGCATATGGTATTTGTTTTTCTCTTTTTGAGTTACTTCACTCTGTAGGACAGACTCTAGGTCCATCCACCTCACTAGAAATAACTCAATTTCGTTTCTTTTTATGGCTAAGTAATATTCCATTATATATATGTGCCACATCTTCTTTATCCATTCATCTGTTGATGGACACTTAGGTTGCTTCCATGTCCTGGCTATTGTAAACAGAGCTGCAATGAACATTGTGGTACATGACTTTTTGAATTATGGTTTTCTCAGGGTATATGCCCAGTAGTGGGATTGCTGGGTCATATGGTAGTTCTATTTGTAGTGTTTTAAGGAACCTATATACTGTTCTCCATAGTGGCTGTATCAATTTACATACCCACCAACAGTGCAAGAGGGTTCCCTTTTCTCCACACCCTCTCCAGCATTTATTGTTTGTAGATTTTTTGATGATGGCCATTCTGACTGGTGTGAGGTGATACCTCATTGTAGTTTTGATTTGCATTTCTCTAATGATTAGTGATGTTGAGCATCCTTTCATGTGTTTGTTGGCAATCTGTATATCTTCTTTGGAGAAATGTCTATTTAGATCTTCTGCCCATTTTTGGATTGGGTTGTTTGTTTTTTTGAGTTTGAGCTGCATGTGCTGCATGTAAATTTTGGAGATTAATCCTTTGTCAGTTGCTTCATTTGCAAATATTTTCTCCCATTCTGAGGGTTGTCTTTTCGCCTTGTTTGTGGTTTCCTTTGCTGTGCAAAAGCTTTGAAGTTTCATTAAGTCCCATTTGTTTATTTTTGTTTTTATTTCCATTTCTATAGGAGGTGGGTCAAAAAGGATCTTGCAGGGGCTTCCCTGGTGGCACAGTGGTTGAGAATCTGCCTGCCAATGCAGGGGTTCGAGCCCTGGTCTGGGAAGATCCCACATGCCACGGAGCAACTGGGCCCGTGAGCCACAATTACTGAGCCTGCGCGTCTGGAGCCTGTGCTCCGCAACAAGAGAGGCCGCAATAGTGAGAGGCCCGCGCACCGCGATGAAGAGTGGCCCCCGCTTGCCACAACTAGAGAAAGCCCTCGCACAGAAACGAAGACCCAACACAGCCATAAATAAAAAAAAAAAAAAAATTAAAAAAAAAAAAAAAAGGATCTTGCAGTGATTTATGTCATAGAGTGTTCTGCCTATGTTTTCCTCTAAGAGTTTGACAGTGTCTGGCCTTACATTTAGATCTTTAATCCATTTTGACTTTATTTTTGTGTATGGTGTTAGGGAGTGTTCTAATTTCATTGTTTTATATGTAGCTGTCCAGTTTTCCCAGCACCACTTATTGAAGAGGCTGTCTTTTCTCCATTGTACATTCTTGCATCCTTTATCAAAGATAAGGTGACCATAAGTGCATGGGCTCATCTCTGGGCTTTCGATCCTGTTCCATTGATCTATCTTTCTGGTTTTTTGCCAGTACCATACTCTTGATTATTGTAGCTTTGTAATATAGTCTGAAGTCAGGGAGCCTGATTCCTCCAGGTCTGTTTTTCTTTTTCAAGATTGCTTTGGCTCTTCGGGATCTTTTGCGTTTCCATACAAATTGTGAATTTTTTGGTTCTAGTTCTGTGAAAAATGCCATTGGTAGTTTGATAGGGATTGCACTGAATCTGTAGATTGCTTTGGGCAGTATAGTCATTTACACAATGTTGATTCTTCCAATTCAAGAACACGATATATCTCTCCATCTGTTTGTATCATTAATTTCTTTCATCAACTTCCTATAGTTTTCTGCTTACAGGTCTTTTGTCTCCTCTGGTAGATTTATTCCTAGGTATTTTATTCTTTTTGTTGCAGTGGTAAATGGGAGTGTTTCCTTAATTTCTCTTTCAGATTTTTCATCATTAGTGTATAGGAATGCAAGAGATTTCTGTGCTTCAATTTTGTATCCTGCTACTTTACCAAATTCATTGTTTAGCTCCAATAGTTTTCTGGTAGAGTCTTTAGGATTCTCTATATATAGTATCATGTCATCTGCAAACAGTGACAGCTTTACTTCTTCTTTTCTGATTTGGATTCCTTTTATTTCTTTTTCTTCTCTGATTGCTGTGGCAAAAACTTCCAAACCTATGTTGAATAATAGTGGTGAGAGTGGAGAGCCCACATTCTTGTTCATAGACAGCCATCTTATCGCTCACGTGGTGGAAGGGGAGAGAGAGCTCTTTGAGGTCTCTTTTATAAGTGTACTGTTCCCATTCATGAAGACTCCATGGTCATGACCTAATCACCTCCCAAAGGCCCCACCTCCTAATACCATCATATTGGATATCAACATATGAATTTTGGGGGGATACACTCATTCAGTCTAATTCTATTCTCAGTTTGTACTACTTTCCTGTTATTTACTCCATCCTAGCCCCATTAATTTTCTGTCAATTCTTAGAACTTGAATATTCCAACCAACCTCATTCTCACCTCAGTACCTTTACAGTTGCTATTTCTCCTGTCTGGTTTGTTCTTCATATAGATCTTCATATGGCTGGATCCTACGTATTAAGTGTTCAAAAACACTTTCCTTAGAGTGATCTTTCCTGATCCTACTATCTGTAATGCCACATCCCCTGATCCATGCTGCTCTATAATGCGTATTCTGTTTTGTTAGATTTATGACTCATCACTGTCTGTAACTTTTGTTTAATTTATCCAAACTAGACAATAATAGTAAATTCTATAAGAACAGGGATCATGTCTGTATTTGTTCATTGCTCTGTCCTTACTACCCAACAGGTCCATGATGCATGGCTGTATATTCGTGTACTATACAACTCTAAGGCCACCATTGACATAGATGATGATATTAAGAATGACATTTGTAATAACTTTAAATGGAGTATAATCTATAAAAATACTGAATCACTATATTGTACAGCTGAAACTAATATTGTAAATCAACTATACTTCAATAAAAATCAACTATACTTCACTGAAATGGAGAATAAAAAAAGAGTGACAGTTGAACTTGACAGTGACTCAAACAAGTGCTCACTTATTTCTTGAGTGCTTAGTACAATGTTGGACACATAGTAATTAACTAGAAACATTTTTGGAATTAATTAATTAATTCCAAATTAATTTCAATAATTAATTAATTCTAGTGGTCTGCATGAGAGCAGATCTTGAGGATTCAAGGTAGGGGAGACTGCTTCTGCCAGTTACTTCTTTTTTTCTCCTATTCTACAATGTGAATACGCTTTATGATGAGTTTACGTGGCAGGAGTCTTTAAGCAAGATAAGAATTCTCAGAATTTTATTATTATGATAAGTGCCACCTCTGCCACAAAGAAAAACTGGCAGAATTAATTTTTTTCCAGGTGGACTCATCCTTCTCAGACCAGACACTGCCCCTTTAATGAATTCCTTTTTCCCAGCAAGACTTCCCTTGAGGTTTATTTTAACTAACTTTCACCCATAAGAATACGGACTCAATAGCAAGGAAGCTCAGAATCCTTAGCATCAAATAGCTATGTACAAGCATCAGGCACTGACACTGTACATAACCACAATGATTTCACAACAGGAAATATATTTGTTTTTCCATGGGGCTTTCTAAATTGGTGATTTGCAGCTCTGTTGGAAATATTACTCTTCTCGCAATGGCTTAACAACTACATCACTAACAAATAATAGCAAGGTTTTTATAGGTCATGGTAGATTACCTTTCTGTCAAACAGCCTCAACTATGGATGAAGAATCAAAACAACTGTGCTTTATTCTCTTATAGGGGGCACTGATCTGACTCTGGCCATATACAGTCTGGTTCTAGAAACCCATTTTTTTCGCCCTCTGGTTCATTTAATCCGTCTTTCCCATTTATACTTCTCCTTGGTTCTACTTTACAGTCGTTGGTTCTTTCTCTTTCTTTTCTTATTTTCTTTTATGAGAATTTGGTTAAACTATAGCATTTGATACCCTGAAGATACTGAGTTTCAACACAAACATAAAAACACATCACTCATGGATAAAATCTTGCTGACCTTTTTTTTTTCCATTTCTGAAGAGGGAAAGTTTGATAGGAAAAACATTTGCCCTTTTAAAGCCCCACTCTTATTGATCTGGGTTGCAAAATATAGGAAGCAAATGTTAATTTCTTTGGAAACAGTGATATATTTTCTCTATTAAAATGTTATCTTACTGTGCCCCACAGAGAAGAAGATACATTCTTTGTAGAAATGTCATCTCCATGATGTCTGCAACTTGCCTTGGAGCCTTCCAAAGGAGATGGACAGGTAGACCTTTTTTTTAATATGTGATTTAAAGATGAACCATTGTTAAAAATCTCCCCCCACAGTCATTTCAAGGGTAAGAAGAGGTAAAACAAACTTTCAAATAGATTTTACCAAGTAGAGGTCAGGGTAGGATCTGTTCTGTCTGAAGATGCTCATTACATATTTTAGAAAATCCAGAAGTCACTCACCCATTTTTAAAAAAAAGATACAGTAACAATATCATGTTGCTTCAAATTTAATTTTGTGAAGTGCAGTCTGAAAACCAATTACGTGCATTTGATGAAAAGCTATACTTCCAACTATTTATTATGGAAAATTTTAAATATATAGCAAAGTTGAAATAATTTTGTAGTGAATACTCATATGCCTATCACATACATGCTACGATTAATGTTTTTCTTTATTATATATTTACCTATCTATCCATCTCTCTATCTTTCCATCAATCCATCTAATGTTTTTGATACATTTCAAAGTCAATTACAGATGCCAGTACACTTTCCCCCAAATACTACTTCACTATTGAGTTGTAAGATCATCTTACATATCCTGGATGCCAGTCTATGTTATGTATATATCTATATCTATATCTATATATATCTCATGAATATTTTTTCCAATCTGTGGCTTGCCCTTTCATTTTCTAATGGTGTCTTTAAAAGTTCAGAAATTTAAAATTTTGATGTAGTTATAATTTTTTCTTTTATAATTATCAAAATGCTATTTTTAAAATTCTGCGGTAACATGGTTTTAATTATAAATTGAAAAGCAGATAGCATGTGATTTTGTATCTCATGCAGAATTTGGCAGTCTGGTAGCTTGTGAATATTTTCTATTTGTAATATTATTGCATGTATGAATTTATTTAAGATAAATATACTTATGTGATACATAGAGAATATTTAAATTGTCAGGATTTGCTATTTCCCCATAACCTTTCTCCTCTCAATACTCTGAGGACTTGAAATGTTTACTTTCTTAATTGGTACAAGGCCTTTGTTGAGGTGGGGGGGGTGGATGGGAGAGAGATATAAAGAATGTAAAGAATATAAATAATAGCCCAGGCTATTCTCTATAAGGAAGAATGAAAGAGGGCAGATGGGTGAGAAGGATAGGGAACAATAAAGGAAGGGTGAGGACAGGAGAGAAGTGGTAAAAGGAAAGAGCAGTCATTATCAGGAATGGGATTTAGGAAAGGGAGTGTATAAAAAATCTTTCGGAATCCTAGCTGTGTGCTGCCTCCATCTTTAAAACAAATCAGCATGATCTTCAGTGCTTTCTGGAGGTTGGTTTCTGTTTGTGTGCATTATCATACTTAGGCTGTGATATATTTGGCATCCTAAATTTTCATGGAATTTATTTCCCACTCTTTGACATCTGTGTATCTTACTGACACAACTTGAGTACTTCCTACTTTTTCTCATGTCCATTCACCATAAACTCATAAATACAATGGACTATCATAATGCTTTTGTGATATCCAGATGACTAATCTCCCTATGGACTATAATATTATAGACATCAGGAGACTTAGCATAGCACTCAAGTAAGACAGACAAAGTTTGAGTGTACTTCTATCTCTGTCAGGTAAAAGTAAACTGCTCCATTATCTTTGCTGTTTGATGTGGAGACAACTATTCACCAGATCAATAGCTGTATATCAGGAGTTAGAGATGTTTTGATTTGTTCCAGGAAAAAAAAAGGCCCATAAAATCTAGCAGCTTTGATTAGAATTAGTACCTCATTATCTTATGATAATCAACAGTCATTGTCCATGACTTATTTGCCTTTTTTACAAGCCGAACAGATTATTTAAATGGGGCAGGTGATGGAGATCACCATCTGCATGGTTATTTTAGTCTCTGCAAATTCCCCAGATATGTGCTATTGCTATTTTTTGGTATTGTTTTCATGTAGGGACAGTTCCAGGAGCTTCCACTTGGCCCTTCCTATGTATTTTTTTCTAGTTGTGGCAAAATATGCATGACATAAAAGTTACCATCTTAACCATGTTTAGGTGTACCATTTAGTGGCATTAAGTACATTCACGTTGTTGTGCAACCATCATTACCATTCATCTCCAGGACTTTTTTCATCTTCCCAAACTGAAACTCTGTACCCATTGAACAACACCTCTCCATTCATCACTGCACCCAGACCCTGGCAATCACCATTCTATTTTCTGTCTATATAAATTTGACTACTCTAGTACCTCATATGACTGGAATCACAGTATTTGTGTTTTCGGTTCTGGCTTATTTCATTTAGCATGTCTTCAAAGTTCATCCGTGTCCTAGTGTGTGTCAGAATTTTTTACCTTTTAAGGGTCATTAATATTCCATTGTATGTATATACTACATTTTGTTTATCCATTCCTCTGTTGATGGACATTTAGGTTGTTTCCATCTTTTGGCTATTGTGAATAATGCTGCTAAGAACATGAGATTACAAACATCTGTTCAAGTCCTGCTTTTAATTCCTTTGGATATATACTCTGAAGTAGAATAGCTAGATCGTATGGTAATTCTGTTTAATTTTTTGAGGAACTGCAATGTAGAAGGGTTCAGATTTCTACACATCCATGCCAATACTTGTTATTTATTATTGTTTTTAATAATAGCTATCCTAATGGATGTCAGGCAGTAGCCGTTCTTAATAGCACTTACCTTGGTTGAGAGTTCTGTCCTTTTCCAAGTATGTGTACTCCAAAAATACATTCAGATATGGGGAAATATAGTGTAGGTCACTGCACAGGATTTCTAGTGACACCTCAATTTTGACTTGTGTCAAAATTCCAATTATCACATGGCTTCCATAAGCCCTATTATGACCCGAAGACCACAGTGATGTTTTGGAACCTCAGGTGTGTAAATTTATCTTAATAATCTCTGAAAAATTCTGAGTTTTCCACTTTTCTTTCTAAACATTCCCTCTGGAAAATTGTAAACCCCTTTGAGGTAGACCTGGAGGAAAAAAAATCACACTCTATACTTTTGACAGTGTTGCAACAAAGTTTCTGAAGCTATTGTAGCCACCTGATCTCTGGTTTAGGTCTGGGCGAGGCTGTAGTTTTCATTCCTGGAAAATCAATGCAGGTTTCTGCTCATTGTGCTTGAATTTTATTCTCATTTATACAGTTCAAGCCTGCTCATCAGTGTAATTCCCAGTGTAAATGTGATTAATCTGTTACTGCTGGAAATCACTTTGGGTCAAAATACTGCCACTCTGCCATGCTAACCTTTATGGTAATTGCACTCACCTTGTTTCTCATATTAAATGCTACCACTTAACCTCTGCTACTCTGTAACCCCATATTCCTATTAAAAGCACGGGGGCCATTTCATTGGTGCTATCCCCCATTGTCATCTTTAGCCCACAGAAGACAGATGCCACAGAGGTTTTCAAGGATGCTTGTATTTCTCTCATCAAAGAATGTCTTAATGTCTTGAAGAAGAATGTTATCGGGGACCTCTGTGGGGGCATAACTATGGGATAGTTGAGTGGGTTTTACATAATTAATCCACTCCAACATTCTCATATTAAGTACATGGATTCCTTTGTCTACATTCTGTCAGATAAATTATGGAATCTTGCCCTCTCTGAATGTTGCTGACTATTGAATCTATGTTTCAGTCAGCCAAACAAGCCAACGATTAGAGGCAATTCCATCAGCTAGAGCTAATACTTTGAACCTCAGGTAAGTTCTTCATAATAAATTCAACCCCTTCCAACTTTATATTCCATCTTCCTCAGTCTAACACTTATAAAACATATGCCACACACACATTCTACAGGTTTCTGCTGATACACATTAGCAGGATATAGCATTTCTTTTGATGTATATGCTAACTCCTACCAGGGTGGACATTATACTTGCCTCCTGGGGCCTGCTGGAATCTGACTGTAGTTATAGGTTAGGATGCAATAAGTGCTGATGTGGGTGGGTCTTGAGAAAAGTAGAAATTTCCTTGAAAACTAACCTATTTAGATGAGGTCTTTAGAGATATGTTAAGCAAGGGAAGGTTAGTTTCCTCAAATGGGGAGGAAGAAGGGTGGCTTCCATTGGCGAGGAAACCACAGGGAGATTTGGGTTAAAAGTTTTCATATTAATCTGAGTCTATCTACCTGCACTTATCCTAAATACTCAATATATCCTTATCTTAATACCCAACTCTTCCTGATCAATGTCCTGATATTAATCTGTGAGACTTAGCACAGATGTATGTTGAACTTGCATTTTAATTCTGCAACCCACACTTTTAGATTTGAAACTTGATCCTCAGCCATGTCTGCTGTGTGGCTATAAGACATGAGAAAATTTTAAGGCCCTCAGTGTGGCTCTCTGTGTCTTCCCATGCCTCGATCTGAGAGTTTAAACACCTAACACCTTTTAACATTAAGTTTAAACATTTTCATTTTGTAAGCTCTCTGGTGCTATAAGAAGCAGCTAATGGTCCCCATAGTGCTTGTAGTTATTACTGCCATAATAGACAAAATCAGCTGCCACTTGACATGTATTGTCTTCAGTTGGCAATATGTTCAAAGCAAATATTGCTGGTAATTTAAATGGTCACGTTGCCACTACTCGGAAGAAGCACTTGTCTTTGCATTGGCAATGGAGTCACTACTACATTCAAGCTCAAAACCTTATTCCAGAGTCCCATCTTGAGCATCTTTTTCCTGGGATTACTCATGCAGGACAGGAAATCTGCTTCAGGAAGTTTAGAAAGTAGATTTTAATAAAAGGAGCTTGTTTCAAAAGTTAGAAAAGCTGGAGTCAAATGAAATAGGAAGGCAGCCTAGAGGTTGGAAAGACTGAATCCCCTAAGCAGAACTGTAATGAATGTAGAGACTGCTGGTGGGTGCTGGGAACATGGAGGGAGAAGCCCTTGAGCAGGAATTGGACGCATGAGGGAGACGAAGCCTCAGTTGTATGTACAACTCAAAGAAAGAGGGCATTCTGGCTTCTCACCTATCCCCTTCTTCCAAACTCTCACCAGTCCTTCCTTTACTCACAATTAATTGGAAGCTAGTTGTCAGTGAATCCTGGGAAACCGAGTTTTCAGGAGTCAGTCCTCTAAAATAAAAATCAGAGCTGGAAAAAGAGAAATAGTCTTTAAAAATTATTAACACAAGTATGCCATCCCTTTACAATAACTTCTCACATTCCAGTTCACTTGTTCAAATACCCCATCACTATGATAGTACTTTGAAGCAGGTCTGTTTACTCCCTTGCTTTCTCCTGATACTGCCTTTGTATCTCTCCTTACTCTCTTACATTCCAATGTCCATTATGTAATAGTGTGTTTGTCCCTACCCCTGTTCCAGTGTCTTTTAATTATGCTGGATCAACCCAAACCATTGCTTTCTCTTTTCTTGATCTCCAGCTTTCAAAGTCTTCCCAAGTAAAGTGTATAATAGTTTAGATTGTTTCCTTTATAAATTCATGATCACTAACCAAAAAGGTCCTTTAATATTGCCCTTTAATTCTGCTACATTAATCTGGACCCATTGTTTCCCATTCTCTACAGTGTGTTCTCTCTTTCTGCACCATTCTTTTCTTTTTTTTTAAACATCTTTATTGGAGTATAATTGCTTTACAATGTTGTGTTAGTTTCTGCTGTATAACAAAGTGATTCAGCTATTGCACTATTCTCAAATGGCCATGTCCCCACCATTTGCTATAATATCAGGAGGTAATCTCTTTTAATTCACAGAAGAGAAAAGAAAAGACATTAGGAGAACTTTCCTGTTAATTAACATAATAGAATTACTACATCTGCTCCCATCTTTATCTCCTTTGGTAATTTAACAGAACAGAAGCTCTATTCCTACTAAACCCAATTCCCTTACTCCTGATTTGGATTGCATCACCTTCCACTCTCTAAGGATCCTTATTTTGTTCAATACCTTCTCTAATCTGGATCTTTTCCACTATCTTTTTTAGACATTCTAAAATCTTCCAAATTGGAAAAAATAATAAAGAAGAGTAAAGCAAAAAAGAAAAGCAAAACCACTCACCTTTCTCCACCTGACTTCTATTACTAATTACCATACTATCTCTTCTTCAAAGGCATAGTTTTTAAAATAATTCTTGAAAATGTTTTTCTATATCTTGGCAATTGTGAATAATGCTTCAGTGAACATGAGAGTGCAATCTTTTTGAGATCCTGATTTCAGTTCTCTTATACATATATATATATACACACACACACGCGTATATATATATATATATATACATATATCCATTCAGAAGTGGGATTGCTGAATCATATGATAGTTCTATTTTTAATTTTTTGAGAAGCCTCCATACTGTTTTCCATAGTGACTATATACCATTTTATATTCCCACCAACAGTGTACAAGAGATCCAATTTCTCCATGTTCTCCCCAGTACTTGTTACCTTTGTATTTTTGATACTAACCATCCTAACAGGTGTGAGGTGATATCTCTTTGTGATTTTGATTTGCATTGCCCTGATGATTAGTGATGCTGAGTACCTTTTCATATACGTTTTGGCCGTTCATATGTGTTTTTTGGAAAATGTATATTCAAGTTCTTTGCCCATTTCTTAATTGAGTTATTTGGGTTTTTTGCTACTTAGTTGTGGGAATTTCTTACAAATTTTGGATATTTACCTCTTACCAGATATATGATTTGCAAATATTTTCTCCCATTCCATTGGTTGCCTTTCCATCCTGTTGGTTGTTTCCTTTGCTGTGCAGGAGCTTTTTATTTTGATGTAGTTCTACTTGTCTATTTTTGCTTCTGTGGTCTGTGCTTTTGGTGTCATAGCCAATAAATCATTGCCAAGATCAATGCCAAGAAGCTTTTCCCAAAATGTCCATCGACAGATGAATGGTTCAAAAAATGTAGTATATATTTACAATGGAATATTTTCAACTTTAAAAGAAGAAGGAGGTTCTACCATTTGTGGCAACAGGGATGAACCTGGAGGACAATACGCTAAGTAAATAAGCCAGTCACAGAAGGACAAATACAGCATAATTCCATTTATATGAGGTATCTAAAATAATCAGACTTCATGGAAGCAGAGAATAGAATGTTGGTTGCCAGCGGCTGGGGAAAGGGAGAAATAGGCAGCTGTTGTTCAACAGGTATGAATTTTCAGTTATACAAGATGAATAAATTTGAGAAATCTGCTGTACAAATAGTGTCTGTAGTTAACAATAGTGTTAAGCACTTAAAATTAGTTAAGAGGGTCGATTTCATGTTAAGTGTTCTTACCACACACAGAAAAAATAGGACACAAGGAAGCTTTTGGAGGGGACAGATATGTCTATTACCTTGATTGTGTTAATTGTCTCATGGGTTTATGCATATGTCCCAACTCATCAAATAGTATACATTAAACATGTGCCATTTTTTGTGCATCAGTTGTACCTCCATAAAGCTGTTTAAAAGTGTTTATCTGTATTTGATATCTTCACTTTATTACTTCCTTCTCCTGCTTCAACCCACTCCCAATAGAATTCATCTTTTATTACTCCAATAAAAAGTTACTTCATAAGTTATTTCCAAATCCATGGATGCGATGTGAAAATTTTATCTCCTAGTTACTTGACCTGTAAGTAGGATTTGCTTCTGTCTTTGAGACTTGATTTTCCTTGACCCAAAAACTCCTCTGGTTTTCCTCTAATCTCTGCAGCAGTTCATACTCTATCTTCTTTGCAGGTACATATCCTTCTCCTCAGACATTAAATGTTGAAATTCTTCAAAATTCAGTTCTAGGCCATTATGTCCTCTCACTCTAGAACTTGTAATATGATTTCACAGAAACACACAGCTTCAGTTACCCACTCCATAAAGTTTGGACATTTGTGTACCTGAGACCTCTAATCTGAATTCTGTAAATCCAGTTGCCTATTTAACATCTAAATCTGTTCATTTAAAATATACATAAAGCTAAATACTCATGGTCTCCCTAAACTGCCAAATCTCTCCTCCTTCATTTTCATTTGTCTTAATGTGTAGTGACACCATTCACCCAGTTGTATAAACCAGGCACCTAACAATAATCCTTGATTTCAACCTCTCGCATCAGCCACTATATCCTATCCATTATCAATCTTATCCATTTTACCTCCTAGATACTTACTTAATCTATCTAATGTTCTCTATCTACTCATCGTTGTAAGTGGTAAATTAATGCATGAATATAAATTTCCCTGATTGCTTTGCTTGGTACCTATAGTTTTTACGGCAGAAAAATTTATATAAAAAAAATCCATTCATCTTCCCTATATCTTCCCTTCTGTTCCTCCATCCTCCTGTCCCCATTTCAAGCAAGTATACAGGACTCCCTAGAAATCTGTTCCTCAGGAAATATGCCATTTCGAAGCATCAAGGTGTGAAGGAGGAGATTACAAGGCAGTTGGAGGATTAAAGGCCAGTGAGTACAACAAGCACTGCCTGACACTACCTTGTTACTGGATAGAGCCTTGGAGCTGCACCAACTCATTAGAGGGATGTAGTTGAGAGAGATATAGGGAAGGCATGTAATACGCATGGTGTATTTATCTCATCAAATATTTCAGCATCGCAAACATTATACAGGAACATTTATAAATGGGACATGAAGGTACGGGTGTCCCGGTCTCAGAAGACCAGAAGGACCTCCACAACACTTTCATGTTACAGGGTTTTTATACCACTTTGGTTGTATAAGGTACCTCTAATAATGGCTGAGTCTAAATTCTCTACCTGCTCAGTTATTTAAAGAATTAAATTCATTTAAATCAAGTAAAGAATCAGTAGGTTTATAGCAGCTCATAACTGCTTACTTTTTAAAAAATATTTATTTATTTATTATTTTGGGCAGTGTGTTGGGTCTTTGTTGCTGCACGCGAGCTTTCTCAAGTTGCGGAGAGCGGGGGCTACTCTTTGTTGCAGTGTGCGGGCTTCTCATTGCGGTGGCTTCTCGTTGCGGAGCATGGGCTCTACGTGCGCGGGCCTCAGTTGTGGCGCACGGGCTGTAGAGCGCAGGCTCAGTAGTTGTGGCACACGGACTCTAGAGCGCAGGCTCAGTAGTTGTGGTGCACGGGCTTAGTTGCTCCGCGGCATGTGGGATCTTCCGGGACCAGGGCTGGAACCCGTGTCACCTGCATTGGCAGGCGGATTCTTAACCACTGCGCCACAAGGGAAGCCCCTTAACTGCTTACTTTATGTAGAAAAGCTGTCACCAATATATGGCAAGAACTTTGCTTGTATAATTTTCACTAACTGGAATAATACACCTTCTACAAGAAAACTGAAAAAGAATGAACTAGGGAGCAAAACATTTTTATCCTTTGAGCTATTCTGTTTTTAAGGGTTCTTGTAAGCTCTGATGTTTTACCTCTGGGAGAAAGAAAAATAAATAAATTGGAAATTTAGAGATTTTTTTTTAAACCTAAAATGAAAGATCTTGGTACTAATTGAGTGTATAGTATTGTGTCATATGCTTTATCATTCAATTTATAGAACTAATTGCCCATGTGTTCCTATAATAGGGGAGGAAAAATAACGGTTTTAGTCCCAGTATAGATATTGCATGATAAAAGGGGAATGATGACCATCTCCATTTCCAAAGGGAGAACAGGAATTCAAAACATGCTATGCCATAAAATGTTTAATTCATCATTTTAAAATATTTTGAGCATTTTGAACTCAATGTTTTTGTAACTTCTAAAAAAGTATAATGTATATACATAATTTCCACACATTTAAAATGAGTTGTTAAATTGTTAAGACCTGACTTTTTTCTTAAAATTAAGGTATGCTAGTGAGACCTGAGAATAGCCTCCAGAGGGCGACCAAGTTTCATCCCTGCAAACTGCATCAAAATTTAACATTGCTGTAAATGGCAGGATTGCCTTCTTCTTATGCATTAATAATATATATATCCACTCCTCTTTATCCATTCATCCATCAATGGACATCTGGATTGTTTCCATAACTTGGCTATTGTGAATAATGCTGCAATGAACATGAGAGTGCAGATAGCTCTTCAAGACGTTGATTTCACTTCCTGCCATTTACAACAACAGGGGTAAACCTGGGAGGCATTATGCTAAACAAAATAAGCTAGAAAGAGAAAGACAAATATTGTATCTGTTCTATGTGGAATGAAAAATAACAACTGAGCTCATGGAAACAGATTAGAATGGTGGTTGCCAGGGACTAGGGGGGTGGGGAAAATGGGGAGATGTTTGTCAAAGGGTACAAAGTTTTAGTTACAAGATGAATAAATTTTGATGATCTAAAAAAAAAAATTAACATTGCTTCCAACAAAAGCAAGGACTTTCTAAAGTTAAAATTTGAAAAGACAGTGATAATAGTTAATCCTTGAAAAAATACCATGACCCAAAGTCTGAATAGCTCTGCAAATATTGGTTGTTTAAGAAGGAGACCACCTATAATTTGATGGTTTAGTAGAGCAAGGGCCTTTGAATCTAGACAAATCTCACAAAGCTACTAGATCAGCAAAACTTGTTGTCAGTTCACGCATGCTCTAATTTTCCTGCTCACTGAAGTCTACCTATTCTAAGCACCATGTATTAGCAGAGTTTGGCTCTCGCGTTTCAACAGATGTAAGGCCTTAAATTCAAGGGTCAGCTCTACAATTGGTTGATATATTACTTTGTAAACAGAGTTTCATCTACGGAATGGGATATCTTCCTATGTCTCATTGTTTTATGAGAATTAAATTAGATAAATATATGAAAACACTTAACACAATGACTGGTAGGTAAACATTACCTTCTGCCCATTTCTTTTGCCCTCCCTTTTTTTCTCCTTAAATTGAGAAAGATAGGATCTTATTACGTCATTCACTTCAATGTTTTAGTGCTATATGACTCTTCCATTACTTTCCCCAAAGTATATTTTTAAAAATCTCACAGAAATAAAGTAGTGATTAAGTTTAAATAATTGATATTTCTCAATCCCTAAACAGAAGTATATCTAATAAAAGTAGGTTTGTTAATTCTTGACTGATAATGACTAGACAATAAGTATTTCTAACTGGGCAATCCATCCAATTGGCTCTCACCTTGTACCAATGGATTTTTTTTCTACTTATTTCATATTTATTAAAGCTACATCACAGAGAACATTAGTTGAGTTTACCTTGTAACTGCCCTTTCTCATTATTCCTGACCTGTATCTAACTAGCAGAGAGTTACTTTTGATTCTTCTGATAAAGTTTCTAAAGCATTGCTTTTCTTTACTCCTATAGATCATGCCCTTATAAAATAACCTTCCTGAAGGTAACGCTAATTATAGCTACTGATCAAGATGGCCTTAATGTTTCCCTCAGTTTGGCTAAACTTCAGACAGGTTTCTTCTTTACCATAGGCCCCTAACCTCCCTTTTCTGAAAACATTTACTTTAAGAAACTTGAAATTGTAAATTCTTTCTCTGCCCCTTTGAGATGTAAATTTTCTCCTAGTCACTTGATAGTTTTACAACCCAGAAATGTCTTTCTCAAGGACCTGGGAGTCAGCTCTTTGAAATATAACCTTCAAGAAAGGTATTGCCCCTAGTTCCCAGTCTCTGTGGGGAGTATAGGAGCCTAACTTTGATAAGAGCCAAAGCAAACAGAGATGGTCTAATTATATTGACCATCCTCTTCCCCAGCATCCTCTACTATTTTTCCTACAGCTCATCCTGGCATCTAAAAACTTCCCTGCCTTTCGTTTCAGCAGAACGGAGTTCTGTCTCTCTCCACTATTACAAAATCATCTTGAGTAAAGTACACCTTGCCTGTTTAACCATCTGGTACAATTTTTCTTTGACATCACTCCATCACACACTCCAAACTGCCTACCACTTTCAGATTAATCTTATAAAACTTTGTATATGTGCTGCTGAAGTGAGCACAATCTTTATAGAACTTTGAATCACTCCGTATTTCCTGTGGCATAAAGCCCACCATTCAAACTTCTCCGCAGTCTTATACCTTCCAAACTCATTAGTGTTATCTTCCAATTCCTGAATTCTCTCCTCCAATAATATTAGTACATTTTCCTCCTAAACGTGGCTAACATTTCCCCATTTTGAGATTTCATGTCTCTTCTAATTTTTTTTAATATTTGGAAATTTTATTATACTGTATTTGCCCATAACAAATAAAATACAAATTTTTTCAAGTTTTTGCAAATAAATTTAATACAGGGTATTAAGAACACCAGTGATGAAACTGCTGAGAAGTAAAGAAGGGCCACCTAGATAATGGAGTGATTAGTAGGAACAGGAATTTACTTTTACCCCTATGCTGCAAAGGCAAAGTTAAGGAGAAGGTTGTAAAGGAGTCCAGGGCCAAGTTAAATGATCAATGTCAGACCATACCAGTTCTGTCTCATTGGAGTTGGAGCCGTGGAAGTTACACAGTTGCTGCTGGAGAATCTTCACAAAGTAGAGGAAGAAAGGGAGAAATCTCGTAGCTTATCCCTAAACTCCCATATACCATCAGTTGCTTCTTTTTGGCTGCGCCTGATCAGAAGTATGCTGCCTGTATGAGTCTGCTATCATGTGATACGAAACAGATCCAAGAAGGAACAATGACTAAATTCAAGAAAAAGCAGTCCAAAACTAGTATTTTTGCTTGAACGTTGTGCAACAGTCTGTTTTCTGTATTTTTTTTAACTTTATTGAGATGTAATTGACATATAGCATTGTGTAAGTTTAAGGTGTACAAACTGTTGGTATGTTACATGTTGTGAAATGATTACCACAGCAGAGCTAGTTAACACAACTCCGTTACCTCACATAAATACCATTTCTTTTTTTCGGTGAGAACATTTAAGATCTACTCTCTTAGCAACTTTCAAGTATATAATACAGTTCTGTTAACTGCAATCACCATGCTGTAGATTAGATTCCCAGAAATTCATCTGCTAACTGGATATTTTATCCTTTGGTCAACATCTCCCCATTTCCCCCAACCCCTGGCAACAACCATTCTATTCTCTGTTTCTCTGGGTTTGGCTGTTTTACAGTCTACAATTTAGTTATATCATACAGTATTTATTTTTCTCTCTCTGACTTATTTCACTTATCATAATGCCCCAAGGATCCATAAATGTTGCAAGTGGCAGGATTTTCTTCTTTTTCATGGCTGAATAATATTCCATTTATGTATATACCACATCTTCTATATCTGTTTATCCATGTATGGACACTTGGGTTGTTTCCATTTCTCGGCAATTGTGAATAATGCCGCAATGAACATGCGAGTGCAGATAACTCTTCGAAATAGTGATTTCATTTTCTTTGGATATATATACATACCCAGAAGCAGGATTGCTAATGTATGGTAGTTTTCTTTTTAATTTTTTGAGGAGACTCCATATTGTTTACCATAGTGGCTGTACCAATTTACATTCCCACCAACAGTGCACAAGGGTTTCCTTTTCCACATCCTTGTCAACACTTGTTACCTCTTAGTCTCTTTGAGGTGATATCTCGTTGTAGTTTTGATTTGCATTTCCCTGGTGATTAGTGATGTAGAGCATCTTTTCATGAACCTGTTGTTGATTTGGAAGTCTTCTTTGGAAAAATTTTTATTCAGTTCTTCTGCCCAAGTTTTAATTGAATTGTTTGGAAATCTATATCTATCTATATCTATAACTATATATCTATATATAGATATATATATAGCCATTGTATGAGTTCCTTATATATTTTGGATATTAACACCTTATCACATACATGATTTGCAGATATTTTCTCCCATTCTGTAGCTTGCCCTTTCATTTTGTTGACTGTTTATTTTTCTGTGTAGAAGCTTTTTAGGTTGATGTAGTTCTACTTATTTATTTTGCTTTTGTTATGTGTGCTTCTGTTGTCATATCCAAAAAATCATTGCTAGGACATGTTTCCCCTATGTTTTCTTCTTGAAGTTTTATGGTTAATTTTTGTGAGTGGTGTAAGGTAGGGGTTCACTTTAATTCTTCTACATGTGGTTATCCAGTTTTCCCAGCACTGTTTATTGAATAGACTCTCTTTTTACCATTGAGTATTCTTGGCTCCCATGTCAACTATTAGTAGAGTGTACATGTGAGACTTTATTTCTGGGCTCTCAATTCGGTCCTACTGCTCTTTGTCTCTTTTGCTACCAGTGTGATAATATTTTGATTATTACACCTTTGTAGTATATTTTGGAATCAGGAAGTGTGATGCTTTCAGCTTTGTTCTTTCTCAGGATTGCCTTGGGTATTTGGGGTCTTTTGTGGATCTATACAAATTTTAGGATTTTAAAAAATTTCTGTGAAAAATGCCATTGGAATTTTGATGGGGATTACATTGAATCTATAGATGACTTTGGGTAGTATGGACATTTTAACAATATTAATTATTCTGATCCATGAACACAGGATAGCTTTCCATTTATTTGTGTATTCTTCAATTTCTTAATTCAGAGTATTATAGTTTTCAGTGTACAGATCTTTCACTTCCTTGGTTAAATTTATTCCTAAGTATTTTATTGTTGTTGATGCTATTGTGAATGGGATTGTTTTCTTTATTTCTTTTTAAAATACTTCATTGTTAATGTATAAAAACACAACTGATTTCTGTTTGCTGATTTTGTATCCTACAACTTTACTGACTTTGTTGATTAGTTTAACAGATTTTTTTTAGTGGAGTCTTCAGGATTATTTATATATAAGATCATATAATCTGCAAGCAAAGGAAATTTGACTTCTGCCTTTCCTGTTTGGAAGCCTGTTATTTCTTTTTCTTGCCCGATTGCTCTGGCTAGGACTTCCAGTACTACATTGAATAGGAGTGGTGAGAGTGGACACTTTGTTTTATTCCTGATTTTAGAGGAAAAGCTTTCAAACTTTCACCATTGAGTATGATGTCTGTGTGTGCACTCTTTAAGAGCAGAGTCTCAGTTTCTTACAGCCCTCTGGTAAGCCCCACTGGTTTTCAAACCAGCTAAGAGGGGCTTGTCTTCCTGGTGTTAGACCTCAGAGCTGGGGTGCCTAATATGTGGTTCAAGCCCCTCCCTCCCAGGGAGGATCCCCAAGCCTGTGATACCCCCCTCCTCTTCTGTGTCTTCACTAGTGGTGTGGGTCCCAACCTGATTGCTTCTCCTCCTCTCTGACCAGACTCTGTGTGGATCTTTCTTTATAGCATTTACTGTAGAAGAGCCATCTTGCTAGTCCCCAGGTCTATTTCAGCGAGAGTTGTTCTATATGTATTTGTAACTTTGATGTGTTTGAGAGTGGATGCAGCATCCTCCTACTCTCTATCATGATTACTCCCCTATCAACTATTATTTCTTTAAATAAGCTTTCTGACTCTTTCTCCCTCTCTTCTTCTGGAACTCAAATAATTTGTAAGGTATTTCTTTTTTTTTTTTTTTTTTTTTTTTAACATCTTTATTGGAGTATAATTGCTTTACAATGGTATGTTAGTTTCAGCTTCACAACAAAATGAATCAGTTATATATATACATATATTCCCATATCTCTTCCCGCTTGCGTCTCCCTCCCTCCCACCCTCCCTATCCCACCCCTCCAGGCGGTCACAAAGCACCGAGCTGATCTCCCTGTGCTATGCGGCTGCTTCCCACTAGCTATCTACCTTACGTTTGGTAGTGTATATATGTCCATGCCTCTTTATCGCTTTGTCACCGTTTACCCTTCCCCCTCCCCATAGCCTCAAGTCCATTCTCTAGTAAGTCTGTGTCTTTATTCCTGTTTCACCCCTAGGTTTTTCATGACATTTTTTTTTTTAAATTCCATATATATGTGTTAGCATACGGTATTTGTCTCTCTCTTTCTGACTTACTTCACTCTGTATGACAGACTCTAGGTCTATCCACCTCATTACAAATAGCTCAATTTCGTCTCTTTTTATGGCTGAGTAATATTCCATTGTATATATGTGCCACATCTTTTTTATCCATTCATCCGATGATGGACACTTAGGTTGTTTCCATCTCTGGGCTATTGTAAATAGAGCTGCAATGAACATTTTGGTACATGACTCTTTTTGAATTATGGTTTTCTCAGGGTATATGCCCAGCAGTGGGATTGCTGGGTCATATGGTAGTTCTATTTGTAGCTTTTTAAGGAACCTCCATACTGTTCTCCACAGTGGCTGTATCAATTTACATTCCCACCAACAGTGTAAGAGGGTTCCCTTTTCTCCACACCCTCTCCAGCATTTATTGTTTCTAGATTTTTTGATGATGGCCATTCTGACTGGTGTGAGATGATATCTCATTGTAGTTTTGATTTGCATTTCTCTCATGATTAGTGATGTTGAGCATTCTTTCATGTGTTTGTTGGCACTCTGTATATCTTCTTTGGAGAAATGTCTATTTAGGTCTTCTGCCCATTTTTGGATTGGGTTGTTTGTTTTTTTGTTATTAAGCTGCATGAGCTGCTTATAAATTTTGGAGATCAATCCTTTGTCAGTTGCTTCATTTGCAAATATTTTCTCCCATTCTGAGGGTTGTCTTTTGGTCTTCTTTATGGTTTCCTTTGCTGCGCAAAAGCTTTTAAGTTTCATTAGGTCCCATTTGTTTACTCTTGTTTTTATTTCCATTTCTCTAGGAGGTGGGTCAAAAAGGACCTTGCTGTGATTTATGTCATAGAGTGTTCTGCCTATGTTTTCCTCTAAGAGTTTGATAGTTTCTGGCCTTACATTTAGGTCTTTAATCCATTTTGAGCTTATTTTTGTGTACGGTGTTAGGGAGTGATCTAATTTCATACTTTTACATGTAGCTGTCCAGTTTTCCCAGCACCACTTATTGAATAGGCTGTCCTTTCTCCACTGTACATTTCTGCCTCCTTTGTCAAAGATAAGGTGACCATATGTGCGTGGGTTTATCTCTGGGCTTTCTATCCTGTTCCATTGATCTATCTTTCTGTTTTTGTGCCAGTACCATACTGTCTTGATAACTGTAGCTTTGTAGTATAGTCTGAAGTCAGGGAGCCTGATTCCTCCAGTTCCTTCTTTCGTTCTCAAGATTGCTTTGGCTATTCGGGGTCTTTTGTGTTTCCATACAAATTGCAAAATTTTTTGTTCTAGTTCTGTGAAAAATGCCAGTGGTAGTTTGATAGGGATTGCATTGAATCTATAGATTGCTTTCGGTAGTAGAGTCATTTTCACAATGTTGATTCTTCCGATCCAAGAACATGGTATATCTCTCCATCTATTTGTATCATCTTTAATTTCTTTCATCAGTGTCTTATAATTTTCTGCATACAGATCTTTTGTCTCCTTAGGTAGGTTTATTCCTAGATATTTTATTCTTTTTGTTGCAATGGTAAATGGGAGTGTTTTCTTGATTTCACTTTCAGATTTTTCATCATTAGTATATAGGAATGCCAGAGATTTCTGTGCATTAATTTTGTATCCTGCCACTTTACCAAATTCATTGATTAGCTCTAGTAGTTTTCTGGTAGCATCTTTAGGGTTCTCTATGTATAGGATCATGTCATCTGCAAACAGTGACAGCTTTACTTCTTCTTTTCCGATTTGGATTCCTTTTATTTCCTTTTCTTCTCTGATTGCTGTGGCTAAAACTTCCAAAACTATGTTGAATAAGAGTGGTGAGAGTGGGCAACCTTGTCTTGTTCCTGATCTTAGTGGAAATGCTTTCAGTTTTTCACCATTGAGGATGATGTTTGCTGTGGGCTTGTCATATATGGCCTTTATTATGTTGAGGAAAGTTCCCTCTATGCCTACTTTCTGGAGGGTTTTTATCATAAATGGGTGTTGAATTTTGTCAAAAGCTTTCTCTGCATCTATTGAGATGATCATATGGTTTTTCTCCTTCAGTTTGTTAATATGGTTTATCACATTGATAGATTTGCGTATATTGAAGAATCCTTGCATTCCTGGAATAAACCCCACTTGATCATGGTGTATGATCTTTTTAATGTGCTGTTGGATTCTGTTTGCTAGTATTTTGTTGAGGATTTTTGCATCTATGTTCATCAGTGATATTGGCCTGTAGTTTTCTTTCTTTGTGACATCCTTGTCTGGTTTTGGTATCAAGGTGATGGTGGCCTCGTAGAAGGAGTTTGGGAGTGTTCCTCCCTCTGCTATATTTTGGAAGAGTTTGAGAAGGATAGGTGTTAGCTCTTCTCTAAATGTTTGATAGAATTCGCCTGTGAAGCCATCTGGTCCTGGGCTTTTCTTTGTTGGAAGATTTTTAATCACAGTTTCAATTTCAGTGCTTGTGATTGGTCTGTTCATATTTTCTATTTCTTCCTGATTCAGTCTTGGCAGGTTGTGCCTCTCTAAGAATTTGTCCATTTCTTCCAGATTGTCCATTTTATTGGCATAGAGTTGCTTGTAGTAATCTCTCATGATCTCTTTTATTTCTGCAGTGTCAGTTGTTACCTCTCCTTTTTCATTTCTAATTCTATTGATTTGGGTCTTCTCCCTTTTTTTCTTGATGAGTCTGGCTAGTGGTTTATCTATTTTGTTTATCTTCTCAAAGAACCAGCTTTTAGTTTTATTGATCTTTGCTATTGTTTCCTTCATTTCTTTTTCATTTATTTCTGATCTGATTTTTATGATTTCTTTCCTTCTGCTAGCTTTGGGGTTTTTTTGTTCTTCTTTCTCTAATTGCTTGAGGTGCAAGGTTAGGTTGTTTATTCGAGATGCTTCCTGCTTCTTAAGGTGGGCTTGTATTGCTATAAACTTCCCCCTTAGAACTGCTTTTGCTGCATCCCACAGGTTTTGGGTCGTTGTGTCTCCATTGTCATTTGTTTCTAGGTATTTTTTGATTTCCTCTTTGATTTCTTCAGTGATATCTTCATTATTAAGTAGTGTATTGTTTAGCCTCCATGTGTTTGTATTTTTTACAGATCTTTTCCTGTAATTGATATCTAGTCTCATGGCATTGTGGTCAGAAAAGATACTTGATACAATTTCAATTTTCTTCAATTTACCAAGGCTTGATTTGTGACCCAAGATATGATCTATCCTGGAGAATGTTCCATGAGCACTTGAGAAAAATGTGTATTCTGTTGTTTTTGGATGGAATGTCCTATAAATATCAATTAACTCCATCTCGTTTAATGTATCATTTAAAGCTTGTGTTTCCTTATTTATTTTCATTTTGGATGATCTGTCCATTGGTGAAAGTGGGGTGTTAAAGTCCCCTACTATGAATGTGTTACTGTCGATTTCCCCTTTTATGGTTGTCAGTATTTGCCTTATGTATTGAGGTGCACCTATGTTGGGTGCATAAATATTTACAATTGTTATATCTTCCTCTTGGATTGATCCCTTGATCATTATGTAGTGTCCTTCTTTGTCTCTTCTAATAGTCTTTGTTTTAAAG
This sequence comes from Leucopleurus acutus, assembly GCF_964270905.1. Taxonomy (NCBI): domain Eukaryota; kingdom Metazoa; phylum Chordata; class Mammalia; order Artiodactyla; family Delphinidae; genus Leucopleurus; species Leucopleurus acutus. The sequence continues at coordinate 29,897,792 of NC_139148.1, read as the reverse complement.
TCTATTTTGTCTGATATGAGAATTGCTACTCCAGCTTTCTTTTGGTTTCCACTTGCATGAAATACCTTTTTCCATCCCCTTACTTTCAGTCTGTATGTGTCTCTAGGTCTGAAGTGGGTCTCTTGTAGACAGCAAATATATGGGTCTTGTTTTTGTATCCATTCAGCCAATCTGTGTCTTTTGGTGGGAGCATTTAGTCCATTTACATTTAAGGTAATTATCGATATGTGTGTTCCTATTCCCATTTTCTTCATTGTTTTGGGTTTGTTATTGTAGGTCCTTTCCTTCTTTTGTGTTTCTTGCCTAGAGAAGTTCCTTTAGCAGTTGTTGTAGAGCTGGTTTGGTGGTGCTGAACTCTCTCAGCTTTTGCTTGTCTGTAAAGGTTTTAATTTCTCCATCAAATCTGAATGAGATCCTTGCTGGGTAGAGTAATCTTGGTTGCAGGTTTTTCTCCTTCAACACTTTCAATATGTCCTGCCACTCCCTTCTGGCTTGCAGAGTTTCTGCTGAAAGATCAGCTGTTAACCTTATGGGGATTCCCTTGTGTGTTATTTGTTGTTTTTCCCTTGCTGCTTTTAATATGTTTTCTTTGTATTTAATTTTTGACAGTTTGATTAATATGTGTCTTGGCGTATTTCTCCTTGGATTTATCCTGTATGGGACTCTCTGTGCTTCCTGGACTTGATTAACTATTTCCTTTCCCATATTAGGGAAGTTTTCAACTATAATCTCTTCAAATATTTTCTCAGTCCCTTTCTTTTTCTCTTCTTCTTCTGGAACCCCTATAATTCGAATGTTGGTGCGTTTAATGTTGTCCCAGAGGTCTCTGAGACTGTCCTCAGTTCTTTTCATTCTTTTTTCTTTATTCTGCTCTGCAGTAGTTATTTCCACTATTTTATCTTCCAGGTCACTTATCCGTTCTTCTGCCTCAGTTATTCTGCTATTGATCCCATCTAGAGTACTTTTAATTTCATTTATTGTGTTGTTCATCGTTGCTTGTTTCATCTTTAGTTCTTCTAGGTCCTTGTTAACTGATTCTTGCAATTTGTCCATTCTATTGTCCATTCTATCTCCAAGATTTCGGATCAACCTTACTATCATTATTCTGAATTCTTTTTCAGGTAGACTGCCTATTTCCTCTTCATTTGTTAGGTCTGGTGGGTTTTTATCTTGCTCCTTCATCTGCTGTGTGTTTTTCTGTCTTTTCATTTTGCTTATCTTACTGTGTTTGGGGTCTCCTTTTTTTTTTTTTTTGCAGGCTGAAGGTTCGTAGTTCCTGTTGTTTTTTGAGTCTGTCCCCAGTGGCTAAGGTTGGTTCAGTGGGTTGTGTAGGCTTCCTGGTGGAGGGTACTAGTGCCTGTGTTCTGGTGTATGAGGCTGGATCTTGTCTTTCTGGTGGGCAGGTCCACGTCTGGTGGTGTGTTTTGGGGTGTCTGTAGACTTATTATGATTTTGGGCAGCCTCTCTGCTAATGGGTGGGGGTGTGTTCCTGTCTTGCTAGTTGTTTGGCATAGGATGTCCAGCACTGTAGCTTGCTGGTCGTTGAGTGAAGCTGGGTGCTGGCGTTGAGATGGAGATCTCTCGGAGATTTTTGCTGTTTGATATTATGTGCAGCTGGGAGGCCTCTTGTGGACCAGTGTCCTGAAGTTGGCTCTCCCACCTCAGAGGCACAGCACTGAGTCCTGGCTGCAGCACCAAGAGCCTTTCATCCACAGGGCTCCTTAATTTGGGATGATTCGTTGTCTATTCAGGTATTCCACAGATGCAGGGTATATCAAGTTGATTGTGGAGCTTTAATCCGCTGCTTCTGAGGCTGCTGGAAGAGATTTCCCTTTCTCTTCTTTGTTCTCACAGCTCCCAGGGGCTCAGCTTTGGATTTGGCCCCGCCTGTGCGTGTAGGTCGCCGGAGGGCGTCTGTTCTTTGCTCAGACAGGACGGGGTTAAAGGAGCCGCTGATTCGGAGGCTCTGGCTCACCCAGGCCGGGGGGTAGGGAGGGTCACGGAGTGCAGGGCGGGCCTGCAGCGGCAGAGGCCGGCGTGACGCTGCAGCCTGAGGCGCGCCGTGCGCTCTCCCGGGGGAGCCGTCCCCGGATCCCGGGACCCCGGCAGCGGCGGGCTGCACAGGCTCCCCGGAAGGGCGTGTGGCTAGTGACCTGCGCTCGCACACAGGCCTCCTGGCGGCGGCAGCAGCGGCCTTAGCGTCCCATGTCCGTCTCTGGGCTCCGCACTCTTAGCCGCGGCTCGCGCCCGTCTCCGGAGCTCTCCCAAGCAGCGTTCCCAATCCCCCCTCCTCGTGCACCAGGAAACAAAGAGGGACGTAAAAGTCTCTTGCCTCTTCGGCAGGTCCAGACCCCTCCCCAGACTCTCTCCCGGCCAGCCGCGGCGCACCAACGCCCTGCAGGCTGTGTTCACGCCGCCAACCTCAGTCCTCTCCCGGCGCTCCGACAAAAGCCGGAGCCTCAGCTCCCAGTCCCGCCCGCCCCGGCGGGCGAGCAGACAAGACTCTCGGCTGGTGAGTGCCGGTCGGCCCGATCCTCTGCGCTGGAATCTGTCCGCTTTGCCCTCCGCACCCCTGTTGCTGTGCTCTCCTCTGCGGCTCCCAAGCTCCCCCACTCCGCCTCCCGAAGTCTCCACCCGCGAAGGGGCTTCCTAGTGTGTGGACACTTTTCCTCCTTCACAGCTCTCTCCCGCTGGTGCAGGACCCGTCCCTATTCTTTTGTCTCTGTTTAGTTTTTTATTTTGCCCTAACCAGGTACGTGGGGGGTTCCTTGCCTTTTGGGAGGTCTGAGGTCTTCTGCCAGCGTTCAGTAGGTTCTCCGTAGGAGTTGTTCCACGCGTAGATGTATTTCTGGTGTATCTGTGGAGAGGAAGGTGATCTCCGCGTCTTACTCTTCCGCCATCTTCCCGGAACTCCCAAGGTATTTCTTTTGATGGTATCCCATAGATCATAAAGACTTTCTTGACTCTTTCATATTCTTTTCCCTTTGTTCTCTTCTGACTGGACAATTGCAAAGTTCCTATCTTCTAATACAGAGTCTTTTTTCTGCTTGATCCATTCTGCTATTGATGCTCTCTATTGCATTTTTAAATTTCATTCATTGTATTCTTCAGCTCCAGAACTTCTGCTTGATTCTGTTAAATGATTTCTATATTTTTGTTAAAGTTCTCATTTTGTTCCTGTATTGTTTTCCTGATTTTGTTGGATTGTTTTTCTGTGTTACCTTGTAGCTCATTGAGTTTTCTTAAGGCAGCTATTTTGAATTCTTTATTAGGTAAATCACTTATCTCCATGTCTTTTGGATCAGGTATTGTAAGATTATTGTAATCTTTTGGTGGTGTCATGTTACCTTGATTTTTCATATTCTTTGAAGTTTTGCATTGTTAACTTTGCATTTGAAATAGCAGCCACCTCCACTACTCTTACTAACTGCCTTGGGAGAGAAATACTTTCCATCAGATTTACTAGGGATTCTGAAGCTTTTTAAATGCTTCTATGGATATGCCTACTCCATGCTTTTTGCTCCTTCTTGTGGCAGAATTCTTAAGCTCTGTGCCTTCTCTGGATCATGCAACCTACGAGGCCAAGTGCTGACAGCTTTTCTCTTGTTTTCCCAAATGTGGTGCTAATGCTCAGGTTTGTGGTCTCTCCACGGCCCACAGATTCTACCAGGCTTTTTGTGTATGTTAGTTAGCCATCTGCCAAAGTGCTCTCTTACTGCTGCCATTGGGAGCACACAGAGCTAGGCAGCCATAGAGTGGATGTGTGTGGGAGCAAGGCACATGGAGCACCTAGGGCCCGTAAGCCAGTTGTGGGGAATGTGTGGGTGAGGCATCCCCAGTGGCTCTTGGGCAGGCTTCTTCATGGACTCTGAGATGCATTTAGTAGGATTCACATCCTTTTAATGCCCTTTGAGAGTCTTTTCTGCCATTCTCCCTCCTCCCCTAATCCCCCTCCAGTCATGCAGTTCACAATTCAGTACTCTGGATGTGGCAAGAGAGAAAAGGGCCTCTGGCAGCATCCTGCACAGCTGGAGAAGTTAGGTGACAATAGCCTATTTTCAAATTACAGTCTTCCCATTTATTTTCTCTGTAGTCTTTACCAATTACTTTACTTCCCTAAGTCCTAATTTTCTCATCTCTCAACAAAATATAAAGATAATACCCATCTCACTGGGTTGTTTTGAAGATTAAATGAAACAAGACAGATAAAGGGTTAACTAATACTTGAATATAGATTGTGCTCCAGAAATGAAAACCATCATGATTGTCTTTTTTTTTTCCCTGTATTTTTTTTTAACATCTTTATTGGGGTATAATTGCTTTACAATGGTGTGTTAGTTTCTGCTTTATAACAAAGTGAATCAGTTATACATATACATATGTTCCCATATCTCTTCCCTCTTGCGTCTCCCTCCCTCCCACCCCTCCAGGCGGTCACAAAGCACCGAGCTGATCTCCCTGTGCTATGCGGCTGCTTCCCACTAGCTATCTACCTTACGTTTGGTAGTGTATATATGTCCATGCCTCTCTCTCGCTTTGTCACAGCTCACCCTTCCCCCTCCCCATATCCTCAAGTCCGTTCTCCAGTAGGTCTGTGTCTTTATTCCTGTCTTACCCCTAGGTTCTTCATGACATTTTTTTTTCTTAAATTCCATATATATGTGTTAGCATATGGTATTTGTCTTTCTCTTTCTGACTTACTTCACTCTGTATGACAGACTCTAGGTCTATCCACCTCATTACAAATAGCTCAATTTCGTTTCTTTTTATGGCTAAGTAATATTCCATTGTGTATATGTGCCACATCTTCTTTATCCATTCATCCAATGATGGGCACTTAGGTTGTTTCCATCTCCAGGCTATTGTAAATAGAGCTGCAATGAACATTTTGGTACATGACTCTTTTTGAATTATGGTTTTCTCAGGGTATATGCCCAGTAGTGGGATTGCTGGATCATATGGTAGTTCTATTTGTAGTTTTTTAAGGAACCTCCATACTGTTCTCCATAGTGGCTGTACCAGTTCACATTCCCACCCATGATTGTCTTCCTTACTATTTTTTAAATTGCTGTTATTATTATTACCTTTTACTTTTCTTCCAAACAGAATCTTATTTCAATGTCCAGCTCAAATGACATCAGTTCCATATAGACTTCTCTGATCATTTCCTCTAAAATGCTAGGAATTTATTCCTACTCTAAATTCCTGTAGTATATATTATCCGATTTATTTATTTGACATTCATCTTTGAGTTTATTTGATTATATATTATCTCTCCTAACAAGAGTATAAAGTTCCAGAGTATAAGGACTGTTGTTTATGTATTTGTGTATCTCACATAGGAATTAGTGTGGCACACTATGCAGAAAAAGCGCTTCATGAAAATGTGTTAAATGACTAAAAGATATAATTAATCACTAACTCTACTGTAGCTTTACTGATAAATGGACAAAGTTCATAACTGTGTTTGGGATATGCTATGAAATTCTAAATTTTATAATATTCGGAATTTGTGAATTTTCATACTGGCTCTTGGTTAAAAACACCCTGTAAAAATAACTTGGGCAATTTTTAGCCTAAAGAGATTAATAAAGGTTTTTTCCCATTTGTTATAGTTTTATAAATATTAAGAATTGCCTCTAGAACTTTCAGTATCCTGCCATGTATAGCTATGGGAAGGTGCTTAGCTGAATATAGACATCTGTTATTTTTGAGCCCTACCTACACTTGAAAGCAAAAAGATTGTCATAGTAATAACAATGCCATGCATTTTTATAGTGCTCTATAATTATTTTAGAGAGCTCAGTTGTCTTCATGGTAGATGAGGCTATCTAAGAGGCTTCCTGGTGGGAGAGTCTGGTTCCTGCCCACTGGTGGGTAGAGCTGGGTCTTTCTTGTTCCTCTGGTGGGCAGGTCCATGCTCAGGAAGATTTTAAGCAGCCTGTCTGCTGATGGGTGGGACTGTGTTCTTGCCCTGTTTGTTGTTTGGCCTGAGGCGTCCTAGCACTGGCGCCTACAGGCTGTTGGGTGCGGCTAGGTCTTGAGGAGGAAATGGCGGCCTCCAGGAGTGCTCACGCTGATGAGTACTTGCCAGAATTGCCGCTACAGTGTCTTTGTCCCTGCAGTGAGTCACAACCACCCCCCGCCTCCGAAGGAGACCCTCCAATACCAGCAGGAAGGTCTGGCCCAGTATCCTATGAGGTCACTGCCTTTTTCCCTGGGTCCTGGTGCACACAGAACCCGTGCGCGCCTTCCAAGAGTGGAGTCTCTGTTTCCCCCAGCCTTGTTGAATTCCTGTGATCAAACCCTGCTGGCCTTCAAAGCCAGATTCTCTGGGGGCTCCTCCTCCTATTGCCAGACCCCCAGGCTGGGAAGCCTGATGTGAGACTCAGGACTTTCACTCCTGTGGGAGAACTTCCACAGTACAGTTATCTTCCAGTTTGTGGGTTGCCAACCTAGCAGGTATGGGATTTGATTTTATCATGTTTGCACCCCTTCTACTGTCTCGTTGTGGCTTTCTTCTTTGTCTTTGTATGTAGAGTGTCTTTTTTGGTAGGTTCCAACATTTTTTTTTTTTTTTTTTTGTCGATGGTTGTTCAGCACTTAGTTGTGATTTTGGTGTTTTAGTAAGAAGGGGTGAGCTCACATCCTTCTACCCTGCCATCTTGCCGACCAAAAGAAAAACTTTATTGTCTTCGTGTATTCATATAACATAGCAAGGAAATTCATACTATATATGCAGTCCCCAAGAGTATTTTTTAATCAGTTTGAATTTTATCAACCTTATTATTCATGGCTGATTAATTAAAAAAGAAAAACCTGTGTTAGGGGAGGGCCCTGAGATTGTCTTCTATCAAGGCAGGGGCAAGGGGATAAAGGTGAGCTTCATGAATGAGCGGAAAGGAATTCTAGAATAGGGCTGTCTGAGGAGGAAAAACCAGGACAGAGAAGAGAGAAATCACAATATAAGAAAGATAGACTAAAGTGAGAGTGTTAACAAGGCAGCTTTCCTTTCTTCCTCACATCTATTTTCTTCTTTCTTTGACTCTTCCTCCCAACTTATTTTTTAAACCACATATCCCTAATGGTGGATACCTTCAGTTGAGGATAAGGATAGCTCCAGAAGTAGCACAGCTGTCGTATCATTCACTTCTGTCTTTAGTTTAAAACACTCTTACCTGTCCACACCTTTACCCATTAGCCAAAAACCCTCAAATAGAATGGAGAATGGCAAGGGCAGGCAGGGCACTGCTGGTGAGTGCTAAGGAGGAGGATCCCGGGGTAGGAGGGAGTCAGAGGTAGCAAATTCCAGAGTGAGAGGAAAAGGTAAGCACTTGTGGCTGAACTAAACTGGGATGTCATCCACATTACAAGAAAACAAAACAAAATGAAAGGATATAAGGATATATGGGCAAGGAGACTGTAAGTTAGTGATAGCTTTGCTTAACTTCTTGATGCCTTTATTATTCTTCTAGAATTTCTCATGATGCCACAGAAGACACATTAAAAAGTGGGAATTACAGGTATATAATGGATTAAGTCAATAAATTCAATAGCATGTGCTCAGTCTTCACTCTGAAGTTTTATTTTATCATTTAATTTCTAGAAATGTGTTTTACTGCTCTTTCCTTTTCCTAGATTTTAAAAGTAAATATGACATAAAATTAGAATTAACTAAACGTTCATTCCTGACTCTGAAATCCAGATCTCTAATTCTTATTCTAGCCAGCACCCTGATCCTTCTTTGCCCTCACAAATACTGCTCTTTATTTCTCTAGGTAAATCAAGAAATCTTAATTTACCTTACAGTATTAAAGTGGGTTTATTATGTATAAAAAATATGAAATTTTATTTGTGTGATTATACATTTATATATTATTTTTAAAAATTCCACCCGTATAAAACTCAATGGGCAGTGAGTCAGACCAAATTGAAGTCAGTATTCCAGTTATCTTCTTGAGAATACAGTGGAACCAAGATATAACAGTATATCTTTTCCACCATTCATATCTTGGATACATAGTATAGACCTCAAACAATAATAAACTACATTTGCTAAGGCCACAAAGAGGAGATAAAAAAATGACTTTTGTTATAATGATTCACTGTACTATAGTACAGTTTGAACAGATGGCAAGGATTAAGTTTACCACTTTTCCTTTCCTCTGATTTCCTTTGCTTCACCCCCGTTAAACGAATGAATCTTCAGCCACATTCTAGTAATAATAAGTGATTTACAGGTTTAGGTGACAAAGAGAGTCACTTGCCCCTAGGCAGTGAAACGATTTCTTTAACTGATTTTGATAGTTCACTAGAGCTATTTTGTCCTCTAATTTTGTAAACACTACATGCCAGGCAGTACACTCAGTGCTTTACAAATAATTTTAATGGGTCCTTACAATAATCACATGAGGTATGTTTTAGCATTCTCCATTTACAGTTGAGGAAATTAAAGCACAGACTTAATAAGCAGTGGAACTGGAATTTAAATCCATCCAAATTTATTTAATTCTGATTCTTATATTCTTATACATTTTAAACACTGTCTTTATAACGTAAGGAAACAATTTACAATATTACATCTGGTGGAATACTGTTACTTATGCTTTTTAATGACATAATACCAAAAACACAAGCTTTATTAGTATAAAATGCCAGAAAACTGCATCTAATGGCATGATACAACCATGACGTAAAAGGTAGAGTGAAGGAAGATTAATGAGGACTATAATTGCCCTTACTCTTCACCCAGATGGCTGAACTGTGCTAAGAGGAGACACCTTTAGGGGTACTATGAAAGCCATTATGTAGTAAAACTTTTAAACAGGGATGTCATTACTAGTGGACTCAACCATAGAAGTGTTATGCCAGAGGAGAAAGTTGAGAACAGAAGTTATGAGAAGTAGCCAAAAATTGAGAGCTAGGAGATACCAAAATATGGTCAGGATGGGGGAAAACCATAGAAGAGAAGTTAATAGAAATAAAAGAGGATTAGTGAGGATGAGGTAAGCATAGTACAATATAAGAGGAAAGTAGAAAGCAACATGATTGATGATTCAAGCTGCAAAATCCCCATGTTCTTTAGGCAACCATTTCTGTAGACTCATAACATGTGAAGAACATATTCTTTCTGGACTATATTTTCATTCATGTAACTATTTCATTGAAAATTGTATCCACTCACAACTGAAAATGGAAAGGCTACATTTTTGCAGAGTTTTCTGGTGGGATCCAGTTACATTGTCAAAGGCCAGTTTCCAAATGGGAACACACCTTTGGGTTCAGACTCCTCGTCTATAGCTGCCATAATGATCAATTAAGAACCAGAACTACTCTTTATTTAAAATTATAGAATGTATATTGTATTATTTCACTCACATGTAGAATATAACAAGCAAACAAACAAATAAGCACACAAAATAAATGAACAAACCAAACAAAAAACAAACACTTAGATACTGAGTAGTGGTTACCAGAAGGGGAGGGGTAGTAGCATGGCAAAATTGGTAAAGAGGATCAATTGTGTAGTGATGGATGGAAAGTAAATTTTTGGTCGTAAGCACGCTATAGGGTATATAGAAGTATGAGTATAACGTTGTCCACGTGAAACTCGTAGACTATTGTAAACCAGTGTTACCTCAATAAGAAAATAAATCTAAAAATATGATAGAGTCCATGACTCCTTGAACCACCTCTAAACCTCATATTGGAACTGTTATAATAGGTCTGGAGGTACAGGGAGCAAAATAGTACTCAGATGGACTAATTGTGCAAAGGGTGGTATAATAGATTGGAAGCACAAGAAAAGAGTAAAGCCTCTAGGTTCATGACACTAATTTCTCAGATCAAAACCAGTAATATGTACCTGCATTTGCAGAAGGGCTGAGTTGTGGGAATGTGTCAGACAGAATGTTATATTTGATCCTTTATACAGATGGACTCCTCTTGTTTATGATACAGTAGCTGTCACTTTGTATCTTTTAAAATATTTTTGTGTTTCATAGGATTCTTATCTGAGGCTGATGGTGAGAGTACAAAAATATTTGAGGAGGTAATGGAATTTTTGAATTATATTGTAACTGATATCAAGTGGTATAATTTTGTATGGAAGTATGGAAAAAGTTTATGAATCAATATCGCTGTATTGAAGTGGGGATCCTAGTTATCTTAATTATAGGAAGTATAACATATGCATATGAAGGATTGGCATGTTAACTTGTAGGATGAGGTGAAAAAAATCACATGTAGTAAAAACTAAGTTTGAAAATTCCTTAAATAATCCATAGAGTAAATTATTCATGGTTTTGTGTTTACAACCCTGAATAGCAATTTTACTGCTAGAGCATGAGAAACATTGATTTAGACCAAAGAAAGCTGCCAGCCATGGGAATGTCTACAATCAGAGATCTTAGTTTTCATACCATTCTGTCTTTATAGTAATTATCAAACACTTAGCTGTGGTAGATGATTCTAAAGTATTTCTGCTTTTTTTCCCTAAGATTTATCTTATATTCTTTTAATGTTAAACCTCTGTATTCTTAATACAAAGCATTAGATTTTTTGTTGCTGTGAAGATTAAACAAGATAATAAATGTGGATATTCACAGCACAAGGTCTGATATGTATTATATGCTGAAATATATTTGCTGGATTTAAATCAAAATCTTCCTTGATTCTACATAAGCTATTATTTGAAAACTTGAAGAGTGTAGCCACCCATTTCCATGTATTCCAGACCAATATTTCCTGTTATGTTACCACTGAAGAGCCCTCATTCTTAAGCCTTTGTTCATTGATCTTATAACCCTCTATAGAGCACTTTTTATAATGTGACTTCATCGTAAGGTGAAATAATTTTCCAGTGCTGACCTCACATGTCCCTATAGCTATTGAGCTATAGAAGTAGTAGAAGGAAGATCTGAAAATATAGATTAACGAATCATCAACCCAGAAGAGATAATTAAATACATGAAAGTCAGTGAGGTCTATAGGAGTGAGTAGACTCCAGAGACTGCAGAGAGAGTAGACTCTAGGGTTATCACAGTATTTGGGGGCTGTGTGAGAAAAAAGAAGAGTGAAATATACATGAAGTGGAATATTATGAGAATTAAATACTAAAGAAGCCAAAAAGGAGAATATATTTTTTAAAAGGATGGGATTAACGATACTTCTCACCAGATATTTCTGGCTCTCTACTTTCTGAGCACATGGGAGACTTCGTGTTTTGGATTATACATGGGTTGGTGGGACATGTAATATTGGCCAATGATGTGTGAGTGGACTTGACATATGTCACGTCTAGGTTGGAGCAATTAACTCGTGTGAGACATTTTGGAGTTCTTTTTTCCATCTAATTTGGGAAATGACAATGTTCAAGATGGTGGCTGCTCCTCCATCTTGATTACCTGAGTGAGATGAGAGAGCCTTCCTCTCCCATTTCCCAACTAACCCATGATGGTCTTATTTCATGAGAGAGAAATAAATCTGCTATTTTAAGTCATTCAAGTTTTGTAATTAGCTGCAACTTCACACATCTTAGGTTATTTACTGTAGCGTACCTTCACATATTCTCATTGATCAGAGTAAGTAGGTGGAAAATGAGACATTTAGCAGAAATGCAAGGTGTGTGAAGAATGAGACAAGGACATTAGATTTAGCTCATTAGGTATATTAATATCTCTCTATATACATATGTATATGTGTGTACATATGTGCATATATGTTATATATACATAAAATATGTACACATATATATATACACATATGTATATATCAAGAAAGACAGCAAAAGGGGGGGAGAGAGAGAGCGAGAGTGAGAAAGAGCACGTGAGAGCATTTTGTGTAATGAGAAAAAAACATAAATAAGAAGCATGTTATGGAGGAAATAAGTGATGAAAAAAATTTGTGGACTTTCCTCTGAAATGTTTGACCATAAAAGGAAGAAGAATAGGAAGGCATTAGGGGAAGCATCAAACACAGGTAAGACTTTCACATTTTTTCTTCCAAAGGATGAGAAGACCAGTACATATTTGCAAATAGAAAGAAATGATAATAAAGGAGGGAGAGATTGGGGGCAGGGGGTACTAGAATACCTGGGATGACAGAGTGGGACAAGGTCCTAAGATTCAGGATTAGATAGGATTGAATTCAGAGATGAGTTTCTTAGGTTTATTCTGGAGGAGGGATGCTCCTTTCTTTGTAAATGGAGGGAAAATGAGAGATGTAGAAGCATGAATGTGTTCGATATTAGCATCAAAAATGCATCTTACATTTTATCAGCGAAGCGTGGTAGATCTTAAAATTCCAGTATTTTAAAGCCCATGATATAAATGCTAATCATTGTCATTATTCTGGCATAATGCATACTGTGGACAGCTCCCCCTCTGTGCTTATTCTGCTCAGAGCCTCCCATATAGCACTTCTCAACTTTTGAAGCAACCCTTCTCAGAGACATTTGCAAACTGTACTTCACACCCTGAGTTTTAAAAACCACAAAATTATATCCAGAGCAGCTAACAATTTGCAAAAGGTCTATCACCTTGAAAAGAATAATTTTCCAGGAGTGCAAAGTTTACCTAACAAACAGGTTTCTCCTGTGAGAGGAAGAATATGTGGAAGCAAAATTACAGAGGGAAAATATCACTTAACTCTATCTAACCCCTTGAAGTGGAAATTAGACCAATGTGCATATAAATGCCAAGACCTAAACTAGTGGTTCTGAAATTTCCATAGGTGTCAGTATCACTTGATAAGCTTTTTAAAATTGCAGGCATTGGGGACACACTGAAATCTACTGTGTCAGAATACTGAAGAGGGGTCCAAGGCTTTGTCTTTTTGTAAGATCACCAGGTGAATTTATGCTCTCCAAAGTTCTAGATTTATTGATCAGAACATTTCCCATTAAGCTGATAGCTCTTGAATTCCTTTAAAGCAGTGGGAGAAGTGTTGTCTGGTTCTGAGTAGAGTAGCTGTACCACTTAGGGACCAAAAAAGCCAGGATCATAGACCACAGGAATTTACAATCTGAGAGGGATCTTGCTGCTTGTCTCGCACATCTTCACATTTTATCGGTGTGGAGACTGTGCCTTAAAACTGTTGAATCCTTTTTGTGAACTGGCACAAAGGGCTGACAATTGAATCTAAGACTTTGGCTTCAACCTTTAACTCCAGTGTTTGACATCAAGTGCACTCATGTGGCTTTCTTCTGCTGAAATTATTCTACTGTCTTCTGAGAAAACATTATTTCTCATAACTCTAGACATCCTGCTTTCCTCTAAGTGTTCCAATTTGCAAGGGAAAAAGAAAGGGGTACAATTTGTGGGCTGATTTTCTAAATTTTATATATTTGTGGGAGAGGCAGATAACACCTGTGCATGGAATGATTTGAAGCACTGCTCTCACAAACATATATACTTGCTGTTTGCCCTGTCCTCTCGCCCTACCCCAAGCACAGAGTTTCTTACTTTCCTCCACAAGAAATTGGGGATTTAAGTAATTTCTTTTTACTGTGGTTCTTTAAATGATTACTGTGTTGGAAAGAGCTGATTCATTATTTTACCAATAGCTTTACAAAACAAATGGGTTTTTGATTGGTTCCTTCTGTGACTGGAAGCCTTCAAGGCAGAAAGAAACTGCTAGAGGCCTTTTGTTTGAGGGAAAGAAAATATTTTGATACTATAAGTGGGGTGGAGAATACAAAAGGGGGATTGAGAGGAAACCAAAGATAAATAATTTATTGAATGGTATTTCTGGGGATTAGCATGAAATGTGCCTGATAAAACAATATTGAGGAGTCAAGGGAGGGGCCTCACACTGATTATTTTCTGCCTTTTTCACCATGAAATGAAAATTTAAACCCAAGTCAACATGTTTATAAACAACTTCGCATATTAAATTCCCTGTATTTGAAATACCTAACATGATTTCTTGGACTCTGTAATGCTATAAAACTCTATTAGGGGATGCATTCCAAGATTTGGTAAAAATAAAAAATATTTTGGTTATTATTTATTTTTGTTTCTGTTAGATTCATTGATATTTTTGTATTGGAGTATTTAGTTTATTGTTGGTTTAAAAAAAATTTCTCATGGCCTACAATTCTATAAACAGAAATTAAAATATAAATATTGAGTAGAAGAAAATAAAAAATTTAGTTAACAGTTTTAAATAAAGCCTGCGTGTCAAGAAAAAAAATGGTTGAACAAATCAAAATACAGATAGGAAAATGATATGAACAAGCGATTTGGAGGAATGCCAAAGAGCATTGTACAGTAATATGAAATTAAGTTCAGTTACACAATAAATTGGGGTACTTCACATTAAGACATCAGTGACACACTATTTTTTATTTTCCATTACATTGACAAAAATGAAAAAGAATGCCACCATCCAAAATTGGCAAAGCTGTGGGAAAATACACATTCTCATGTACTTTTTGAGAGTGTGTGAATTTGTCTGTCATCTTTCAGTGGGGGTTAGTTAACATCACCTACTGCTATTTAAAACGTCCATATCTTTGATACAGAAATGCCACTTCTAGGAGTGCATGCTAAATAAAAAACCCCACATGGGCACAAACCAAAACAGTTGGAGTTAACTAAATTTATGGTATATCAATACTAGGTAATACTAAATAGTTGTTTAAAAAAGTAAGAGCTTCATATACTAAAATAGAGAGCTGTAGGGACTTCCCTGGTGGTCCAGTAGTTAAGACTCCATGCTCCCAATGCAGGGGGCCTGGGTTCAATCCCTGGTCAGGGAACTAGATCCCTCATGCTGCAACTGAAGATCCTGCAACTAAGACCCAGCGCAGCCAAAGAAAGAAATATTTTTTAAAAATAGAGAGTTCTTGAAAATAGTAGAACAATAAGTATTACGAATCTATTTATGATTTTGCCAATTTATATTTTGTTAATTATGTTGTATTATCTCATATGATACTAGAAAATGTATAGATATGATGTTTAGGATGGTACTATAATGAATACTGTTATACATTGCCCAGAATCCTGATTAAAATTGAAGGATTTCCCACCCCTTCCCAGTTTCTCAGTGGGTGGGCTGCCTGCTGACAGCTGTAGGCTCTCAGTCTTTTCTGGAAATTGCCCTTGGCTAAAAAGTCTTGCTTCACTAAAGATCACAGGGCCTACACATAATGTCTAGTCATTACCAGGGTAGAAATGCCAAGGCTCCTTATTGTAATGCAGGACAACTCTGAAGGGTCATCCCAGATTTCTCTATGGGCTTGGCTGTAGCCTTGGTCGGGATTGCATTGTAGCCTCCTTTTCCCCTCTGACCACTCCTGCATCCTTCATTCCCTTGCACAGTTATTGATCATGGGCGCACTTCCTTATAAACCTCTCACACAGCAATCTCTGTTTCAGGATCTGCTTCCCAGAGAAACCAACCTGTAACATTTGAAATTTATTAATAATGTGTACTTCCACTGAGGTAAATTTGAATGGAAGGGAAAAAGAGGGCTCACAATTTTTATTTTATTGACACCTGAGTTTGAGCCTTTATTCATGTAAGGTCCATCACACTCTGGGTTTATGTCACAATTTTTCTATCAGTATAAAACTGATAGGTCAGTAAGTGAATTCTATTTCAATTACTGAGTTTCAGTTTAAGCAATAACCCTTTACCTTATATTTTTTTACCCTGAATTTGGAAGTTCACAGTCTTCTTCAAGATTTTATATACTCTCATGGGCTTTAAGTTCTCTATGACATGGAATTTCTGTTCACCCAAAAGACTTGGTTCCTGCATGTTCTTCTACCACTACTGACCCTCTTTCCACTCATGCTAGTTCACATTTCACTTTCATCACTTCATCAGCCTCCTCCTTACCTCAAAGCAGCACCACTGTTAAATGGAATAGCCTTTGTGGTAATGGAGAATAGGGAATAGCATGAAATAGGAATTCACTTACAATTAAAAGTAAGAAATAATTGTTCTCTAAGTTCTCTGACAATTTCTGGTACTAATACATCTCAGTGGCCCTTTTTCTCCCTTAAACTATATTTCAACCACCTCCTCTCTTCTCTTGTGTCTGTTCCAAGGCTTCCCAAACCCTGAGACCTCAGCTTGACAAGAACAGATTCTGAAGCCGACTATTTGATTCTTAAAGTGATCTATCTCTCACCCTCTACCCTAGGATATTTTGTGGGCCTACCTTTGCATAAGAAAGAAAATAGTTATGCTGTATGCTAAACAAAAGGTCATCAACCCTAGGATTTCACTCTTAGTAATACAAAAAATGAACATAAGTATTGAAATTTCAATTTCCTTCAACCTATCTCAGGCCAGACTTTTGGGGAGAGCATTGTATACTATACAAGAGTGTACTACATGAAAATGTTTTTTGGTTACATAAAATTGGCATATCTCAGTCTGTCTTTTAAATTGAATGTGATAAACTCCATAAATTAGTAATTTTAGTACAAGTATAAACATTTGAAGAAGGGGTCTTCTACATGTCTGCATAATCCTAGCTCCACATTTCTGAAAGGGCTGCTGACCCTGGATTACCCATGTATGCCATGTATAGCTACCACAGCCTGTTGCTGAAAGTATGGAAGCTAACTAACTCCTCTTCATTGAAATATATCCTTTCTTTAATGAATTCCAGAGCTGTCATCTCATTAAAATAACTCTAATTTATCCTTGTTGTTCCTAGTAATTCCATAACCTATGCATCCTAATGATCTTTGAAAACTGCACCACTGATTAACAGAGTCATTCCCCCAGACAATCATTGAGTGCCTGCTATATACCAGGCACACGGTATTCTAAGTGTTTGGGACACAGTGTGATATAAAACAGAAAAAATTCCTTTCTTATCCTAGAATTTATATTCTGGCAGAGAGTTAAAGCTTATGAGTTTCCCTTTACCTACTTATTTACTACTTTACTTACTGTAAATTATATATGGTATGTTAGAAAGTGGTGAAAAAGAAAAATATATACTGAATATATCTTTCAAAAGAGGATAGGTTTTGCTGATATAACTGCACCAAATCTTAATGTCTTTAACAAAGCATATTTTATTTCTCATTTCATCATCTACAACGTGGCTGGTTCCTATTGCTGTGGGGAGGGAAAGTGGCAAATTAAGTGGTGGCTCCTAAAGGCTTCCAGCCAGAAGTGATACATGTCATTTATGCTCATATTTCATTAGCCAAAGTAAATCAGATGGGCAAGGTTAACTTACAAGTCTGAAGTCCAGTTCTTCCATGCTCCTAAATAGAGGAGAAGTAGAATCACTATTAACTGTTCCAAAAATTTTTGTGAGTGTGAAGAACTGGGGCATGTGATGAGGACAGTTGGAGCTTTAAATAAGATTGTAAAGGTAGGTTTCATGGAGAAAATATAATTTAATCAAAGACAGGGGAGGTAACACCATGGATATAACTGGGGGAACCCCCCCATTTTGTTTTTTTAAAAATCTTTTCCCAGATATAGGAAAAGCCAGTGTAAGGTCATCAGGCAGGAGCATGCTCAGTGTGTGTGTGTGAGGAACAGCAAAGCCAATGTGGCTAGAACAGAATGAGCAAGGTGGAGGGCAGTAGAAGGTCAGATCAGAGAGAAAAAGAATCAGCAATAATATTTAGGGCTCTGTAGGTTATAATAAGGACTCTGGCCTTTACTCTAAGAGAAATAGGGAGTCATTATGAGATTTTGACTTCCCTGTAGACTGGGCCTCTTTCTCCTCTTAAGTATTTTCCCTTTTCTTTTTCCGTGATCTCTCTGAAAAACTGACTCTTGTTCCATAATCGACTCTCAGTCTCCAAGTTTGTTCAGGACCTCTCAGTGGCTGAGTGCAAATAATCTCTGCTCTGCCAGGAGTCTGCTGACATCACTCCATTACTTAATCACTGGTGCCCTCCTCCCTTTCCCTAGTCATTATATGCCAAATTGTTTACACTTACTGTCCGTCACATTTTCCAAAGCCTTTGACTTAGTAATGCTGCCCTTCAAAATCAGTTTTCCTTGAAAAGACCAGAGAACACTTTGGTACTTTCCATGCAGTTTCCCTGTGTTTTCTCTACTGGACACAGTCCATACCACTGAAAGCTGCCTGAGAGATGTATAGGAGCTACGGCATTGCAAGGACTCCACAGTTTCTTTCATTGGTGTGGGCACAGTGTAATGCATGCTACTTGTGTTCAGAGTAAAAAATTATTTGCCCAATATGGCAATGTCAGTTTTCTGAAGCAAGAGACACTAATTAATATTTACAGAGAGTTTCTTTTTGCCATACCAGAAGCATACAGCTACAGATAAAAAGAGAAAGACTTCTCAAGTGCCCTCAGGAGATAACATTGAATATTATATCTGTATTGGTCTGTTACAGCTGCTGTAACAAAACTATCTTAGACTGGGTAGCTTATAAACAACAAAAAGTTACTTCTCACAGTTCTGGAGGCTGGGAAGTCCAAGATCAGGGCACTAAGAGTTTTAGTGTCTGGTGAGAGACTGCATCCTGGTTCATATATGGCCATCTTTTTTCTGTGTCCTCACATGCCAGAAGGGGCAAGGGAGGTCTCCAGGCTTTAATATAAGGGCACTAATACGATTCACTCTTGTGACCTAATCACCTATCAAACGCCCCACCTCCTAATACCATCACAGTGGGGTTTAAGATTTCAACATATGGATTTTGGAGTGATACAAACATTTAGTCCCTAGCATTCTACCTGACCCCCACAGTTCAGGTCCTTCTCACATGCAAAATATACTGATTACGTTCCAACAGTCCTAAACTCTTAACTCATTCCAGCATTAACTCTGAAGTCTAAAATTAAAAGTCTCATCTAAGTATCTAAATCAGATATGGATGATATGATTCATCCTGGGCCAAATTGCTCTCCAGCTGTGAACTTGTGAAGCAATAACAAATTATATGCTTCCAAAATATGATGGTGGAACAGGCATGGGATAGACATCTCCATTGCAAAAGGGAGAAATAGGAAAGAAGAAAGGGATAAGGGATCCTCAGCAGATTCAAGCTACAAGGCAAACTCTATGAGATTTTAAGGCTTGTGAGTAATCCTCTTTACTTGATGCTCTGCCCTCCAGGCTCAGCAGGATGGCCTGGAAGTGGCTCTTTGCATGGGCCTTGTGGCACTTGTTGACTAGAGACCCAAATCTGTGGCTCTGTGTGTCCCCATCCTTTGAAACCCCACAGCATATGTACTCTTGGTGCCAGTAGAGATGGCACCACGTGAACACCATTGAAATTTGTTGCCCATACCCTCTGGCAGGGTGGACACTGTGGCCTGCTCTGTATCAAGGCCTGCTGGAGCTCTTCCTGGGGCGACAAAAGACCACAGGGCCGGAGTGTGGAGCGGAGTCCGGGATGTGAGGTGGTGCCAGGAAGCATGTACCAAGGTGCTGGAGGTACTGGTGACTCCTCCTGTGAAACCATTCTCCCCTCAGATCCTTCTACTCTGGGCCTGTGATGGGCGTGACAGCTCTAATGAACTCTGAATTGCATCCAGGATCTTTCTTCCATTGTTTTGTAGAATAGCTCCCAGCTTCTGTTGAGAAGGCTGATACATGCTAATCTCCTGTCACTTGGCCGCACCCTTATTATTCTCTTCTGACCATGCTTTCTCTTTTTGTACAATATGGATAGGCTGAGAATTTTCCTAATCTTTGAGTTCTACTGCTTTTTTTGCATAACAATTTCATCTTTAGGTCATTTCTCACTTCTCACATTACTGCTGATTATAAGCAGTCAGGCGGAGCCAAGCTGCACCTTCAGTTCTTTGTTTTAGACATAACTTCAGCTCAATATCCAATATTCTCATTCCTAAATTCTACCTTCCAATAGAACATGAATGCAATTCAGCCAAGTTCTTTACCACTTTATAACAAGAATTGTCTTTCCTTCAGTTTCCAATAATATGTTCCTCATTACTGACTGAAACCTCATAAGAATGACCTTTATCGTCCATATTTCTACTAACATTTTGTTCAGGATTATTTATGTATTCTCTAAGAAGATTGAAGTGTTCTGTACAGCTCTTCTTTTTTCGTTCTAAACTCTCATCAGAGTCGCCTTTAAATGTCCATTCATTGAAATGTAGGTGTGTTCTCGTATAAACCTCACAATTCTTCCAGCCTTTACTCATTACCAGTTCCAAAGCCAGTTCCACATTTTTAGGTATTTGTTAGCACAATGCCCCACTTCTCAGTACCAATTCCTATCTTAGTCTGTTCAGGCTGATATAACAAAAATATCTTAGACTGGGTGACTTATAAACAATGGAAATATATTTGCCACAGTTCTGGAGGCTGGCAAATATAAAATCAAGGAGCTGGCAGATTCAGTGTCTGGTGGGGGCTTTCATGCTTCACAGATGGCCATCTTCTCACTCTGTCCTCACAAGGCAGAAGGGATGAAGAAGCTCTTCTGGGTTTCTTTTATAAGGGTGCTAATCCCATTCATAAGGGCTTCACCCTTACCATCTAATCACTTACCAAAGGCTCCATCTCCTAGTACCATCACATTAGAGATTGGGATTTCAACATATGAATTTTGGGGGGAACATACACATTTAGTCTATAACAATATCTAAGCACAGTTTCTGGAGGGAGAGAATGTCTGGGTTTGAATCCTGGCTCTGATACTTATTAGATTGTGCTCTTAAATTCTCCTTAGTTTCCTTGGCTCTTAAAAGAAAGAAATAGGATATATCTTGTATATATTGCTGCCTGGCACATAGTAAGTGATCTATAAAGTTAAGTTGTTTTTATTCATCCTCATGCAAGTCAGTGTCTCTGCTAAGGCCCTAGACTACCCCTGATTTAATGGAATGATTTGAAGCCTTCTCAGCTCCCTTTGGTCATAAACTGTCTTTTGCTTTTCCTGCGTTTACTTTATACTGCTATTCCTGCGAGAGCAACCCCATAATAAATTGAGTGACAGCTATTGATTTCTTGGCAACATCACTCTTCCTCTTTAGTTTCCTTACCAAAGTCTGAATGAAATGGTTGCCTCTGTCTTGTTCTCAGGACATTATCAAGTGAGGTTCCAACTGGGTAGGAACGCTCAAGCTGCAATGTGTGCACTGTGAAAGTCAAAGCTGTCTACCTGTCAATTACAATTGCAGTGAACAGCTATGCTTTATGCAATGCCAGCCACCAATGAAAAGACTGAGAGCCAAAAGATCATGGCTATTCTGTAGCTTTTCCCAGCAGCCCTATGGCTGCTTATGTTGGGCTCATTTCTGGAATTTTGATTAGAAACCCAGAAGTCATTCACCAATTTGAGAAGTGAGAACTTCCAATGACTAAAACCCCAAAATTATTTTTAGAGTCGGGATACTGTTTGGTGTAATTATATCAGAGATATCTACTCTTTGGTACAGTAGAAATATAGTATATGGAATCAGTATTTATTTCCTAAATTAAAAGTTAAGAAAATCAGTTTTACTTTTGTTAAGAATTCTCAGATGTTTCCTGAAAAAGACATACACTGAAATTGCAAAATGAGATCTGGGAATTATCATACCACTTCTTTAATCATCCCTTCAGTAGCTTCCTCCTATTGCCTGCCACTTATCATGTGTATTTTTGACCCTGGATTTCAAGGATCTGCTTCGTCCTCCCACATTATTGTTTAGCCTGCCCTCCAATTCATCCTCCATACATTCTCTGTGCTCTAATGAAATTGGCCAAATCTAATTTTATCCAGACATGCTCTCTAATGTTTCTCTTCCATGTGACTACTAATACTAGTCTCAGTTTATAAAATTCTTCCCATCTGTATCAAAATATTTGAGGTGGGCTCAATATTCAAAGTCCACCTCAAATATAATCTTGTCCACTATGTCTTTCTAGAAATTCCTTTGCAACTGGTCTTTCCGTCCATCGATGTTCTACAGTCTATTGTCTGTAACTCTTTTATGGTACATATACCACTCTTTTTTTGCCATAGTTCTGTATTTTCCTTACAGCTACTTGACTATACATGCCTAAAAGGGAAATTTTGGGTGCTCTATCCAGATCCATTTTTGTTCAGGGTGAAGAACGGGTTCCTTCTAATATGCAGTAACTAATAGCAGTACCTATTTTGGGAAAAATACTACTGGAGTGGTTTTGTTTAGGGAGAAGGAAGTACCTAAGAAATCACTGCCCTCCAGCCCGACCTTGGGGCAACCCTTGACTGATGCCTGACAGACTTTGGATTTTGGAATCCCAGCTCCCTTTCTTGTGAGGAGGCTGTGGGGGACAACTCTGAGATAAACTTACACTCCAGAGGTATCCTGCAGTATCAGGGTCTATCTACTCTCTACTGGGATTTGAGATCACCCCTCTATTGGCTTCCTCTGATTCCCCATTCTGTTTCCTCCACTGCCTTTCCAGTTCCTCTGTGAGCACATCCTTTTTAATAAATCCCCTGCACAGAAATCTCCATCTCAAGGTCTCTTTCTGGAGAACCGAGTCTAAGGCAGATCCTTATGTTAAAAGCTATATCCTATTCATCATTTTACTTCCCAGAGTTTCCAATAGAGTGCCCAATATATAGTAGATCTTTAAATATTAGCTGAAAAATAAAAGAAAAAATGAATATATTAATAGTGAACTGTTTATTGGTATTTCAGAAAAAAGTCCAAATAACTACCCCAAAAAGTAGAAAACAAAACTTTTCACCATTTGCTACTGCCCTTTACCAACTTTGCCACCAAAGCCAACAGCATTCCCTTCCTCAAGATTATTCTGAGAATAAAGGTGTAGTATCAGAAACATATCATTCATCCATGCTATAAATGTTTATTGTACACCTACAATTTGTCATCTTTCAGGAAGATTTTTATTAAGATAATTTATGCTATATTGTTGCTGTAAAATAAAACCAAGGTGTTACTTGATAGTGAAATGATAACCAATTAGATTAAAGGGCACACATTGATATTAAGTTTCCTCTTCAGTTAATACTCACTCATCCAGTGGGGCTGAATTGTGGAACTGGGATAATAATTTAAATACTGTTTAATATTTCAATTATTTATATTTTTAGAAAAGTGTATTTTTTTTTGAACTTTCATGCATTTTTAATAAATTGATAGTAAAGATCATTAGTTACGGCTATTAAATGATATTTGAATGTGTCCAACATTGATTTCTTATTAATAGAAAAGTACATATCATATATACTCAAGAGTTTCATATTAACATAAACACACACACATAACATACACACTTGGAAAAGACAAACATTGCCTATGGGAGTTAAAACATTAATTATTTTTACTAACTATCCTAATCAGGAAAACAGAAGAAAAAAAATCAATAGATTTTCCCTTTTAGGTACTAATATATGGCTCTTGAAATTTCAAAGTAAAATGTTATAATTGGGGTAAAACATGTTTCAGTCCTCACCCCTTAGAAAAGATTTTTTTAAAACATCTTTATTGGAGTATAATTGCTTTACAATGTTGTTAGTTTCTGCTGTATAACAAAGTGAATCAACTATATGTATACATATATCCCCATATCGCCTCCCTCTTGCGTCTCCCTCCCACCCTCCCTATCCCACCCCTCTAGGTGGTCACAAAGCACTGAGCTGATCTCCCTGTGTGATGCGGCGGCTTCCCACTAGTTATTTTACATTTGGTAGTGTATATATGTCAATGCTACTCTCTCACTTCGTCCCAGCTTACCCTGCCCCCTCGCTGTGTCCTCAAGTCCATTCTCTATTTCTGCATCTTTATTCCTGTCCTACCCCTAGGTTTGTCAGAACCATTTATTTATTTATTTTAGATTCCATATGTATGTGTTAGCATATAGTATTTGTTTTTCTCTTTCTGACTTACTTCACTCTGTAGGACAGACTCTAGGTCATTCTACCTCAATACAAATAACTCAATTTTGTTTCTTTTAATGGCTGAGTAATATTCCATTGTATATATGTGCCACATCTTCTTTATCCATTCATCTGTCGATGGACACTTAGGTTGCTTCCATGTCCTGGCTATTGTAAACAGAGCTGCAATGAACATTGTGGTACATGACTCTTTTTGAATTATAGTTTTCCCAGGGTATATGCCCAGTAGTGGGATTGCTGGGTCATATGGTAGTTCTATTTTTAGTTTTTTAAGGAACCTCCATACTGTTCTCCATAGTGGCTGTATCAATTTACATTCCCACCAACAGTGCAAGAGGGTTCCCTTTTCTCCACACCATCTCCAGCATTTATTGTTTGTAGATTTTTTTGATGATGGCCATTCTGACTGGTGTGAGGTGATACCTCATTGTAGTTTTGATTTGCATTTCTCTAATGATTAGTGATGTTGAACGTCCTTTCATGTGTTTGTTGGCAATGTGTATATCTTCTTTGGAAAAATGTCTATTTAGGTCTTCTGTCCATTTTTGGATTGGGTTGTTTGTTGTTTTGAGTTTGAGCTGCATGAGCTGCTTGTATATTTTGGAGATTAATCCTTTGTCAGTTGCTTCATTTGCAAATATATTCTCCCATTCTGAGGGTTGTCTTTTCATCTTGTTTGTGGTTTCATTTGCTGTGCAAAAGCTTTGAAGTTTCATTAGGTCCCATTTGTTTATTTTTGTTTTTATTTCCATTTCAGTAGGAGGTGGGTCAAAAAGAATCTTGCAGTGATTTATGTCATAGAGTGTTCTGCCTATGTTTTCCTCTAAGAGTTTTGTAGTGTCTGACCTTACTTTTAGGTCTTTAATCCATTTTGAGTTTATTTATGTGTATGGTGTTAGGGAGTGTTCTAATTTCATTCTTTTACATGTCGCTGTCCAGTTTTCCCAGCACCACTAACTGAAAAGGCTGTCTTTTCTCCATTGTATATTCTTGCCTCCTTTTTCAAAGATAAGGTGCCCATATGTGCATGGGTTTATCTCTGGGATTTCTATCCTGTTCCATTGATCTATATATCTGTTTTTGTGCCAGTACCATACTGTCTTGATTGCTGTAGCTTTGTAGTATAGTCTGAGGTCAGGGAGCCTGTTTCCTCCTGCTCCATTCTTCTATCTCAAGATTGTTCTGGCTATTTGGGGTCTTTTGTGTTTCCATACAAATTAAAAAATTTTTTGTTCCAGTTCTGTGAAAAATGTCATTGGTAATTTGATAGGGATTGCATTGAATCTATAGATTGCCTTGAGTAGTATGGGAATTTTAATACAAAAGCTCCATTGAAAAATATAAAGGACAAATAATATACATGACTCAAGTACAGGTTAAAGGCTTTTTTCAGCTTATGTGTACCAAGGAGCACCTGAAGACCAGGTAACTGCCCAAGTGGAAACATGATTGGAGTTTTACAGGACTTGGGGAAGAGAGGGGTGCGTGGCAGGATGCACTTCTCTTCTTTAACTACAGTAAAACTCAAGGTAGAAATGGTTTTCTGTGCCTCTTGCTTAAGTTTGTTGGTGCAGTCCCCTCCTTGCAACTGTCAAAACACTTCTTTCCATAGCTGTGTTTGCAAGCCTTGCAGTTCCTCAAGGTTCATGAGAGGAGGAAGTAGAAAAAAAAATAAGGGGGGCAGGGTGGCGGGGGAAGAGGAAGAGGGAAAGAGAAGAGAAGAAAAGGTAAAGGAGTCAAGATCAAGGCAAGGGAAAGGGAAATAGGTCTGTTTAAACCCTTTTTATAGAAACCATATAATTCCTGAAAATTTTCAATAGAAATATCAACATAAGAAACTAGTTATTCTAAAACCTGATGGAAATTTGAAAGTAGTGACCACGAGTCTGACTCAACAACTTTGTAATATAAAACACAGTTATCTGGTCACCCTATTCTATTTTTCTTATTCTATTGCATCTGTCACTTTGTATTTCTATTTGGATTTGGGTTTGAATTTTCTGAACTTGTGATATGACAACAAAAATTTGGGTTATGTTATTACTTTCAGATTCCTAATCATTTTAGTCTGTGATTTATCCTGAGAGTTAACCACATCTGTTGCCCAAGTCTATTTTAATTCAACTTCCCTGTAAGATTGTGTTGAGAAATAATCTGATGTCAAAACCTCATCTAAATCCTGAAAATATATTTAAATACTATCATTCTTGAGATTTCTGCATTATTAGTTTTTTCTTAGGAACCACAATCTCCGTAGCATAGTGAGATTTGCTGTCTTTACTGCACTCAGCAAACCGTAGTGAGGTTTAATTTTGACTATTTTGTACATTTTAACTAACAGTTAAATGGATCTATTTTGAAATCACTATAAATAGGAGATTAAAGCAGAACACAAGTGCAGAAATATAAAGATGTTGCAAAACCATCTCTTTCAAAATGGTAAATAACGATGTATTAAAAAGGATTGATGACCAAG
The DNA here is from genome assembly GCF_964270905.1 of Leucopleurus acutus. Classification (NCBI taxonomy): domain Eukaryota; kingdom Metazoa; phylum Chordata; class Mammalia; order Artiodactyla; family Delphinidae; genus Leucopleurus; species Leucopleurus acutus. The sequence goes on along the minus strand of NC_139148.1, from coordinate 29,871,480 downwards.
TGCCATCCATTTGATTGCATTAGATATCAGTTTGAATATATAAGAAGTTCTTAAATAAATAATACTTCAAATAATACATTTTAGACTACATTTGTATGGTATTTAACACGATTCTGAACTAACCATAACATTTTAATGCCTCACATTAAGTACTGTAGTCTGAGAACACCAAGAGAAAAGTTAAAAAGAAATAAAATATGGTTTAATAATCTTTCTCTCTTGTACTTTTTTTTTTTTTTTTTTGCGCTACACGGGCCTCTCACTGCTGTGGTCTCTCCCGTCGCAGAGCACAGGCTCCGGACGCACAGGCCCAGCGGCCATGGCTCACGGGCCCAGCCGCCCCGCGGCATGCGGGATCCTCCCGGACCGGGGCACGAACCCGCGTCCCCTGCATCGGCAGGCGGACCCTCAACCACTGCGCCACCAGGGAAGCCCTCTTGTACATTTTGCAATAGAGCTTTCACTAGTTTATTTATTGGCAATATTACTCTTAAATGTAATGTAGTTAAGATTCCTAAAATATTGCTTCTGACTTAGGCTTTCAAGCCCAATAGCTTTCTCAAGCCCCATAGTTTCCAAAATTTGTGCCTCATCCTGCTATTGCATTCTTACCTTTAAAATGGCATTCCAGAAATCCTAAAAGTCATAGAAACAGAGCACAATTGATTATATGGATGACTTTTTGGCATCAAGGAGAAGAATGGAATGGAAACTTGAAGAATGGAAAAATTCTGATGCCTTCAACAAAGCTTAGTAACTGACTTTTTCTATCTAATTCAGTCTAAAACTGCCTCAATACTTAGAAAATGTTCTAAGACTATTTCATTCTTACACAAGAACCACAAGGAGATCTACTAAATTCATTAAAAGAATGATTCAAACAGTTGCTTGATAACATTTGAAAATAACAGTTCTGTTATTTTTTTACTTGTCACTTTTCTGTTTTGATGATTTTTGTATCATAGCATACATAGGGCAAGAGAACTGGATAAAGACATGATCAGCCTCTAGAAAAGAAATGAATTATGAGGAAGTTAATTTTGACTTCTTGGGGATATGCACTAGACTTAAAAATTACTGGCTTTCTTTTCATATGTAGGTTTTCCCTTATTTAAGAAACTCAATGTGCATTTACATTTAATATTGTCTTTTTTTGAGATTTATTCTGGATGCACTGCATTTCCCCCTTTCTTCATATTGGACTTAGCTATGGAATATGGAATGTTTTTGCTGTTGTTGTACATGTACATTTCAGATTGGTATTAAATTTGATTCCCAGCCTTTTTGTTTTATTTCTTCAATATCTCACTTGAAATGTAAAAAAAAAAATGTATTCAGGGATTTCAAACATAAATAAGTAACACCTTCCAGTAAGTGTAAGTATTTTCAGGAACACACATCAGAAGTGATACTTCTTTAACTTAGACTTGCTACATCATTTTGCTTCCATATTTCCATTTGAAAAATTTAAACAAGGGCTAGAATGGGAGATTCTGTGCTAAAACTTCAAATTTTATTTTTTAAACTGTTTAAAGAAGTTAAGAGTAAGAATCTACGTGATTTTGGCATATAAATATGGCTCAAAAGCCTGGAATTACTTAGGCTTCCCTGGTACTAAGCACATAATCAAGTAGGTGGCAGGAAGATATCTGTGTTACCATTTTTAAGGGTACTCTACTTTAATTTTTTTAAAAAAAATATTTTTATGTACTTGGTAGTATCATAGATTCAATTAAAATATTTTGAGTTTCTTTTACATGTGATGTAATAGCCAAATTAATATGGGCACAATTCATTAAGCTAATGTACTTATTTTGAAAGTGTACTTGTTTTGTTTGGGAAAAGAAGCTTTTTGAACAGTTGACTCTTTCTCTGATATATCTGAGGCTTGTTCATCTTGTCTGGAGAACAGATGGAGATGGGATTGGGTGAACCATGTAATTATTCAACTCATACTCTCTAAAACGCCTGAAAAATGGGCGGGAATGCATGACACAGGTACCAAGAACAACTTGCTTTCATGGGCAACTTGTTTTACATCTGATATAGGTGAGGAAGAAAATAATCCACTCCTTCCCTAATTTGTGGCTATGACTGCCTTAGCTATTGCCTAGCTCTATTTGTGGATGTGGCAGGATTCAGGGTGGGCCTCTTCACCTACTTTGCCAGAGAAAGAGCCCATGGTGCTTTCCCTTTGTGACCATTTTCAGATGGATTTAGGCAGACGCATGCACAGCACACGTGCAATGGCAGTCATTCTCTCTGCCTCTTTCTTAAGTGCAGAGGCCAAATCTGCAGTCCTTCCAGCTCTGTTCAAGCCAAAGACTCAGAGGAGCAGGAAGAGGCAGAGAGACCAAAACGGAGGGTAGGGACCAGGGTGTGACTTCCACCACTGAAGCTGCAGTAGGAAAAACCATTATCATCCTCCTCTGTGCTCTTAATCAAGGAGTGACATGTTATAATATTAAAAGCTTTGGGGCTTCCCTGGTGGCGCAGTGGTTGAGGGTCCGCCTGCCGATGCAGGGGACACGGGTTCGTGCCCCGATCCGGGAAGATCCCACATGCCGCGGAGCGGCTGGGCCTGTGAGCCATGGCTGCTGAGCCTGCACGTCTGGAGCCTGTGCTCCGCAGCAACGGGAGAGAAGCTTTATGTAGCAACCCAATCAACTGCCATGTGTGGGACAAGGATGAAAATAAAGAATTCCCAAGAATTATGGACATGTTTTTTTCTGAGAGAAGCTAGATATATTGGATTCCTTAAATAGCTCATAAATATTCAAAGTGTTTCAATTAATTCTAAAACTATTTTAGAATTGGAATAGTCAGGGATGCCAAGAAAGATTATTTCAAAAGCTTATAATTTTCTTTGCAGAACCACTCCATGAAACATTTTTTATAGTTTTGAAATAAATTTTTCAGTGTGGCAGGCAAAAGAGAGGCAAGCAAATTCTAGTAATAATTACTCTCAAGGGACATAAAACAAACCCCAAACATTTGTTCAGTTTCCCATTAAAAGTCATCTTTCTCACCCCAGTAGATGTCAAATACCTGGCCAATTGGAGATAGAAAATTGTGCCTCTGGTAACCAGAAATCATCTGACTCTCAGAAATGAGATTTTTTTGCATTCCCATTAGGGCTTTCCTGTTGGCTTATTAAGACCAAATGGGCAGCCAAACAAGATTACCTGTCCCTGATAGGAAGGGAGATAATGGTAAGACAAGCTGGCTGGCTCTCTTCCTTAGCCTGCCTCCTAAACTACTTCCCCAAATATCTCCCTGAGGAGTTAACACCATGAGGAGCTTGATCTACACTTCAATTTTAAAATTTGGTTTAGGAAAGCACTTAGTATTGTATGGGATAAGAAAGGTAGTGCAGGGACGGATGATGTAAAATATCATCCTGTTAATCCTCCGCCCAGTGCTCACTATTTCAAGTCAGCATTTTAAAAATTTCCAGCCTACTGGCACAAGACAGAAATATAGATCAATGGAACAGGATAGAAAGCCCAGAGATAAACCCATGCACATATGGTCACCGTATTTTTGATAAAGGAGGTAAGAATATACAATGGAGAAAAGACAGCCTCTTCAATAACTGGTGCTGGGAAAACTGGAGAGCTACATGTAAAAGAATGAAATTAGAACACTCCCTAACACCGTACACATAAATAAACTCAAAATGGATTAAAGACCTAAATGTAAGGCCAGACACTATCAAACTCTTAGAGGAAAACATAGGCAGAACACTCTATGACATACATCACAGCAAGATCCTTTTTGACCCACCTCCTAGAGAAATGGAAATAAAAACAAAAATAAACAAATGGGACCTAATGAAATTTAAAAGATTTTGCACAGCAAGGGAAACCATAAACAAGGCGAAAAGACACCCCTCAGAATGGGAGAAAATATTTGCAAATGAAGCAATTGACAAAGGATTAATCTCCAAAATTTACAAGCAGCTCATATTAGAAAAACAAACAACCCAATCCAAAAATGGGCAGAAGACCTAAATAGACATTTCTCCAAAGAAGATATACACATTGCCAGCAAACACATGCAAGGATGCTCAACATCACTAATCATTAGAGAAATGCAAATCAAAACTACAATGAGATATCATCTCACACCAGTTAGAATGGGCATCATCAGAAAATCTACAAACAACGAATGCCGGAGAGGGTGTGGAGAAAAGGGAAGCCTCTTGCACTGTTGGTGGGAATGTAAATTGACAGCCACTATGGAGAACAGTATGGAGGTTCCTTAAAAAACTAAAAATACAACTACCATATGACCCAGCAATCCCAGTACTGGGCATATATCCTGAGAAAACCATAATTCAAAAAGAGTCATGTACCACAGTGTTCATTGCCACTCTGTTTACAACAGCCAGGACATGGAAGCAACCTAAGTGTCCATCAACAGATGAATGGATAAAGAAGATGTGGCACATATATACAATGGAATATTACTCAGCCATAAAAGGAAACACAGTTACTTGTTGCGAGGTGGATGGACCTAGAGTCAGTCCTACAGAGTGAAGTAAGTCAGAAAGCGAAAAACAAATACTGTATGCGAACACATACATATGGAATCTAAAAAAAAAATGGTTCTGAAGAACCTAGGGGCAGGACAGGAGTAAAGACGCAGACGTAGAGAATGGACTTGAGGACACGGGGAGGGGGAAGGGTAAGCTGGGACGAAGTGAGAAAGTGGCGTGGACATATATACACAACCAAATGTAAAATAGATAGCTCGTGGGAAGCAGCCGCATAGCACAGGGAGATCAGCTCCGTGCTTTGTGACCACCTAGAGGGGTGGGGTAGGGAGGGTGGGAGGGAGACGCTAGAGGGAGGAGATATGGGGATATATGTATATGTATAGCTGATTCACTTTGTTATAAAGCAGAAACTAACACACCATTGTAAAGCAATTATACTCCAATAAAGATGTTAAAAAATAAAATAGAGCTTCCCTGGTGGCGCAGTGGTTGAGAGTCCGCCTGCCGATGCAGGGGACACGGGTTTGTGCCCCGGTCCGGGAAGATCCCACATGCCGCGGAGCGGGTAGGCCCGTGAGCCATGGCCGCTGAGCCTGTGCGTCCGGAGCCTGTGCTCCGCGATGGCAAAGGCCACAACAGTGAGAGGCCCGCATACTGCAAAAAAAAAAAAAAATTAAAAATTAAAACTTCCAGCCTGCAGAGAATGTTTATTTGTATGTATAAAGTGTATGGGATGGGGTCGCTGATGGCTGGGACCTCACAGGCTATGGGGGTAGTTTCTATATTTCACTACCGGAGGACTTCTGTCCTAGGACGGTGTATTTTTTTTCCTTTGGGAGGTTAGAAATATTAGCAGGTGTGACTCCAGACAGGTGTCTTCAACCCCTCATTTTATCTTTTTTCCTGTTTTGAGAAACCTGCTTCCCTACAATATGCTCAATAACTTCTTATCCCTCTACCCTTTATGACACAGATCAGAACCTGCTATGGAAAAGATCTTATAATTTTAGTGAGCTCGTTGTGCCTTACAGTTCATTTTTAATTGTGGAATGAATTATCCTTTCAAAGGCATTTCAGTCTTCACCTAGCAGAAAGGAAAATGCTCTTTAATGGAAATTTAGAAATCACAGCATGTAGCCACTAGCCCTGCAGCTTGGGTGTTCCACTTTGCTCTATAGGGTTTTCCCTCTAATTTGCTGAGAAGGCTCAGGGTTTAGCACAGTACTTCACTACCATCAAGCTAGTTATTTTAGACTAACATTTCCATTGATAATTTTTATATGGAGGACTCCATTTGTCTCTAGCATGCCTGAAGCATCATGATATAGTTTGTTGTCAGCTCTCTGGTGTACTAGTCTTAGAGGATGGGATTAACAAGGAGTTCATGAGGAATATTAAACCTGGTGATATAGATCCCCACAAAAAATTTACAATAGAGTTGGAAAGATAAAACGAACACATGTGAAAACAACAAATCCATGAACCATTACATAAAAAAAAGTATGCTTTAACTCCACAGGAAGGGAAGTCATTATGAGCTGTGATAGAGATAGAGATAGAGATAGATTTTCAGTGAAAAGATTGGTTGTCTATGAAGAGAGCCTGAATGGCTGCTGGGATTTAGATTGGAGGGAGTGAGGTGGGACATCTCAGATAACGGGGACAAAGGCATTATGGCAAGGAGGGTACAGAGGAAGCAAATAGATGTAATATTGTATAGACAGGAATGGGGCAGATTATTGCTGTGTTAGAAACACAAGAATTTAGATTTGATGTGAGAAGGCACAGGGAACCCTAGTAAATTTCATGGTAGAGTGAAAGGATAATGAAATAAAATGGCAAAGGCATATCTTTGTTTGAGCTCGTACTGTGTGACTTTTACTAAGTTACAAAGCTATTTTCATCTTCAGTTTCTTCATGTGCAAAATGAAGACATAGGATTATGTGAAGATTTGAGGACCAGTGAGAAATATAGGAAATACTACTACCACCACCACCACCACCTACAGTAATAAGGAATGATGTCTATTTTTAGTATTTTATGGTTGTTGATTTAAGCAAATTGAGATCCCTATAGTTTCTATGACCCCCTCTCTTTCCTTCAAGAGGTGGAAACTACTTCCTCCTTGAATCTGGGCAGGTTCTGTGATTGCTTTGATCAGTAGAATATTGTAGAAATTATGGTGTGCCAAATTACAGATCTAGGCCATCTTCCATTTGTTTCTTGGAGTATATCTTCTTAGTATACTTCTTCTTCACTATGATTTGAAAAGCCTGACCCATGTGGAGAGGCCACCTGTAGATACTGCAGTTCATAGTATCAGCAATACTCCCAACTGACAGCTACCAATAACTGTCAGTCATGTTGAGTGAGCCAGCAAGCCTTCTTGAAGCTTCAGTGTATTTCAGTCCCAGCCCCTGTCCAGCAGTTGGTTCCAGCTGAGACCAATGAACTCACAGACCATTGATGAAAAATAATACATTTGGTTTAAGATCAATGTTTAAATGAGTTTTGAGATGGTGTGTTATACAGCAATTGATAACTGGAACATTGATTTCATTTTAAAATCATGATAATATAAGGGGTATTTGTTTGTTGTGAGTGTTATGTATGAAGAACAGGATTCCAGTTATGGTGGAGATGAAGGCCTTGATTAGGGAATCAATGTTGCAAATGAAGAGTATTTCTTTCATTAATCATTCATCCATTCACTCAATAAATATTTATTGAGCAACAGCATCCAGTACACCAGGTTTGTGAAGGCTATTTATTATTTGGCTATGGAATTACAAAAAATAATGATACTGTATTGTGAACTTTAAAACTTCATATTTTCCTGCTGCCTCAACATCCCTACAATCATGCTGTGAGCGCCCTGCTCAGGTGACCAAGTGCACCAGTGTGATAAGTCTGGTCCCTGCCACAAGTTCCCTTTCTTGCTGTCCCCTGCCTGTGACCACCGATGAAAACTCAACAATGAAATTCCTTCCGACCTTTTGCTTGTGTACTCCACCCTGACCTTCAGTAAAGGCACTTGTCTACTGGTTCTCACTCTCCCTTGGCTTTTCCCCTGCTTGCTTGAACCTGTCCCTTGGAGCTCCTCCCATCTGGCACCCTGTGTTGGGTGCTATGCCATTCTCTAGGACCTGAGTATAATAAATCTTTTAATTTTATATGCCTCTCCAAATGTAATTTCTGCAGTCATGTTGGAGTGATCCTTAAGGACCCCACAAGGGGACTTATTCCCCCATTTACAACACAGATAACTGTGTTCAAAACATTAAAATCTTTCAGTATTGGCCAGGACGCTAGCTAACACCAGACTGTTTACCAGACATACAAGAGAGATTGGAAATTCAACACTGTTGAATGTTTACCAGACATACAAGAGAGATTGGAAATTCAACACCCCTAGACGTCCACATCTCCTACAAAAGAAAAAAAAGCAAGCAAGAAGTAAAACACATATACACACATACATGATGGAGTCAGGAGCAAGTGATGTGATAATTTAAATGCATTATTGACTCAGAGTGTCTAGGTTCAATCCAGGTACCATCAATAGCCAAGTGCAATCTCAAGTAAGTCACTCTTATATAAAATGGAGATAATAAAGCAAATTATAATGTATCGTGTTAATAAGTATTAATATAAGTATTAATGAAGTAAATCTATATAAATAATTGTCAACCCCCCCCCTTCTTGCATTGGTTGAGTAATTTCCTATCAATTTTAAATGCTATGTTTCAACCCTCGGATTTCCAAAAATGTATCTCATGTTTCAGCATAATGCATTCCGTGACTTTTCTGTTTGGTTGTTGCAATGTTTCCTCTATTGTTTTCATTCTCATGAGGGAACCTTTTATAGGAAAACATATTTCTACTAGTAGAGATGTTAATGCAACTGCTTTTGTCCTTTTCTTAGATTTTATTTCTCTTGGCCATGACACTTTTTTTCTTCTTATTTAAGTTTCAGATGTAAAGCATTATAATTCAATATCTGTATACACTACAAAGTGATCACTACCACAAGCCTAGTTACCATCCATCACTGTACAGTTGGCCCCCTTTATTCATTTTGCCAACCCTCCAACTCCCTTCCCCTCTAGTAACCACTGATCTGTTCTCTATATCCATGAGTTTGTTTTTGTTTTATTTTGTTTGTTTGTATTTTTTTATATTCCACATATGAAATCGTATGCTATTTAGCTTTCTCCATCTGATTTATTTCACTTTGCATAATACCTTCCATGTAGTTGCAAAAGGCAGGATTTCATTTTTTATGGCTGATTAGTATTCCATTATATACATATATACATCAAATCTTCTTTGTCCATTCATTCATCAATGGAGATTTAGGTTATTTCTGTATCTTGGCTATTGTAAATAGTACTGCGAGGAACATAGGGGTGCATATATCTTTCTGAATTGATGTCTTCATGTTTTTCAAATAAATACCCAGAAGTGGAATAGCTGGGTCATATGGTAGTTCTGTTCTTAATTTTTTGAGGAATCTCCATACTGTTTTTTATAGTGGCTGCCTCATTTTATAGTCCTACTAACAGTGCACAAGGGTTTCCTTTTCTCCACATCCTCATCAACATTTGTTATTTCTTATCTTTTTGATAATAGCCATTCTCACAAGTGCAAAGTAATATTTCATTGTGTTTTTTTTTTTTTTTTTTTTTTTTTTTGCGGTACGCGGGCCTCTCACTGTTGTGGCCTCTCCCGTTGTGGAGCACAGGCTCCGGATGCGCAGGCTCAGCGGCCACAGCTCACGGGCCCAGCTGCTCCGCGGCATGTGGGATCTTCCCGGACCGGGGCATGAACCCATGTCCCCTGCATCGGCAGGCGGACTCTGAACCACTGCGCCACCAGGGAAGCCCCTTCGTTGTGGTTTTGATTTGCATTTCCCTAATAATTAGTGATGTTAAGCATCTTTTCATGTGCCCGTTGATGACCTCTATGTCTTCTTTGGAAAAATGTCTGTTCAGGTCCTTTGTTCATTTTTTATTATTTTTTAATTGAAGTATAGTTGACTTACAATATTATATTAGTTTCAGGTGTACAACATAGTAATTCAATATTTTTATAGATTACATTCCATACAAAGTTACAAAATATTGACTATTTTCCCTGTGCTGTATATTACATCCTTGTAACTTACTTATTTTGTTCCTAGTAGTTTGTAACTCTTAATCTCCTTCACCTATGTTGCTCCTCCCCCCACTCCCTCCCCTCTGATGACTACAGTAAGTCCCCTACTTATGAACCTTCAAGTTGCAAAGTTTCAAAGATTCAAACGTGTTCTTCAGCAACTTCGTGACCCTCAGCAAGAAGCTGGAGCTAGATCTGCAAGAGGACGACTTCATAGAACTCTGCTGTGCAACACAAGGAACTTACTAATGAAGACCTGATAGACTTGGAGGCCCAGAGAAAGGACGAAGAGAGACAAGAGGAAGAAGTAACTGAAGAACTGAAGAGATTCATGACTCAGGAAATGGCAAGGGGATTTTCTTTATTTGAGGAGGCAATGTTAGTTTTTGAGGCACAAGACCCAAACGTAGAATGGTACATGAAGGTTGCAGCAGCAGTTCAGAATGCAATCCAGTGCTACTGTGTCATCATCTATGGCAAGAAAAGAAAAGCTGCTACCCAGACATCACTGGATCATTTTTTCAAGAGGGTAGATAGAATTGAATCCAGCAAGGAACCAGAACATGTGCATCACTGTTAGGCATGAGTGAAACTGCAGCTTGCCCTCTGTCTCCTATTGCTGATGATCCCTCAGCTCCACCATCTCCCACATCCTCTCCCTTCTCCAGTCAGTAACTCTTCTTGCCTGTTCACTTGATCCCAGCCCCTGTATGCCAGCTGTTGTACTGTACTACTGTACTTTTCAAGGCACTGTATTGTAAGATTAAAAAGGTTTTCTTTATTTTCTGTTTGTTTTTTATGTATTATTTGTGTGAAAAGTATTATAAACCTATTATAATACAGTACTATATAGCTGATTGTGGGTACCTAGGCTAACTTTGTTGGACTTACGAACAAATTGGACTTATGAACATGCTGGCAGAATGAAATTTGTTCATATGTGGGAGACTTACCGTACTAGTTTGCTTTCTATATCTGTGAGTCTGTTTCTGTTTTGTTGTGTTTGTTCATTTGTTTTATTTTTTAGATCTCACATATCATGAAAACATACAGTATTTGTCTTTCTCTGTCTGACTTATTTTGCTAAGCATAATACCCTCCAGTTACATCCATGTTGTTGCAAATGGCAAGATTTTATTCTTTTTAATGGGTGAGTAATATTCCATTGTGTATATATGTGTTCTTTATTCATTCATCTGTTATTTGTTTTGTTTTTGAGTTGTATGATTTCTTTATATATTTTGGATATTAACATCTTACTGTATGTATTATTTGCAAATATCTTCTCCCATTCAGTAGGCTGCCTTTTTGTTTTGGTTATGGTTTTCTTCATTGTACAGAAACTTTTTAGTTTGATGTAGTCCCATTTGTTTATTTTCTCTTTTGTTTCCCTTGCCTTTGATGTCAGATACACAAAAACATCATTAAGACCAATGACAGGTTACCATCTGTTTTCTTTTAAGAATTTTATGGTTTCAGGTTTTAGAGTCAAGTATTTACTCCATTTTGCATTAATTTTTTGTATGGTATAAGGTAGTGGTCTAGTTTCATCCTTTTGCATGTGGCTGTCCAGTATTCCTAACACCATTTATTGAAGGGACTTCTCCTTTCTCCATTGTATGTTCTTTGCTCCTTTGTCATAAATTAATTGTCCATACATGGGTGAGTTTATTTCTGGGCTCTCAATTCTGTTCCATTGATCTGTGTGTCTGTTTTTGTGCCAGTACCAGCCTGGTTTCATTACTGTCTCCTTGTAGTATAGTTTGAAGTCAGGGAGTATGATACCTCCAGTTTTGTTCTTCTTTCTGAAGATTTTTTTGGTGCTTTGGGATCTTTTGTGGATCCAAACATATTTTAGAATAATTTGTTCTAGTTCTGTGAAATATGCATTTGGAAATTTGGTCAGGATTGCGTTGAATCTAATTTTGGTCATGATTGGGTTGAATCTATAGATTCTTGGCCATGACTCTTGGACCTTTTATTAGCTACTATGATTCTTATCACAGTCTTACCACCTTATTTTTTTCCTCTTTTGTTCTATCACATCTCTTCCTTCTATGTCCAGTTTCCTCATATTTTCCAAAGAGGAAATCCTTGCTTTTAGGTAAAATCTCTCTTTCACAAATAGCTGATTAGACTGGTTTAATATTTAATAGTCATACTTATATTCACTTTTCACTTCTAAAAGAGGTAATAGTAGGAAGTGTTTACATTTTAAAAATATAAACACATGGATGACTTTTAGGAGATTTAATTGATACCCACTAAAGTACTTGAAAATCTTAATCAATGTGTTGTCAGTCCTATACATATCAATTTCCAGCTTTTGGGGGGGATAATTTAGAATATTTTCCTTATTATCTTTTGTTCTGTATTATCAAAGTGCTAAACAGATGGTACTCCTAGAGTCACACCCAGCACACTGCCAAATACTTCTCTCTGAAATATTGAGCAGCCCTCAATTTAGTTTAATCTGAACCAATATAAAAAATTCAAGAAAACACAGAATTGTGATAGCATAGAGAAAACTCTACTCCAAAAGAAAGCAAATGTAGTACAATAATTAGCTGATTTAAAGCTCATTGTGAGAACACTGCTATTCAGAACTACAACACTAGGTGGCATGATAAGTACAGATTAATAGAAAATAATAATGCTGGGAGATTCAAATTGTTTCTTAATGCTTCAGGCAAGATAGGCATTATTAAAACAATAGAAGATTGCAGTACTCCATTTTCAAATACCAGTAGTCTATGAACGCTTACTTCTCTTTGTCATTATTGCATAAAGAGTATGAGAAGGCAGTATCCAAAGGGTATATACATTTACCTAATAGTCAAAGTTCCAAGATGTTTTTCACTAACCATCAGACCAGAAACAATTATAGTAATAGACCTCACACCTAATACAAGCCCACAAAACGTTATGCTTTGCATTAAAAAAGTTCTCATATATTATTTTATCTGATGCTCACAAAAAAATCCATATTACAGAAGAGGGAGGTAACAGAGATATTAATTGGCTTGCTCATTATCACATAGACAGTAAGGTGATATTATAAAAATTAAAAGCAAGGTCTTCTGCCTAATGGAGAAATGGTTCACAAAATAAAATGTTCTGTATTCACCATAGGGAAAATTAATAATGGATCTAGATTTAAATTAAAAAACATGTCAGCGTCAACCCTTTGCTAAGGAGAGTAAATTGAGCCCAAAGCTCTGAATAAAAAAGCTCTAAAAAATAAAGTTTCTTACCTCTTTAAAATATTTTCCCAACCGATTTGTGGCTCTGTCAAGGCAAGGTCATGGATAGTGGTGGAGGGAAACATAGACCTGGAGACTAGACTAACTTGGAAACAAAATTAACAGAAGGGAGTAAAGAGGAGAGAGTCCTGAAGCATTAGGGGAACATTAGCAACAAATATCAATAGTTAGAAATGGGTGTGGCATCATCAGCGAGATTAGTCTTCAGGAGCAGAGATCCAGTAATCAGTGATCAGGCCCTGAGAGATGATGTAAAAGTAAGAGAAAGAGAAGACCCAACTCTCCAGGGTACCCAGGCAAGAGAAACCAGGTAAATAGTACTTAGAAATAAAGCAATAAAATAGAGGCTCAGCTACTGTAATGGAGTAAAAGCAAGTGCTTGGCTACAGAAATGAGGCAATTACCGACTGCTACAACTGGGAATAATACCTGAAAACTTTTATCAGCAAGGCTGGCTGCAGGCTGAATCCTAGAAGCAGGCCTAGAATTTGTAATACTGTGTTCCACATACCACATGGTGCCTTCTGATATATGAGATGATAATGAGCCCACAGGTAAAACATGAGAGGTTAATTTATCATCCAAATGAGGTCAGCTTTGATAATTAATGGGAAATTGGTTTTATTATACTAATGGACCTATACAATCATTCTATACAAATTGATTTTAAAAAGATAAATTGTAATAAACATTAGATAATCAGGTACATTAAAAATAGCATAAGCAGAATAGTTATTATTGGTAATATTTACATACTTCGTCTCTAATATTTTTTCATTGGTATTTGTCTGAAGAATATTTTTGTTCAATATGATATTGTTAATTTAAAAATCTTCATAAAGTTGCAGTTGAATTTATTTCAATCTTTGGAGTTGAATTTATTTTATGGCTAATAAATTCAATTTTTTATGCCTTCATTGAGTCTCCTCTGTTAAACATACTATTTTTTATGGAGGGGTGAAATATATGGTAAGTTCAGAGCAAATTCTACAAAATAGGAGATAGTATCAATTCTATTTTTAATTGAAACATATAAATACATCAGCTCAAATATTTATTTTACAGTTACTTTTACAAATAAACTTGTCAAATAATTCTTCTCTATTTATAAATCTTTGGAATGTTTCACCAAGTTTAGATGCCTAAAAACCTTAGGTCTTCTCAATTTCACTCCATTCAACACAAAATATAAATTTCTCCAATTAAAAATAGATACTCCATCAAAAGATCCTTCTAAGTCAAGATATTTGAAAGAACAGCTATAGAATTTTAAAATTAAATCTACACTCTTGAGTTCTCATCATTTAATATTTTCTAATCCTTCACTCACTTCTCCAGGGTTGAATTTTAATGTTTTCTGTGTTTTAAATCTCCATCCCTATGATTGCTACTCAATAAAATCTTGAAAGGATGATAATTTAGGAGCCTACTTTAAAAAACTTCTTTATTAACAATCTTCAACTAAATATGAAGAAAATGAAACCAAAATATAAGAGGGATTGTTTATTTAAATAAAATTGTAGGATACAGAATAATTTACAGAATAGTTCTTCACAAGGTCAAACATTTCTAAAATTCACTTGAAGACAAGCAGCAAAGAGAAAAGGCATGTACAGCCAGATTAAAGATTGTTTTTGGTAATCACCATTGGCTTCATCCCAGCTTTTAGTCTGGTTACTATAGATGTAAATTTCAACAGCTACAGCTTTTATTTTGATTAGTCAAACATGAATTATGTGAACCTCAATTTTAAGAATGTTTGTATTCCATAGATTTCTTAATTGAAACCCAACATTGTTTTTTTACTATAGCACTGTGCTCCATTAAGTCTATACTCCCCCAAAGAATTCTCTTTTCAATATTAAACTTTAAAATTGAATTTTTAAGAGCATTCATAACAATGTCGGATGTATCATCTCTGACAGACTGAACTTCTAAAGGTTTTACTTTCATTTTATAAATTGGATGACAAAATTGAACCATTATTGGCTTTAACTTTATGTAATTTTTTTGAAGCACCTGAAGATGACCATATAAAACTGGCATCTTTAACTATATGTGAATTTATTTTGCTAATGGAACCAACACTAACAGTGACTTTTTGTATATGTACAAGAAACGTTAAAATTAAAAATTAGTGAAATTAATTTAGATCAGAAATTATTTAATCTAAATAAAACATTATTTTGTGTCTTGTTATTTTCATGTGCTCAGTGATATCATCTGTATGGATACTGAGCGCTGACAAACATTTTGCGCTACTTACCTATACACAAAATCAACTCTCTTTAAAAATGGAAATTCAATAGAAAAACTTGCAATAAATTTTTCTTTTCTTTCCTTTTCTTTTTAGTCACATTACTGTCTAAAGGGCTTATTGCAAAAAAAAATTTACCAAATATAAATGAATAGTTGTACATTTATTCCATACAATAAATGACAAAAACCATTATAGTAAAAGCATTCAGACTACTTTTATATGCTCTATAGTAAAATTGCTAAATCTCTAGTTTCTACACATAATTCACATATATTTAACCTATAATTTTCCAAGTTTTCCACTGAAATGTCAAATGACTCCCTGGTAGTCAAGCCATAGCATAAGCCAAAGAACCCAAATGGCAGGCAGGGCAGCAGTGCTAAACAGTCCTCCCACCGCAATTGTAGATGGGAAACAGTTACCTGTTACTACTCAGTATAGTCTGAGTTCCCTTCAGGTTGTCAGCAGGAGCCCTGTGTGCTATCCTTAAATGGGAGGTGTTCATTATGCTGAAACTAAGAAGAGTCAGGGAAAGAGTTTTTATTTTTGGCCATGCAGCGTGACTTGCAGGATCTTAGCTCCCTTACCAGGGATTGAACATGCACCCTCTGCAGTGAAAGCACAGAGTCCTAACCACTGGACTACCAGGGAATTCCCTGAGAATTAGGTTCTTGACAGTCTTTTTTTCAGATTTAACCACATGTGGATGTGAGGACTATTTGAACTACACATGTATGTCACATAATACTAGATGAAACTGTGGCAGAAGCAAAAAAAAAAAAAAAACAGTAAAAAGTGCTCAAAGAATGTTGGGAACTTTTAAGAAACAACACAAAAGCCAGCCTGAAGGAATTCCTTATGGGGCAAATCAGGGACAGTTTGAGGATCAAAATAAATACAAGAGTAATAAATTATAAGTAGGGCACATAAAAAACTAGAAGGAATTCTTGTGCAACAGAAGAACACCAGGACCATCCAGGTACGCTGGGATATATGGTCACCTGAATAATGGGTGAAACGACAAACAGTACTGGAAAATTTGGAGAGTGGATAGAGGATAGTTCAAGCAGTCGCTTGTAGGCCATATTGAAAAAAAAAGGGGTTTTTTTCCAAAGTGAAATGGAAAACAAATCATTTTAAGCAGTTGTTTGATTCTTTTTCTAAGATTATTCTAGATGAACAGAGTGAAAGAATTTGGTAAGGTGAGAATAGGGATTCCAGGAGGCAATGACAATAGCCAAGGCAGGAAAAGAAAGTGTTCCCTAAAGGTTAAAAAAAGAGGGAAAATACCCAGGAGATGTCATCCTTCCCATCTTTACCTAAAATCTGTGTATTCATTTTTCAACACAATCCCAAAACGGTTTCTTGCTGACAAAAATCTTTCTCAAATAGCAGGTTGCCACGTTGTGATGCTGCCTCAATCCCAGAAAATTAGGGAGGAAATTAGAAAATGTAAGCTCTCTAGTCATCCTATTTTGTTGCTTAACTTTTATATTCGTGGCAAGATGATAAACTCACTGAAGATATATAATAAAAAATGAAATGGTATGCAATGCCAGCATTTCTTTTATTTCCTGAAGGAAATATCATATTAAAAAATAAGCAGTACCATCCAAATCATTCTGCATAAGTGGAATCATATTTTAGTGGGTTAGATATTTATCAGGGCGTATTTTGTATTTTAGCATCAACAGCCATTAAAGGAAGAAAAATTGAATGTCCTGTATAGGAGAAGATGCATATCTTCGAAATCACTTTGACTCTCCACTGGAGACTTCAAAGTTCATATTCATAACAACATTATAAGTGCAAAATAATATGGCTTGGCACTAGGGTAAAAAACTGTTTCCCTCAGCTATACTGATGATGATGCATGTTATCTTTCTTATTTATAGAAAATAATATGAACATGGCATTATGAGTCACCTTCACACTTCTTTGCTATTCTTTCCTCCTCACATCAGCCCACATCAATAAGATATTGCCTGCAGAATAACATGCCAGTGTGATTTCCAGTTATTTCAGTATTGAACCTCTCTTATTTATGGGAAAGAAGAGATCAGGTAAAATAAGCGTGCATCTACTCAAATGGGGCTGTGTTCCCAAGCTTATTTAGTCTCAATAATCCAATAGTAAATGAAAAATGACTCATTCCTTATGCCCCATTTGAGCTAAACCCAGTGACACGTTGCATACTTTTATTCCTATAGAATTTTTCTGCCTCATTTGCCCAGAGGAATCTAACCTATAAATTCCAACAAATAGATAACATATAAATTATATATTCCACAATATTTTATATGCTGATCATTATATTCAATACTGTTAAAGAGTCTGAGAAGTACCTGTGTGCTGAGGCTGAGAGAGACGTAATCCTTTAAAACTGTTATTAACCTGACTAACATTTTCCAAAGTACCATGCCGTTGCTTACTATACTATGTTATCATTCTCTATGTGATACCAAAAATAGTGGGGTTGGTGTTTTGAGTCTCTAGGAAGAAGAGCTCAATCTCTCCATGTTAGAATGTCTAACGTTATTAAGATAGTGCAGATCGAAATTGAGCATGATATTGGTCATTTATCAAAACAACAACAAAACCCATTAAAATTTCAATTTTAGAATTTGAGAAGTGTTATACTGAACTTTCAGGGATGATTTAAATGAGTAAGAAGTAAACTCATGGGCTTCCCTGGTGGCGCAGTGGTTGAGAGTCTGCCTGCCGATGCAGAGGACGTGGGTTCATGCCCCGGTACGGGAAGATCCCACATGCCGCGGAGTGGCTGGGCCTGTGAGCCATGGCCGCTGAGCCTGTGCGTCCAGAGCCTGTGCTCCGCAATGGGAGAGGCCACAACAGTGAGAGGCCTGCATACTGCAAAAAAAAAAAAAAAAAAAAAAAGTAAACTCATACTGTGTCAGAGCCATTAAACATTTTGGATCTTCTTGTTCATAAATTAACCCACCTAACTTATACACTATAGGATCAGTTCTGGAGGAAAGTTATTGATACTTCTGCTATCCAGCTGACTCCTGAATGACCAACTGGGGAATTCATTCTCATGGAGCACTAAGGCTCAAAACAGCTAGTAGGGATGAGTATCTAAGACATGCCTGTATTGTGGTATTCATAGGTTTATAATATTCTGAGGTCTGAAGAAGTATAACCATATGGTAGGTAAAGAAACTCTATGGTAGGAAGCTAACTGTATGGTAGGTAAAGTTCTATGGGAATCCCAAGCTCTTCCCTTGCCTTTTCTTTACTCTCTCCCTAAATCATGCAAGAAATTCTATGGTGGGTTAGGTTTAAAGATACTTATCTGCCACCACTAGTGCATGGTGTTTTCTTTCTCCCTGATTTTACGGGGAGGGTTTAAAAATTGTGACCCCTTTGGATCACTTTCCTTCCTGTACTCTGTGTTTCCTAGACCCAGAGGTATCAGTGCAAGAGCCACTTCATGAGCTTATTCCATTACATAAACCCTTTTCAGGGTAAATAAAACATGGTTGGAGGCATCATCCTGCTCAGTGGAAAAAAGCTCTCTAAACTTCACAAAGATCACCAAAAAAAAAAAAAAAAAGGCCAACATTATTTTCAGTATGTGTGGGGAAACCTTAAGGGGGGAAAACTCACAAATCAAACATTACAATAAATTTAAAAAATTGAAACATGAACCAAAAAGATTTATTTAAAAATGCTAGGGTGGTTTAATGTTCTATAAGCACTGAACATAATTCATCACATTAATAGGTCAGTGAAGAAATATGATGTGATGGCTTTTTATTTACTGAACTTGCGTGGTAACGAACATTTGGTGGGGCAATTAGTCACCTAATGGTGAGACAGGACTCGCTGCTGACCCTGCATAGATTTCTCTGTGTTTGAAAAATTTGTCTGTTGTCATTAGTGTACAAAACAGTCTAGGGACCTCTAGGGTTTGAGATCAAAGGAACCAACAGAATTAGAGCCAGGAGTGAGGAGAGTGGTCAAATGGAGATCACAGGACAAAGCATGAGTATTTGGGCAATTAGCATCCTAAAGAGCATGGTCAGGGGCAGGGTGTCTGGGACTCTGACATAAATACCTTCCGCATAGCACAGGGAGATCAGCTGGTGCTTTGTGACCACCTAGAGGGGTGGGATAGGGAGGGTGGGAGGGAGGGAGACGCAAGAGGGAAGAGATATGGGAACATATGTATATGTATAACTGATTCACTTTGTTATAAAGCGGAAACTAACACACCATTGTAAAACAATTATACTCCAATAAAGATGTAAAAAAAAAAGAAAAGAAACTGAAATAATTAGCAAAATCCAAGCAGGGATTTAGGCATCAGGAAAAATATAGGTGTAAAGAGCCAGAAAGTATAAAAGATAAGACTTTGATTTAAAGGTAAATCAAGAGTCCAAAAAGAGAAGGATATGAGCAGTATAAGATTAATATCATGTATTTATCTGGTAAATTGAGCCATTTAATGACTAGCCTAGGATTTTTTGAGTCTAATACTACCATAAATAAGAATAGGAAGGGGATTAAGTGGTATTGAGGTTGGGGTGTTTAATGTTGGATATTAAAGAAAGGTGTCAGATGAAAATCAGGCAAACCGAGACAGGGGGGATAATGCAGAATGAGACTGTATCTACAATACAAGGGAAAAGGGGAAGCTTGAAGGCACTGTGTGCCTGGGCCCAGTTGTCCTATGTATCAGTATATAAAACTGAGTTCTTCTGTTCTTGATTCTTGAAATAATTACTTTTAATGAATGATATTAAATTCAATATGATCCTATAGTTATAACCAAGCACAAGGCATAGCACTGAGTATTTATTCAGTAAATATTAATCCTGTGGAAATGTAAATTGGTACAGCCACTTTGGAAGATAGTTTGGCAGTTTCTTACAAAACTAAACATTGTCTTACCATACAGTCCAGCAATCACACTCCTTGGTATTTATCCAAAGTAGTTCAAAACTTATGTCCACACAAAAACCTGCACATGGATGATTATGGCAGCTTTATTTGTAATTGCCAAAACGTGGAAGGAACTAAGATGTCCTTCAGTAGGTAAAAGAATAAATAAACTGTGGTAGATCCAGACAATGAAATATTATTTAGCACTAAAAAGAAGAGCTATCATGCCATGAAAAGATATGGGGGAAACTTGAATGAGTGTTACTAAGTGAAAGAAGCCCATGTGAAAGAAGCCCATCTGAGAAGGCTACATACTGTATGATTCCAGCTATATGGCATTCTGGAGAAGGTAAAACTATGGAGACAGTAAAAAGATCAGTGGTTGCCAGGGTTTAAGGAAAGGGAGGGATGAATAGGCAGAGCACAGGCTTTATAGGGCAGTTAAACTATTCTATATGATACTATAATAGTGGGTACATGTCATTATACATTTGTCCAAATTCTTAGAATGTACACCGAGTGAAGCCTAATGTAATCTGTGGACTCTGGATAGTTTTGATGTGTCAAGGTAGGTTCATCAATTGTAGTAAATGTACTGCTCTGCTAGTGTGTGTGCAAAGAGGGAACCTACCTCAACATAATAAAGATTAGGTGACCATAGGTGTGTGGGTTTATCTCTGGGATTTCTATCTTGTTCCACTGATGTATATTTCTGTTTTTGTGCCAGTAGCATACTGTCTTGATTACCGTAGCTTTGTAGTATAGTCTGAAGTCAGGGAGCCTGATTTCTTTAGCTCCCTTTTTCTTTCTCAAGATTGCTTTGGCTATTCAGGGTCTCTCGTGTTTCCATACAAATTGTGAAATTTTTTGTTCTAGATCCGTGAAAAATGCCATTCGTAGTTTGATAGGGATTGCATTGAATCTGTAGATTGCTTTGGGTAATATAGTCATTTTCACAATGTTGATTCTTCCAATCCAAGAACATGGTCTATCTCTCCATCTGTTTGTATCATCTTTAATTTATTTCATCAGTGTTTTACAGTTTTCTGCATACAGGTCTTTTGTCTCTTTAGGTAAGTTTATTCCTAGGTATTTGGAGTCACCATTTTTTAAAATTTGTGTTTAGAAGTATGGTTTCTCTTCATTTTCTAAGCTGTTAATTCATGTCTAAATAGTGAAGCTCTTTTTGCTTAAAAATATTTGCTGAATTTTAAAATTTAAAGAAGATTTTTTTGTTTTTTGTTTGGTTTCCAAATTATATGCTGCAACTTAATCTCCTTTACACAGTTATCCATGCCTTCCTGCTGTCTTGGTTGTCCTATTTGGTTTTCCTCTCTTGGGCTTCAGGGTCTCATTTGGGTTTTGTTATTTGCCTTTTTTTCTCTTGGCTCTGTTCGCCTTGGGGGTTATGTCTGATGTCCAGGTACTTTAAGCAGAGACACTCTCTAGAATGGTGAGGAGTTAGCAGTCTCTGGCTGTCTGGGCTGTCAATACCCTAGGTCGCAAGTTGTCAGTTCCCTGTAGAAGCACTGGAAGAATGCCTCTCTGCTGCTTATTCAGTTACAAAGACTGAGACTCTCTAAATTCAGTAACAGTGAGTACTCATACCACTTTCTCCACTCCTCTGAGACACTTTCCAGTGTTCGTGGAGACCAGTAGCTTCATCAGAAACCCTCAAAGAAGCCAGCATCACCATTCCACTTGTATATCTATTGATTCTGATGGCAACCAAGCGACTGTGGTATCCTGAGTTTCCTCCTAAGGCTTTCTGCTGTCGTTCTCAGATCTTAGTCCCACCTAGACAGGAAAAAGTTCTTTGCCAGCTCTTTCTCAAATCAGACCCCAGCAGAACACGAGGCCAATTCTTCACGTGCTGGTTTCCACCTGTCTGTGGGCTCCAGCAACTATTCTGTACATAAATAATGGTTTGGAGTTGGATTGATATCAGAAGAAAGGGCCACACAGATGTTTAGGCTTTCATTTTCCCCAGAAAGTCATACAATCCTTTGCATTTTCATTTTTTTACTTCCCTCTCATGAAGCACTTATCAAAATGAACTGCTAATACATGATTACATTTCTAAGTGTAAGATAACCAGGGCTTCATCAGGGCAGGGAGTGTGAACATTTAATTCACTATTTGATCCACAGTGTATGACACAGTATATACCAACACATATTAGGTGCTAAATAAAAATTTGAAGAGTGAATGAAGTTATGAATGCATGATAAAGAATTGAAAGAAAGTTAACCAAAATCCATAGAAAATTAGAAATTAGACAACCTCTCAGAACTTGAGCAGCAAAAAAGTAACTGTCAGGAGACCATGAAAATAAGCTGGGGCCAGAATGGAAAATGTCCTCACGATCAGTCATTGTTTATTGAAGAAATGCACAGTAAAAGAGTTTGGGAGCATGGTGTCAACAGAAAAAAACTTGTCGGTTTTACATATGAGCTACAGTCTTAATATTGTTAGATGCTGAGTATTTTGTTAATTAAATTGCCTAATATAATTCTGTGCCAACAGTGCTTCAAAATATGGTGCACAGGGAGAAAACTGCATTGTCTTGTTCAGTGTAATTGGTGTTCTCATGTGTAAGGCATACTGTACCAAGAGGGATTCTTATAAAAGGCATAATTATATCCCTAATTATTCATTTATTTTCTTGAAAATATTTTTTCTTATAAGTATATTAGGTTCCATTTTAGACCCTGAAGATTGAATGCTGAACAAATCAGCAATCGTATAAACTCCATGGAGTTAATAGGCCAGTGGGAGTATAGATAAATAAAGAGCATACAATATGTCATGATGGGTTCTGTGTTCTGTGTTTGTTAGGGTAACACTAGCTGTTATAGAAGATAAACCCTCAAATCTCAGTAGCTGAACATGACAGAAGTTTCTTTCCTGCCCGTATACGCCCAAGGGGCAGTGGGCTTAGAGAGGGATTGCTTTGCTCCAGGCAGTGATTTGGGGACCTAGATTGATGAAGCCTCTGATGTATTTAACATGTTCCTTCCAAGGCTGCCTTGAGTGTCTACGTCCAATCAGTGGCTGGGAGCAGATCACTCCTGGATGCCATGTATCTGTCTTTTGTCTATGTTCTGAACTCAATTGCATGGCAATATTCATCTTAGGAGATCAGGGAAAGCTTCCATTGAAAAAGTGATTTCAGACCAAAAATGAATGATAAGTGATAGCTAGACAAAGAGTGGAGGAAAGAGTTTACTAGGCAGAGAGAAGAGCTAGGGGAAAGGCAAAAGAGAATATGCCATTTTCTAAAATATTGAAGTATTTTATTATGGCAGTGATATGACTACGTAGAACTTAAAATAATGACATAAATATCTTTCCTTAATGCCATAAGGTATTACAAATATTTTAAATATTTGAAAGTTTGTTACGCAATTTGATTGAAGCAAAAACTTGTGAGTACAGATATTGTCATTATTTTGAATAACGTGTTCTAAGTAAGTGGTTCTTACTACATTTTGTTGAATTTAATCCCTACTATCTTAGAAATGAAGGAACAGGGGCAAAGAGAATTTACATGAATTACTCAAAGGCAACTGTCTAATTAGTTAAAAAAAAATTAGAGGGACTTCCCTGGTGGTCCAGTGGTTAAGACTCGGCACTTCCATTGCAGGGGGCGCGGGTTCAATCCCTGGTCAGGGAACTAAGATCCCACATGCCCTGCTGTGCAGCCAAAAAAAAAAATTCCAGATTATGTGCACTAATATTAAGAAGAATATTTTAGTTGTTTTCAGTGAGTCAGTAGAGAGCCATCAATTGATGTCTCCATCCCTCTAACTAAAAATCTGAAATGATTTTGAACCCAGACTTCATTTTCATTGAGAAAAATTGAATTTATATACACACACACATTTCCATAGTGTATATATACAGTATGATAGATATAGTATGTATAATATTATATGTAATATATAATAACAATATGTATAATATATAATATATATAATTCCATATTATGGTACTGTGTGTGTACATGTGTATATATGTATACATCCACACACACACCTGAAAGTATTATATATATGTGTATTACTTTATATAACATATATACAATAATATACTATTGTAGTATGTATACAATAATAACATAAATGTGTATTGCTTTCAGGTATATGCATGTATATGCATGTGTATCTGCATATGTATACAAATATATGAAATTATATCTCTATATAACATCTACTATATTATAGATACATTTTATATCTATATGTATATATTCAACTTGTGTGTGTATATGTGTTTGTGTGTGTACTCAGATATTACTTTTCTAGTTTTGCCTCTTGAAAGAATGATGGAAACCTCTGACTAGTGCAACTAAAGCAATATTATCTTTTTTTAGGCCAGACTGAAATTTTTTTCTTCTTTGTCCTGTTTCTCTTCTACATCTGTCTCCTCTGCATCATTTCTTTCTTATTTCAGGGGTTTTATTTACAGAGATATTTTAGTCTTTCCCTATACACTTGCTCAAGTTTTTCTTTGATTGTGTTCTTCATCTGTGAAGTTACTAAGGAAGCTTTATGTCCTGCTAACAATTTGCTCCAAACTGCTTCCTGCCTGCTTTTCCTACCAACCCTGTAATGCTTGAATTCTATGCAGCTTGGCCACTCCCTCTGCAAGCACTTCATAACTTTGTCTTATGTTCTGCTCTGGGTTGAGAGGGTCATTTTAATCTCCTGTTCTCAGAAATTATAGTCTCTTCCTGATTTGGGTCCAAGCTGAAACCAGATTCAAGCTGAACCCTTTGAGTAGAAGCAAGGACACTAAGAAATATCCTTCATGACACCATTAAATATCTTCCCTCTTCAGCCTTTCCCTGGTAGATAGGGATTTTTCAATTTAACTTTTTTATCCCACTACCATATGGGCTATATGTGTAGAAAGGTTGGCCCAATTCTATTGAAATCAGTGCAGAATTCAGAGAGACAATTTTTTGATTGTCTGCTAAAATAACCCTAAATCATTGATGTGTCACATTATATAAAGTCTTAATTAACCTACAAAACAGCTATTTAAATTGAGCCCTGATGACCTTTGAATTTCTTCTGGAGTAGGATTTTTAAAGCATATAAATTTATACCATTAATTGTGATCACAGGTCACTGATCAGGCTTTTTAACTGATAAAATAGTGTATCATTCTCTTATCACTACTAACGAATAGGTTCAGTAGTGGTTTGACTATAAAAGAACAGAAAGAAGGCTGAATGGAAGCTTCAGTCTAGATAAAACAAAGTTAGCGCTGAAGAAGAAAATTCCTTTAGGGTGAGAGGTGCATCAGTCATACTTCACATCATGGATTTCATCAATGTAAGGGAATTAGGACCTGGTAAAAATCTTAAAAGTGGGCTTGGAGCCAAAAGTTCATTACACTTTCTGGGGAATTTTGTATTTTCCTATTATGTATCTCATTTTTTGAAAAGGTATGGAGTATGTTAAGAGAGAGCTAACAGTGAACAAGAACTGTGGACTGGCTGAAGCCTAGGCTTCTGAATTGGGAAATGACTATTTTATTTCATCAACTTAGAGACAAAAATGTGACATATTCAGAGAGAAAGTTACAAAGTATAATCAAAGCTGTGGATAGTTGGGGTTATTATTATTTTCTTTGAACACGTTCTCCTCTTTCTCCTTTCATTATAAATGTTCACACACACACACACACACACACACAAACACACACACAGAGCCTTATTTCGAAGATACAGATGTACCATGGAGCTAAATACAACAGTTCTGTTAAGGGGATTGAAACATTTTGACAACTTGACACTTTGGAAAAGCCTATTCTTTTCAGATAATGCTCTGATATGAGACAGATGGATAGTGCCAAATTTGACAAAAATGTAATAGTCACATCACTCACGCAAGCTGGGATGGCATTTGAAACTTCTCCCAGAGTGCACATTGCTCTGTATCTTCCAGCAGTCTCATAGACTAAATTTGAACTTTTTGTTCTGACCTTCAAAGTTGTATTCTACTTGGTTGCTGATCCCAACAAATATTTTACCCCTTCAAATTCAGTGACAGAGTTTCTTTGACTCTAATAGAAAAAAAAAACTGTGTTTGGAAAACAACAGTGAGTCCAATTACAATCTTATTTTCACTGTTAGCTATTTTGAAGTATTATAATAATAATAATGGTTATGATATATTTAATAACTGTTGAGGTACTATAATATGTATACAAATTTTTAGATTATTTAATCCTCAAGTAATAAATCTCTGAAACAAATATTAATGTCAAATTTTGCATATGAGGTAACTGGGGTATGGAAATTTTAATTGACTTTTGTAAGTCCCCAAACTAGGAAATGAAAAAGTTATGCTTAAAACTCCAAAGCCTGTATGATATTCCTGTCATTCTAAGCTGTCAGGACTCTTCAAAGAGCAGAAACATGTCCAGGACAGAAAGAGTAAAAACCATATCACTGAAAAAAAAAAGTTCTGTAGTAAATTAGCCTAGGAGGATAGATGCAGGCAAAGCCAGGTGCAAAGTTCATAGGAATCATGGTTTCTCCCAAGATCACACAGTAGCTGTAAAATGTAGCAGCTCCCTCTTTGAGTGATTCCTTATCCATGATGGCCCAGATTCACTTTGCTATTCCCATCTATTACTGGGAATGCCCCATTGCTCAGGTGTTGCTCCTTTAGGACAGCATCACATCCCTAGTTAATTCCCCCTTCTCCTAGTCCTGCATCAGAACCAGTATCCAGTCCAGAACTGATCCCCTCATAATCCTTCAGCAGGAAGCCAACCCTTAAAAATGTTGCTTCCATCCTCTGGAAGGACATTCCTCTGGATTGTCCTTGCTCACTAAATGAGTCAATAAATCTGATTTTGTCTGACTACAGTCTTATTCCTGTTCTTTGGCTGATCAACTTTTTAATTTAAATGCTAGTGTCAGATATTTGTAGGGTTATTCCTTGAAGTAATAGAAAATCATGCATATAATTTGACTGCATAGCCATTGCTGAAAGGACTTGAGAAGGTGAATTGTTTTTTAAGATGCTGCTCAAAAGTTTGTGTTGATAATATGGATGTTTTAAAGTATTATGTGGCAATGTGGGCCATTTGGGAGTCAAAAATAATGTTTATTAGTTTACGAATTAAGCTTGCACTGACTTTCCACTTTATGTCACATAGTGTGCTAGAGGTTGGGAATACAAAACTCAATATTTATAGAAGAGTCTAGTAAATTCTTTGATGGAGATATACACAATGTGTTGTGGAAGATTACAGAGAGAGAATAATCATAGAGGGAACCAGAGTGGGATCTGGGAGAGGGCATCAAAGCAGGATTCCTAGATAAAATATCTTTTGACTAGAAATATGAAGGGTGACTAGGATTTAGATAAGAAAAAGTAAGAAATTTGAAGAAGGAATTTCCCTCCAGACGTAATAATACCTTTAAAGACATAAAAGGATGAGATGAGAATTTCTGTTAAAGGAAGTGAAGGGACATGATACAAGTGAGGTAAACTAAGCCCGCATCCTGCCATGCATTGTGTACTAATATAAGGGGTTGGGACATTATCCTGAAAACTACTTGGGACTATTATAAATATTTCGAGGTACCCTACATTAGTTCTATTCCAATATACACTCTACTCACAGTGTGTAAGGATGTGTTTCACACAGCTAGTCTCGTTAACAGAGTTTGGTATCAAATTTTGGATTTTGCCTATCTGTTCAGGCAAAAAATGGTATATCAGTATTGTTTCCATTTGTACTTGTCAGTCGTCTTTTGGCTTTGCCTACAGTGTCTGTATCATGTTTATTTTTTAAAATAATTTTTGCTTCAATTATCAATCTTTCCTTTAAAACAGATTAACATTCCTTTAAAGCATTTCCTTTAAAGAATGGTCATAGTTAGGAAAGCCTTCCCTATTCCAAGGCTCTACAGAGATGCTCCAGTGTTTATTATAGTACTATTATAGCTTTATTATTTATATTTAGGCTTTTGATCCATTTGAAAATAATTCTTATACATGATATGAAATATGAACTTTCTTTTCATGTATGGATCTAGTTGCATAGTCTCC
The DNA here is from genome assembly GCF_964270905.1 of Leucopleurus acutus. NCBI lineage: Eukaryota > Metazoa > Chordata > Mammalia > Artiodactyla > Delphinidae > Leucopleurus > Leucopleurus acutus. The sequence goes on along the minus strand of NC_139148.1, from coordinate 29,843,312 downwards.
ATTTACTTAATAGTCAATAATTTTCTCAGTGATCAAAAATTCAAACTTGGGCTTCCCTGGTGGCGCAGTGGTTGAGAGTCCGCCTGCCGGTGCAGGGGACGCAGGTTCGTGCCCCGGTCCGGGAGGATCCCGCATGCAGCAGAGCGGCTGGGCCCTTGAGCCATGGCCACTGAGCCTGCACGTCCGGAGCCTGTGCTCCGCGGTGGGGGAGGCCACGGCAGTGAGAGGCCCACGTACCGCAAAAAAAAAAAAAAAAAAATTCAAACTTTATCATATATTAAATGAAATTATCTGGGCCTGTACCACACCACTGTCATTATTTAGTTGTTTTAATTTATCTCCTCACTGCCTTTATTTTTCATCTTTTCCTGGCTATATAAAAATGTATTTTAATGAATTAACTTAGAGATCAAGTTTTCAATAAAAACATTTTAATATGTTTAATTTGGATAGTGGGAAAGTTTTAACTTACCTAGAGAAAACTTGATACATTTTTATGTACATTTTTCTTATCTAAGAACACAGGCTTTCTTTTGTTCAGGGCTTATTTTGTCCTTCAGTAGTGTTTTATATTTCTCTTTATGTCTTACATTGTACTTAAATTTAGTTTTGATTTTTGTTGTCATTGTATGTGGGGTTTATTCTTCCACTGTATCTCCTGTTTATTGTCAGTGTATGGAAAATCTGTTGGTGTCTTCCTGTAAATATATTATTCACCCACATTAATGAATTCACTTTTTTTTGCAGTATTTTTGAGTTGATTGTTTTGTATATTCTAAATACACAATCATACCATCTGCATGCAGTAATGATTTCATATGAGGGAAATATTGAAGAATTCCATGGAAGACAGTAGCAGTAGCAAAAAGATGTTAGATGTAGAGAAAAGAGACAAAGATGACTCCAGTTTCATTTAGCTGAGTAGCTATTGATGCTATTCGCTAAGATAATTAAGACAAACAGAAGTGAGAGAGTGGCATGGACATATATACACTACCAAATGTAAAATAGATAGCTAGTGGGAAGCAGCCGCATAGCACAGGGAGATCAGCCACCTAGAGGGGTGGGAGGGAGGGAGACGCAAGAGGGAGGAGATATGGGGATATATGTGTATGTATAGCTGATTCACTTTGTTATAAAGCAGAAGCTAACACAGCATTGTAAAGCAATTATACTCCAATAAAGATGTTAAAAAAATTACAGAGCAGGATTGCGGGAGGAGAAAAAGTCAAAAATGATGGATTTGTTTGTGGATAGATTTGGTCTGAAGTATCCATGGGATATCCAATAGGCAATTGACTTTTTAGTGTGATGTTGGCTGTAAAAAGTGAAGGTCAAAACAAAGTCTTAGGGAACAGGAGACAGCTGAAGAAGTGGACACTCTGGTAAACGATCTTTAAAGTGGCTCCTATCATCCCTGTCTCCTGGTATTCATGTCCTTGTGTGTCCATGTCCATACTCTCCTCTTGAGTATGGGCGGGCAGGACCTGTGGCTGGCTTCTGACCAAAAGTGACTGAATTTATGTGATTACATTACATGAGATTGTTACATAGAATGGGGTTGCCTCATTAGCTAAGAGACTCTCTCCCCACCTGGTTTTGAAGGAGTGTTTGTGTTAGGGAGGACCATGTGGCCAAAAGTTGAGGGCATCCTCCAGCCAGCAAAAAATAGGCCATCGATTCCTCACACTGTAAGGAACTGAATTCTGCCAACAACCACATGAGCTTGGAGCAAATTTTTCTCAGTCAAGTCTCAGATGAGACAACAGACCCAGAACCCCCTTGATTCCAGCATTTTGATACCCTGAAGCAGAGGACCCAGCTAAGCTGTTCTCAGACTCATGACGCACAGACACAGTGAGATAATAACTGTGTGTTGTTTTAACTCGCTAAGTTTGTGATAATATTATTATGCAGCAATAGATAACTCATAGAGCAACAATAAAGAAGAATGAAAAGGAGTGGTCTAAGGTAGAAGGAAAATAAGTGTGTTATTCAGATGTCAAGAGAGAAGAGGATTTCAAGGATGGGAAAACTACTGCACAGTTTCAAAAATCACAGACTGAGTTCAAGCATCATAAGCCTATATACTATGAAGAAGGGATAAGAAGTACCAATAAGAAATATGAACATTAGCAAGAAAAAATATCATTAGTGTGCTTTGGGACCAAGACTCATGAGAGTATGCTGGAAGTCAAAAAGTATAAATAGGTATAAAGACCAAGTCAAATGATGATTTTTATAAAGCTTCTTTCAGCACTTGGACTTATTTACAGCTAAAATTGCTGGTGATTAATTTCAGTCTGATTGCATTCAAATAATGTAGTTCCAGCTAATTTTAGGTCATTATTCAAAACCATTTCAAAAGTTATATTTTTATTACATCCAAATATTATACAGTTTTAAAGGATTATTCATGCGAGATAAATGAGGTAATAGTGATAATTACAGCAAAATATTATCAAATTGATAATGTATCAAAATAAAATCTCTAGTTGTGTTTACATATATCTAAAGCAACTTGATAAAAGTGAACATATCAGCACAACTGATTATACAGCATCATGTAAGAAGAGAGATAAGTCATTTTATTGAATTAAACAAATGATATTGACCACATCAATTAGTTGAGAGTTGCATTATACAAAGAACGTTTCTGTGCTAGGAGCACACTGTGAATCACAATTCCAGATGCTTATCTAACTAGTTTGATTATTTCATAGCAATCAATGGTATGATTCACTTAAATAACTTTGGAGTCGGAAAAATGTAATTGTATAGGATATAATGAGATAAAATCATAAAATCACAAAATTTCCAATGTATATTGGTTCAGAATTGATAGAGTCTCAATGGGACTAAATGTAATATAGTACGTTTATCAGGTAGTAACATGAACAACTGGTTGTGAGGGAAGTCTAAAAATTATTTGCCATTTGAAAGGTATTATTGATTTCGATTAAATGTATATCAGATATTTGGACATCTGTATTTCATAATAGCACACTTATGTTTTCAGTGAGGTATTGGTTAACAGTTGAAGGTATCTGGACTTACTATAAACATTAGTTGTTCTATTTATATTATCAAAAGCAAGAAAAACAAGAAAGAAAAACCTTGGTATTTCAATGGTTCTTTCTGAATACATTTGACTTATTTCATCTAGAAAGCCATCCCTTTATACTAAAATTCATTGCAGACACAAAAAGATTTAAGATTAATGAATCCAGAGAGATGGAGAGAAATAAGAATTTTCAAACAAGCATCTTCTAAAAAGTTGAATGACCTTTTGACATGGTATTTGCCAGCAATTTTTCCACTGTAATATGGGAAGCTGAGAAATAGCAGTAGCTTTTGAAAACTTTCATCCTGCTTTTTAAAGCCTACTCTGATGTTCAAGCAAATTAAATTTCTCTTTGGTGGTTTCACTGCTGTCATTTTTCTTCATTGATAAAATATGTAAGAACTGTGCACTGGACATTAAACGGCATCCATTTATACAGTGATGTTCCCATTATTCTTTGAGATTTGGGGGCATGCATTAAGGGGAGGGGGCTTTTTATTTCTTGCACTAAAACTAGACTGTTACTTTTGTATACTTCCATCTGGTGTTATATAGTAACTTGTCTGATGCCTCTGACAGGTAGTATGTTAAGCTAGACCTGTATCTCAGCCAGTTATACCATCACAGAATATGGGATTTCAAGGAGAAATATGTATCATGTGATTGCTTTGAAGGTCAGACCACAATAAGAAGAAAAACAGATAAGGGTGGAAACAACTATATGGTATAAAGACAATTTCCTACAAATTGAGCTGGGGTAAACAAGACTCACCTATATAGTTTGCTCCACAGTGCCTGGTTAGGTGGGCCTGATTGAAAGGCACCAAGTATGATGGTCAGTCCCTTGAGGTCTCCAGGTTAGAGTCAAGACTGGCTTGGTGCAAGAATCTTGTTTGGATAGCCACAGACAAGGCCAGGATTAATTGGAGTTGTTTTGAAGTTGTTTATGCTTCAGAGTAATACATGTAAGTGGAGCTAGTGGCTTCCTCACATGGTATCCAAATTGATAGTCCAAGGGAGGAGACTAATCAGAATTGGTAGAATTTATCCAGGTTTATACATGTCTATGAACTTCAAGGGCTGTAGGTAACAGGACTATTTACTTCTCAGTTTCTGAAGCATGTAGTTAAGATGAAAGACCAAGTAGCATGCAGGTGAGCGTCACTTGCTAAATTCCAGATACCATCTGAAGGCCCTGGGCCTCATGAATCATAAAGCTTAAGATCCACCACCATTAACATTTTTCTAATATTAGGGTTGGTTTCTTCTTAGATCACGCCATGTACTTCATTAAAATACCAACTAGGAATATGACCAACTTACCAAAGTCACTAAGGCCGGGGCTTTTAGGTTTTTGTTTGCATGGAGGTAAGGCACATTTGGGAGACATAGATACTTGTATGAGTTTTATAAGTAGTACCTTATACCCAATAACTTATTTAAAATTGTGAATTTGAAATTAGAAGCTTTTCAAGCCTTTCATCTTTGCCCCTTTTATGGAAACAGCAGAGATTAATAGTTAAGAAAAGTAAGGATGGTGTTCCCCATTTGGCCAAAATCAATGATATAACAGCGTTTACCTAGGATTGGCTTGAATAATTGGAAGAAGTACTACTTCTTAATATATACTAATTTAATCCAAACAGTAGGAAAGTTTGGCTGTAATGTTCTTCCTCACTTCATGTTCTCTTTCCATCACACATGCCTGGAATCATTCATGGAAACATGCTCTCTCTCTCTCTCTCTCTCTCTCTCTCACACACACACACACACACACACACACACATCCTAGAATTATTCTCAATTTAGTATATAACCTACTCTGTGTAAAGTCCACTCAACTTTACAAATACTTTAAGGTTTGTATGGTGTTCCGTTTGCTTAAAGAACTGGAAAGAATATCAGTGTTTCAGATTGAAAAAAGCTGAATTTAGTGAATATTTTCAGTGAGTTATGTCATCTCCATCCTAGTATGAAAAAAGAGAAGAATGAAATATAGAAAATCAAAAGTGGTTGGCATACTTTAAAAACTTCATGGACCATACAATAAAGGGAAGGAAAATATGTGTACTTATATGACCAGGATCTTAAAACTGCACAAAAAACCTGCAAAGAATCTTAAGCAGCTATATAAATAGCTTTGATTTCTATCTTCTGATTAAAAACAAAACAAAACAAAACCCAAAAATACTTTTATCCCCACAGGAAAGTTGATTTCAAAAGTTTTTTTCTGGCATTTGGCTGCTATTTTGATATTTAGTGCAGATACATATATAAATGATGGAAATGATAGTCATGTAATCATCATTACATATTACCCACTGTGCTCCCTGTGATTGGCAGGCTTCTCTGTGGTCCCTACTCTATGCTACATAACTTGGGCAGAGATGTATAATCAGAATAATTAGTCATAAGTAATTGAACAGGCCTAATGAGTACTGTGGATATTTATATAAGGCCGAGGATATTGGATGAAAATGAAAAAAAGAGGATGAAAAAATAAAACAATGAAATAAAAGAATGAATGAAGGAAAGAAAAAAGGCAGAAAAAAAGAAAGAAAGGAAGGAAGGAAGGAAGAAAAGAAAGAAAGAAAGGAAGGAGGGAGGAAAAAAGGAAGGAAGAAAGAAGGGCAGTAGAAGAAGAAGCCAAATCGAATATAAATTCAATCCAACAAAAAGGAATGTGAAGACCAGAGAAAATAAGGAGGAGAAGAAAAAATAGATTCAGAACCATATTTTTGAAGCCCAGGATATTAAGAGCTTTATTGGCTGTTTACGAGTAGGAAAAGCTCAATGGAATAAGATAAATTCACTTCATAAAGAGAAACTCAGAAAGTCATTTGGAAGGCAGAAGATGCTTTAGGAAAGAATTCAGACAAACGTGTGCAAAGGATATAGCACACCATTGCTTAGAATAAGAGAAGATGTGTCTAAACAACACAGTAGTCCTCTGTAGTCATCGTTGATATTTGGTGCCAGAAAGATAAGGTGTCATGATTGTTGTGTTGATTTTATGCTAGTAGTTTGGTATTCAGTGGAGACAGCTAATGCCCAAACTTTAGGAAGTACCATGGAGGGGCTTCCCTGGTGGTGCAGTGGTTGAGAGTCCGCCTGCCGATGCAGGGGACGCGGGTTCATGCCCCGGTCTGGGAGGATCCCACATGCCGCGGAGTGGCTGGGCCCGTGAGCCATGGCCGCTGGGCCTGCGTGTCCAGAGGCTGTGCTCCAGAGAGGGCCGCGTACAGCCAAAAAAAAAAAAAAAAAAAAAAACAGAAAGAAATACCATGGAGATAGTTGTATTTACCATTGTCTTAGTTTGGGTTCCCCCAATGTGGAATCTTTGGTAAGGATTTCTGTGCATGTGGTTTATTTGGGATATGATCTCAGGAAACAGAGTGATGGAATAGGAAAGTAAAACCAAAAGGGGAGGAAGGGCTCTAAAGGATACATTCATGAGGAGGTTACAGCTGTGGGAGAATAAACCTTGGAATTTTTCTACTGAGGGATATTCACCAAGTCCCATCCCTCATTGGTTGAAGATCTGGGGGCATTCACTCCCCTGCATGGCATTTTTGGATTCCACCACCCATAGAATAGACACAGGAGTCTATAGACATGCATGGGAACTTGAGAAGACCACAACAGCTTCTGCTACAACCATGTAATAGTCTTCCTTTTCACATATAATATAACAAAGATTTACACTTTAGAGTTCATCTATGCCTTGTGGACTTACTTCAAATCATGAAAAATTTCCACAATCACTCTTATACATTTCCAGCAGGTAGAACGATTACATTACACTCTTGAAGAATATGGTTTCAATGAAGCCAGAAATTTTTGTTTTGTTTTTCACTACTCGTATCACCCAACACTTAGAATATTTCCTAGCTCATAGTAATTTCTCAGTAAACATTTGTGAATAAATGAATTAATGGAGCTGCATCAAACAACAAAAGTCCAGGGCTTCCCTGGTGGCGCAGTGGTTAAGAATCCGCCTGCCGATGCAGGGGACACGGGTTCGAGCCCTGGTCTGGGAAGATCCCACATGCCGCGGAGCAACTAAGCCCGTGTGCCACAACTACTGAGCCTGCACTCTAGAGCCTGCAAGCCACAACTCCTGAGCCCATGTGCCACAATTACTGAAGCCTGTGCACCTAGAGCCCGTGCTCCGCAATAAGAGAAGCCACTGGAATGAGATGCCCGTGCACAGAAAACCCATGCACAGCAACGAAGACCCAACGCAGCCAAAAATAAATAAATAAATAAAAGAAAAAACAACAAAAGTCCAAGCCAGTCTATTTTAAACATAATTAAATGTGTCACCTCATAACACATTAGCAGTTTTTAGAGTTATCTATCAGTTGTAATACCTTTCTCAGAGATTCTCCTGGCTCTGTTTTCTACCAATGAATGGTTGGTACATTTACATATTAGGAGCAAGATGGCTTACTCAAACCCAGGCCTCATATCTCAAAATGACCAGAGAAAAAGACAAGGGAGAGCTGCTTCTGAAAAAAAATTCAAAAGATTATAGAAGAGCTTTCCCAGAACTCCACAGCAAAACTCTCCTTTGTATCTCAATGTTCTAAATCACATTAAATGCCCATTTCTGAAACTAACACTGACCAAGAAGATGGGGTAACTCTTTAACCAATCATCCTGGGAGTGTGGCCAGCTTTTCCTGTGGCATATAAGATACATGCTACCCACTTGCTGCCTAAACAGAATTGGAGCTTTCTTAGGAATTGGGAGGGAAATGGCTCATACACTGCATAGGCATCTATTTATTGGTTAATAGCAATAACATTTACTTCTACATATTCTTTTCTTTTAACATCTTTATTGGAGTATAATTGCTTTACAATGTTGTGTTAGTTTCTACTGTATAACAAAGTGAATCGGCTATATGTATACATATATCCCCATATCCCCTCCCTCTTGTGTCTCCCTCCCACACTCTAGGTGGTCACAAAGCACGGAGCTGATTTCCCTGTGCGATGCAGCTGCTTCCCACTAGCTATCTATTTTACATTTGGTAGTGTATATATGTTAATGCTACTTTCTCACTTCGTCCCAGCTTACCCTGCTCCCTCCCTGTGTCCTCAAGTCCATTCTCTATGTCTGCATCTTTATTCCTGTCCTGCCCCTAGGTTCATCAGAACCATTTATTTTTTTTAGATTCCATATATATGTGTTAGCATTATGGTATTTGTTTTTTTCTTTCTGACTTACTTCGCTCTGTGTGACAGACTCTAGGTCCACCCATCTCACTACAAATAACTCAATTTCGTTTCTTTTTATGGCTGAGTAATATTCCATTGTATATATGTGCTACATCTTCTTTATCCATTCATCTGTCAATGGACACTTAGGTTGCTTCCATGTCCTGGCTATTTTAAATAGTTCTGCAATGAACATTGTGGTCCATGTCTCTTTTTGAATTATGGTGTTCTCAGGGTATATGCCCAGTAATGGGATTGCTGGGTCATATGGTAGTTCTATTTGTATTTTTTTAAGGAACCTCCATACTGTTCTCCGTAGTATCTGTATCAATTTACATTCCCACCAACAGTGCAAGAGGATTCCCTTTTCTCCACACCCTCTCCAGCATACTTCTACATATTCTTGTTACCAATTACCAACATGATGAAAATCCATACAAAAGAAAAGAAAACTGTGATGCTTCTTATTTATTTATAGCTCTCATTCTAAGTTCCAGGGTGTAAATTTGGGTAATTTACCACCATTTTGTGACGTAGCACATGTATGTGTAAGTGTACGCTTGAGAAAGGCTTTTCCTTTTTGGCCATATGGAAAAGTGAAAATGGACTGAAAAATTACTATCTTTCCCTTGACTGGCTAATTAAGTCTCATAATCAGTCACAGTCATTTGAACAGCGTGGTTGCTGGAATGAGAATTAGTAGTAGGATACCTCAATGGACAAATGGGACACATTTTGTAGAAAGAAATCCCTTTGATGAATACACAAATGTTGTGAAAATATAATGAAAGGAAAACCATGTTTTAAAAGAGAAAAGACAATTTAGTTATTAGTCAGACAATGGGGCAGATGTTAAGGAAATTTATTCAAAAATCCAAGAATGGAATTGTGCTCCTTAAACATTAATCTTATTTCACTCAACATATTATGTTAAACTAGTTTATACCTATTTTTCCCCACTTGATTATACATTTCTTGAGTATAAATACGATGTTTTATCTTCCCCTCTTGTTCTGAGCACATTGTCTTTTATACAGATGTTTGTTGCATTAAATTAAATGAAATAATTTACTTTTATAAACCACACTAAATCACATTATAGATTCCACATTGTTTTCAATTTTTCCTCAAAAAGTTTAACTACTAGTAATGGCTAACAGTGATATTTTCCTAATAATTCTCGCTATTTACCTTTAAAAGATTGACACCCCGAAATGTTTTCTGGGTAGTGAAACTGTGGAAGATAGAAAATTTGGTATTTTCCCAACTAAGATCTTGTTATATATATATATCTGAATATAACTTCACTTGTAATATATGTTTACTTCATATGTTAATATTATAATATTATTGGTAGCAATGATCAATTTTATAGCTATTTGCAGACATTCCAGAAACCAAAACTAAATAAATTGTTAGCAAAATATATGATTCCTTTTATTGTTATCTATACAAATATAAATTTTACTGGGTTGCAATATCTTTAATAAACAGCAGTTTTTTGTTTTATGAACTAAACGTTTTATTCCAGAAATGTCAATATTGTTACATAGCTTTATAACAGTCATTTTCAGTGCTTGCCTAAAGTGTCATGGGATTCCTGTACTATAATTTAAATAGCCATTCTGCTGTTGTACATTGAAGGTTCCCCCCCATTTTTTGTTACCATACCAACATTCCAATTAACATGTTTCACTTATAATTTTCTCCAGTATAAATTTCTTGATATGGATTCATTGTGTGGGAACACATTTTTTTTTTTTTAGAATAACCTTATTTTTCCTGATTAGGGGTCTGAGGAGTGTCTAAACTTCTCAGACACATGATCTTGGGCAAAAAAATCACTCATAAGTACTCTTGGTCTTAGCTTCCTCATGTATTGGAAAGAGAGAATGATAGAATTTGAGCTTTCTTATGATAGAATTATTTGGTTAAAAAAAAAAGAAAAGAAAATCACTTGTGTTAAAGTGAAGCGAAAATAAAAAAGGGAATTTAAAGAAAACCAAAGCAGCAAAAAAGCCTCATCTGCAACTCAAACAAGAATGTGAGAAGTCTTCTGTGACCAAGGTTCCTCCATCTCACCATTGCCTGTGTACTTTCTTTATGGCTTTTCTTTTTTTTTTCTTTTTGTGTTTGTTTTGTTCCTCTCTTTTTGAACCCTGCCCTCCTTTTCTTCTCTTGCCCACAGTCCATCATGGTGAAATGCAAATGAGGTCACATTCAGCCCCTGAGGTTGCATGACCTTATATGCCTCATGCTCACACATAACTTATAAGCGATTCTTTCTGCAAATTACCAGAGAACAGAAACTATATGTGCCAGCTTGGATCAGATGTCTGTTTGGCCACAACCAGAGGAAAAGTTACATGATATTTAAGGATTTCAGTTTCCCATTCCTTTTAGTGTGCTAAAACTGGAAGTGATCTGAATAAGCTACCCAGGTTTGCAGCATCCCAAAATGTATTTATTCATATCTCTAGAAACAGTTCATATCTGGTAAAGTGATAAGTAAATTTTTTATTCATCAGCATTATTCATCGATAATATTATCAATTTTATGCATCAGTAATCTTTGACTAGCTCTCATTTGCTGGGCATAGTGCTATATATTATGAAAACAAAGAATGCTAAGACACAGCCGCCTACATCTTCATCTGTTTAAATTGACACCCTGTTAGGAATGTAGTATCTACTGAAAAAGACTCTACATTTTGTCAGGTTCCCCAGTAAGTGCTGTAAGTACTATGCCTACATTATGCATCATTGGACTGAAAGGCAGGACACATGAAGTATTTAATTTCTGAATCTGTTTCTAACACAATTCATTCGGTTCTGTTTCTTTGTCAATACCAAACTGGTTGCTCTAAGTATTGCTAGACCATGGAACAATTTTCTCCTGTGTAATTGCTCAGTGCTTAAAGTATAGGCTTCTGTCTTGATTACATAAAATTCTTCAATTGTATTTTGCATATGTCTTCCTATTGAAATTTCTCATTCTTAATTGCTCTGGTAAAAGTCTATGCAGTACAACAATGTCTAGAAATCTGGTTCATCTGTGCAACTCCTTTTAGTAACTCTCTTCTATAAGAAGTGTTATAAAAATTCCATGTTTTTAGGTGGAGGGAAAGTATATTTCAAACTGTTTCCTAGAAATCTTTTTCCCATAATTCAACTATTGTTTTCTTCATGGCATTTTCATGATTTTCACTGTAAGTGAAACATATGTATCTATGTTTCCCTATCTGCTTGCTACACTTAGAAATTTGTTGTTTAACTCTTCCCTAGCTACTACATGTACATTGCACATATATAACTTAATGTGGATTTTAAAGAAAAAATGGGACATTTCTAGAACTTGATATTCATTATGTTTAAATTTTTTTATTCTTGAATTTGTTTGTTTCACTCATGGTTATTTGACGTAACCAAATATCTTCCTTCAGATTTTCTGTGTAATAAAAGGGGTTGGACTAAATAATATATTGAGTTACTTTCAACTCTGACATTCATTTATTTATTTATTTTTTCAACAAAATTTATTGCACACCACTGGTAGGATATAATGCTGTTGGTTCTGGGAATGCAGAAGGTATGCGTAGCCTGGAAGCAACTGCAGCTGACAAGGCAAAATGGTTATGCTGGGATGACATTGACAGGAATAGCAAGCGAACAGTGAGAAGAACATCCCTTCTTCCCTCCTCCCATCTTCCATCCTTCTCTGGTACCCTTGCTGGCAAAAGGTAAATGCCTTTTGCACAGTCCTATCTGCAGCATTATGTCGAACATTATTAAAGGGTTGATTTGGATTGGGATATGCTATATATGACTGGCACAGTCTTCCCCTTTTGCTATGGAGCATTTATTTACAAGCCACACTACATATTTGAATTTCCGCACAACAACAATATTAACTTCTTCAAGGATTGGCTAACAAGATGCCAGTCCTTTATACAGTGACATTCACATCCTCTTTCCTAAAGGAGGGGTTACTAAGTCCCAACAGATAATGTACTAGCCAATGTTAAATCCTTTGCCAGTTCAGTCACAATCTCATTTCAATGCTTTGTAACTTAAAAGACTAAATTTTAAGGTTAACTACCACCATATCCTCTATAAAGTAGTAATTTAAAAGGAGAAGGAATTAAAAATAAATATTACTTATCTACATACATCTAACAATCAAGAAAGAAAATATGCATATCTGAGATAGTTGTCGTTTTTGTAAGTGATCATAACACCAGAGTTGATAATTATAATTTCCTTCTTTTACACCACTAAATATTATCTTTGTCCTCAACAAGCATTTTAATTAATCTGGATTCTTTACCTGGCAGGATGACCCCACATTTCATAACCAAAAGATCTGGATCCTCATTTGTTCTGCAGCTTTTTTGGTTGTTGTTGTTTCTATGATCTTCTCTTAGCATTTACTATTGTGCAATAAAGTAATAGAGAACCCTAAAGAATCCTCTGGGTTTCAGACATAGCCTATCCTTCCGCATCATGTAGTAGCAACCCCACTTTTTCTGGGATCAACCGTCTCAGCCAATGGAGTAACCCCCTTATTTGTTCATTGGCTCAGAGGCATGTCACAAATGTCCAGGTACTGTACCATAAAGTATCTTGCTAATTTCTGTTCATCAGGTTCAGTCTGCCTGATGTTATCAATTTCTGAGGCATAGCGTTATGAACAGCTCTGTCAGCCTCCCTATGGCAGAGACTAGGCATATTGACATAGCCTTGAGACAATGCAGTGAGAATAAACTTCTGCTACTGCTCCTTGCAAATTGGTGTAGAGATAAAAGCATTTGCCAGATCAATAGTTATGTACCCTTGCCAGGGGTGTGCTGATTTGTTCCAGTAAAGATACCACAGCTGTAATAGCAGCTGTAATTAAATAACTATCTGATTAAGTTTACAGTAATTCACAGTCAATCTCCAAGATATGCACAGGCCAAACAATAAAGTTGAATGTGCATTTTTCAAGTCTTTTATGGTAAGACTCCTCTCAGTAGTTTCCTCTAGGAATCAGTATTACTTTTGGTTTATTTTCCCAGTAGGGAAAGGAAGACAGGAGGCCTACATTTAGCCCTTCCTGGTCTGTCACCCATGATTCAAGAAGACAATTACACATTCAAGAACAGGAAAAAAATAACTACAGGGTGAGCTTTTGCTCCACTGATCCTATGGGAGACTGATTTGGGCCTTTTCTACTTTAATCACTTGACTGCCGTGTTGCCTTTTGACTGATAGACCAGAGTGACACTTTTTTGTCTCCAGAAATTATTGTCAGTTCAGATCATTATCTAGTAATTCATGAAACATATGGATATTTCCCTTTTTCCAGTATAAAATAACCTTTGTAAATGGCTATAGATCACTTTGGGGAAGGTTTGAAGAAAAATTCACAAACTTGCAGGACTCTTCCTCAAGGAAGCCTGGCTCTCCATCAGTCAAAGGGCCTTAGGGCTGTGAACTGGCTTAAGTCTAGAAACTGAGTGACTTTCCATTTTGGCAGTTTGATTCAGGCTTCTAGCTACATGACCTAGATATTTTTCTGCTATAGAGATATTTTCATAGATTAACCATCTATAAAATTTCTTTGATTAATTAGCTATTGCTCCAAATCCCATAGGTCAAAATATTGTGATTATGATTTTGTTCCTGCTGCCTGTTTGTCAAATGCACACACCTTGTCTCTGATGGTTAAACACTCCGTCTTTGTCACTCTGGAATACATTCACCCCCACTGAAATAGGGAAACTCATTCACTGGTGGCATCTTTTACTCTCTGCACTGTTACACAGAAGAAAGCTACTATAGAGCATTTCCAGGAAGTCAGTGTTCCATTCTGAAGGTATTTCACAATGTCTTAGGGAAGGGCATGTCTCCTCCGCCTTCTCAAAGGTTATAGTGTTTGGGGTGGATATGCAGGATGCATGTAAGTACACTACAACATCCCTGTCTCCCTAAACTTTTGTTATTTCTTCTTCTACAGGGTGCCATGGAAGTTCTAGTATCTCAGCTTCTTTGAATGTAAGCCATTGCAAGTTCAAGTTTCAATTAACCAATCAAATAATGTCTTAAAGCCACTTACAGTTCATCTTACCATATTTAACCCCAAAACTTTTGTAGATGTATCTGTATCAATAAATTCAGTCTGGTTCAATAATTTATAATATCCTACTTGGCTTAGACCAAAGATTCTCTTAGAATCTATTCTTGCATATATTTTTCCCACATTTCTGAAATACTTTTGGAGTGCAAATTATTTCTTCCTGGATCTGATTTAGCACTTGTCCCTCAGAATAGGCCAGTGTCTAACTCTGTTTATAGTTCTAGAATTAATAAGGGGTGGTTGTGATGGAGCTTGAGCAGAATATGCATCTGCTTGTGAGACAATTGCCTCAGTTGATGATATTTTACTACCATAACATAAGTGAAGCCTAGTCTCTTCAGACACAGAAGTAGGGTCTGCTTCCTACAAAAAGGGAACATCAGAGAGTCTTGGAAGTTTGTTTCATACCTTTTTCCTTTTATTTCTCCAGAGATCGACATTCCAGTTCTTTAGAGTCCCACTCCTTTTCAACTGAAGCTATAAATTTCACATTAGACACTTGACAATCTGTGAATTAAACTCTCATTGTGATCCTACAAATAATGCAGTTAATTTTGGGTCTTATTTTCAGGGACATTTGATATTATAAGAAGTAAGAGATTGTTTACAAGGCTGCCAAATAAGCTTTCTGTTCATCTGACTGTGACGTGAAGTGTGTTGAAAGCCCTGAATTTTCATTGTCGTTTATAAGCTCTCTAGTGGAATCAGAAGTAGATATTCCACTCCTCAACCCTTGTGATCATTAATGCTAACATAATGGTCAAGTTCATCTGTGCTATTCAGTGGTAGCCACTACTCACATGTCTATTTAAATGTAAATTTAATTTTAATGGAATGAAATAAAAGTAAAAATTAATCTCCCAGTTTCACTAGCCACATTTAAAATGCTCAGTAACCACAAGTGGCTACTGGCTACTCTATTGGACAGTACAGATAGAACAGTTCAATCAATGCAGAGAGTTATACTAGACAGTGATGCCCTAGAGACCTAAGTGGGTATCTATAATAGATACACATACTCAGAATATTCATAATATTGAATTTAATAGCCAAAAACTGGAAACATCCTAAACACTCTTTGGCAGTAGAATGGACAAACACATTGGATAAACACAATGAAACTGTAGTATGTTAGTCAGTGAAAATGAATGAACTATAGATACACACCACTTGATGAATCTTAGCAACAAGTTATTGACAGAAAAAGACACAAAACACATACATTATATTTTATTACCATAGAAATAAAATATCATTTAGTGATGCACAGTTGGTTACAAAATGGTAATGATAATAAGGAAATTATTACTAAAATATCAAGATAAGTTGAGGAAGTTGTTCACATCAGGAAGGGATAAATGGGGACTTTCTGGCTGGTTGGTGATATTATTTTGACTTGACAATGGGTGTTTGCTTAATAACTACTTGTTAACCTATCTGATGAAATATGTATGTTGTATTTTAAAATAATATGTGCTGAAATAAAACCAAAGAAAGAAAAGCAATTCAAGTACAGTTAAGGAATTAAAGGCCCCATTACATTCCTGAAAGAAAAATGCTTTTCTCTTCAACTGCTCTGCACTTAGAATCTCAGTACTTGAAGACCTACGTGTTTCTCATTATGGAGGAACAGAAGAGGATAAAAGTACACAGAATCTTAACTGATATTCTTACTATCTGACTTGCTTTAATGTTAAAGGGTGGAGGAGACTTGTACCATATTACTGACAATATGTGTATCTCATACTAAAATAACTTTAAGAACTCTATTAACTTAAAACACCCAGGAAAACCAATTAGGACCAGAACTACTCAATGCCTGCTAATGTTGGAATTTCTGTATGGTTCTGTCAAATATTCATTACAGATAAAATGATGAGAGAACATAGAATGTATTTGTGCACATTTTTATTCTTAATAAGGAATTTGACACTCATGATCATATTTAAAATCATCATTGGATCTTGCAACTCAACACACAGTGTATTGCAGGTGTGGATTTCATATAATCATTATTAGAAATGTTTAATTCTTTAAATGTGCATGTGTTTATATATATGTGTTGAAGATATTTTAAATTTTAAGTTTACATTTTGAGTATTTCATAAAACCTTTAATAAACTAAGTAAGACTAAAATTTCAGTCCACACATTTGTGGATTTATGAAACAAATATTTATTATTAAATAACAAACTTATATTTTAATCTATATTGGATCTGTCCTGAGAACTACATCTAGATTGCATATTTTTATTTATATTTTCATATCAGTTGGAATACGATACATAGAAAACATACCAGATTAAAAAGAAACATTCACATTGCTCAATGTCTAGCTCGGTACTCAAGAGCATACTCACAGAGATCTTTCCTGTGGAAAAAATTGAAATATGGCTTCTATTTCTTTCTGTGCTGTGCATTCTTCCCTAGGTTATGTTATGTCAGTTCAGATATAATGAAGAGCCAAAAATGAACAATGATTCTAAGAGATCAAGATCACTGGGGAAGGAATTTAGATTTGGATAGAGGTCGACCTAAAAAAAATTGAGAAGGGAGAAAGTTCGTTGGAATCATTCTTGTCAGAAGATTGATACAGGGAGGGGTTTTTATGGCTTAAAGAAACCAGAAATAGAGCTGGAAACTTCACTTCCTCAAACTCTTTCAGTCTAGTCAGAGTGGCACAGGTAGTTCACCCACTGAACACCTTGACCAGACTGTTAATCTATACTTTCTCCATTGTTCCACATGTTGAACTGGTTGTGAATTCAGAGATATCACTTCCTATTTATATGTGATGGCTTCTTGTCCTTTATCATTAATCGTGTTGGGTTGTTGGTGCTGAACGCTGAGGTATAAGATGGAAGGTAGGTGGAGTTCTATGGATAGGAGTAGTTGGAAGAAATTAAAGAAACTATGTGATATACCTGATTACTTTTATGAACTTGAGTGATCCAATAAATTATTGTTCAGCCCTTGAAAGGGATGGATGGTGTAAATATCTAATGGGCCAGGGATTTCTCCTTGTGACTGGGCTATATTAGAACAGTATTTGTATTGGTCCTTTGTATATTAAAAGATATCTTACAAAAATTAATAGATGTCCTGCAGCTCCTCCAGTTTCTGATTGGTTTAGAGAGAGAGTCCAGATTTTGATGTTGTACAAAATAGCAAGAATAAAAGCTATAAATCATAAGAAATTGTGGATTTTGGGTGGAAACAAGTAGCAATTTTTTAATAAATTAATTCCACAGGGATAATATGATATGGATGAGTCATATTGTCTTCAACAGAGATCTTTATGTAGTATGGCCACTGGTATGACATAATGTAAGGAGGTGTCTTGATGGATCTAGATACCATGAGATTGGTAAATGTATTTTCTAAAATCAGGATATGAAGTTCCTGTGGACTACAGCATGTAAGGGGAGAATTACTTGAGAAATGTTTCAGCTCTAAATCTTAAAGATTACCCTTAGTGTGACTCTGGTTTTCTACTTAGACACTGTTATGTAAAAGCAACTGCTTGATGTAAATGCTTAATTAACATGGTGAGTTCTAATTGCTGGTTAATGGCTGTAAAGTTTTGTGTCTAGGGGAAATCCTCATAATGACGTATTCTACTTTCCTTTGGTGTTTTGACAAACATGATATGCCAGGTAGTCAGCAGTTTTTGTTGCATGGAACACACTGCATGTGAAAATTATTTATTTCCAAAAATTCATAACTTCAGTCTGTCATAGCTGGGTTTTATTACAACAATACCTGGAGCACATTAAAATTAGAGTCTTCACATCTCAAAGTTAGCTTTGTTTACCAGTAGTCCCTTTTCAAAAATAGGATCAGAAGCAGCTTCCTTGTAAAGTAAGCACAAAAAGGAAATCAATTGCATGGAACCTTTATGTTTTTAACTAGCACGCCCCCAAGAGTAGTATTTGAGACATCTATTTGAAATTGGGGAGATTTGTTTGGAGTTGAACCCATTTTTTAGTTCCTGGAATGCTGTTGCAGTTCTGGAATGCATACAAATGAAGACTTCCAATTCTAAAAGTGATTGTTTATTAGAGAATGAGGATGAAAAAGTTCAAGCTTGAGAACCTTGGACGTCCATAGGAGATTAGAGCACAGGATGACAGAAACTTTGGGCTTTGTCATGAGGATGTTCTGACAAAACTGAATCTGATCCAATAATTGTTCCCAAAGGTGTTTTTCTCCTCTCTTTGTAATTATAAATCTAATTAAAAGTTTTATTTAGTATACTTTGAATATATAATGCATTTTATATGATACATAAAGTATAGAATAAAGACTCATTTTCACAACTGGCCCCCTTTCCCCATTCTCCATCCCCTCTACCACACTATAGGTGATTATATTTATTGGCTTATGAGCTTATTTATTCATCTGGTATTTCTTTTGTTAAGTACGTGCAAAACACACAAACACACAGGTAGGGATTTTTACACTCACTCTTACTCACATAAATATAGCATACTGTATGTACTCTCTACACCTTCCTTTGTTAACTTGAAAATATATCCTGGAGATTCTCAGTGACAATATGCAGATAATTTCCATCATTCTTTTTTTTATGGCTGTGCAGTACTGAATTGCATATGCAGTAGTTAATTTAACAAGTTCCTACTGGTGAACAGTTGGGCTGTTCCAATACTTTGTTATTGCAAATGATCCTGAAATAGATATGCTTACAGATTTTTAATTTTAAAAGTGTGCATGTATATCTGTTGGACAGGTGCCTGGAAATAGGACTGCTGGGTCAAAAGGTGAATACTCTATTGTGTCACATACTGATTTGCCCCCTCCACAGAGCTTGTACCATGATACATTTCCACCAGAACCATGAGAATGTTTCCCCACAGCCTCACCAATAGATAGTGTTGCCAACATTTTGGATTTTTGCCTATTTGACTTATAAGAAATTATACCTCTGAGTAGTTTTAATTTAAATTTATATTACTATAAGGAATGTTATACATCTTTTCATTTGGTTAAGGAGCATTTGGATTTCTATTTATGTAAAATTTCAGTTTATGTTTTCTACATTTTTAATGAAGTTTGGGTCTTTTTTGTCTCAATTTCTAGGATCTACTTATCTTCTGTATATATATTTTTCTGTGCTTTCAAAAAAATTAAAACTTGCCTAAAAATGTTTTATGCCAAGTAGAAATTCTGGCATTTTTGTAGTCAAGTCTTTCACTTTTTCTTCTTTTTTGGGTTGTAGATAGTGGGTCATAGTTAAAAACATTTTCCCCATTCTAATTTAATAAATCACTTATGTTTCTTCTAATATTTATATGATTTTATTTTTTACATTTAGGTCTTTCATACATTTGAAATTTATCCTGTTTATTGTATGAGATACTGGTCCAACTTTATCTCTTTTTTTCCAAATGGCTACTTAGTTTCCTAATTTCATTTATGAAAATACTATATCTATCTATCTATCTATCTATCCCCCTTATTGAACCCTTTTTATGCACCTTAATTATAATATGAATTGCAAGTGTATATAGGTCAGTTTTGGCACTCTCTATAAAACCTAATTTGCCTGTCTAAAGCTAGTATACTCAATAGTTGTGGTAGGCAGAATAATAGCCTCCCAAAGTTGTCCATAGCTTAATCACTGGAAACTGTGAGTGTGTTACATGGAAAATGGAAATTAATTTTGCATATGGAATTAAAGATGCTAATCAGCAGACCTTAAATTAGGTATATTGTCTTGGATTTATCTGGGAGGGCCCAGTGTAATCATAAGTGTTCTTAAATATGGAAGAGGGAGGCAGAAGAGTGTGTTTGTGTCAGAGTGATACAGTGTTAAAATGCTTGACTGATCATTTCTGACTTAGAAGATGGAAGGAATGTGGTGGCCTCTAAAACCTGTGAAAGATAAGGAAACAAATGCTCCCCTAGAGCCTCCATAAAGAAATGCAGCCCTGCTAAAACCTTAAGTTTAACCCAATGATAGCCTTATTGGACTTCTGATCTCCAGAAATATAAGGCAATAAACTTGTGTTATTTTAAGTCACTAAGTTTGGGTACATTGTTATAGCAACAATAGGAAACCAATACAGATTTTGATATCTGGAAGTAGGGTGTTGATGTAAAAATTACCTAAAGATGTTGATGTGGCTTTGCAATTGGGCAGTGGACAGAGGATGGAAAATTTTGAGAAGTATGGTAGAAAATGCCTATATTGTCTTGAACAGATTGTTAGTAGAAATACAGATGTTAACACCTTTGCTAGGGAGGACTTAGAAGGAAGTGAGGAATTTGGTAGAGGAAATATTAGAGAATATTTAAGTAATCACAAACAGATTGTTGATAGAAATATGGGCATTAAAGTTCTGCTGTTGAAGGCATTGAAAGGAATGAGAAACATGTTATTGAAAAATGGAGGAAAGGGAATCTTTATTAAATAGTGGAGAAAATTAAGCAGAATTGTGCCCTTCAGTTTTGTGGAAAGCAGATTTTTAAGTGCTGAACTTGGCTGCTTAGCTGAGATTTCCTAGCAAAATTTTGAAGGCACAGTCTAGTATCTTCCTGTTGCATACAGTAAAATGTGAGAAGAAAGATATAAATTGTTGTGTCAAAAGGAACCAGGACTTTATGATTTGGGAAATTCTCAGCTTATCCAGATTGTAAAAGATGTTAAAATTAAGAGATTCATTCTCATAAAAGAGTGCTCTAGTGAAAAAACAGGGTGTGGCTGGATAGCTTATGCTAATCAAAATGTCAGAGTATTCAGTTCTCTTTTAAGAGATTAAGTTTGTGACTCATACAGTCCTTTGACCATCTTAGTCAAAAATAGAGATGGAAATATTTAGGAAAACTCTATGGAGGAGTCTTTTGTCAAATAGAATGAATTCCTGTAACATATATGGGAAACCCATAAGGTTATTGACAATTTTATATTAGCAGAAGCACTACTAGCTAGTATTAAAACTGTGAGAGAGAGCCAGAAGAAAAGATGGTTGTTGTACTCACAAAATTCTACAGGTGATAAACAGGCTGATAAAACTACTCACCTGCAAACACAGCTACCTTTTATGAAAAAAGAAGAATGACTTAGAGTGAGGAGACTTGAGGCCAGATGGCAGAACCAAAAATCACACAGGATTATTCCCAGGTCTTGAAATCAAATGGACTTTGCCCTCTTGGATCTTCAATTTGTTGAGACTGTTGACTTCCTTATGCCTTCCATTTTCTCCCTTTTTGAATGGGAATATCTATAACTACTATTCTATGCCTGTCCCAACAGGGTATTTTGTAAGCAGGTAACTTGTTTTTGAGTTTCACAGGTTCATATATGGAGAAGAATTGTACCTCAAGATGGATTATACTCATAGTCTTATCCATACCTGATTTAGATGGTTTATATTATTAGATTTGGGACTTTTAAGCTGAGAAGATGTAGATGAGATTTTGGACTTTGCATTGATGCTGCAATGTATTGATATTTAGGGGGATGATCAGATAAGGTGAACATATTTTGCATGTGGGACAGGCATGAATCTTTGAGGGCCAGAGCACTGACTATGGTAGGCAGAATAATGGCTTCCCAAAGATGCCTACACCCTAATTGCCAGAACCTGTTATATTACATGACAAAGAAGAATTAAGTTTCCAGATGGAATTAAGGTTGCTAATCAGCTGACCTTCAAATAGGAAGATATCCTAGAACATCTCCATGGGCCCCATGTAATCATAGGGTCTTTATATGTGGAGGAGGAAGGCAGAAAAGTCTATGCCAGAGATATGTGATGTGAGAAACACTTGACTTGCCATTGCTGGCTTTGAAGATGGAGGAGGGCATAAACCAAGGGATGACAGGAAACTCTAGAATCTAGAAAAGAAAAAAAATTGATTTTCACCTAGAGCTTCCTGAAAGGAATGCAGCTCTGCAGCATCTTTATTTAAGCCTAATGAGAACCATTTGAGACTTCTGACCTCCAGGATGTTAAGGTAATAAATTTCTGTTGTTTTAAGTCACTAAATTTGTAGTGTTTTGTTAGAACATACAGTGGGGAACTACTGAATGTTTTCCTCCTAAAGTTAGCAACAAATCAAGGATATGCTCCACTCTCACCACTTGTATTAACATTGCAGGGGATTTAGGTAAGAAAAAAAAAGGCACCTAGAAGAAAGAATTGAAACTATTTCTAATTTCAGATGACTTGATCTTGTGTATAGAAAATCCTAAGGAATCCCTTTAAAAACTACTGGAACTAATACACTAAATTGCTAAGATTGCAGGATACAGGATGAATGTATAAAAGCCAATTGTATTTTTAAACACTAACAATGAACAATTAAAAACAAAATTAAGAAAACAATTCCATTTAAAATAGCATTAAAAATAAAATACTTAGTAAAAAGCTTAACAAAGAAAGTGCAAAATTTACCCTCTAAAAACTACAAATAATTTTGAAAGATATAAAAAAGACTCCAATATATAGAAAGATATTCCATGTTAATTAATCAGAAGACTTAAGATTGTTAAAATGACAATACTCCCTCAAATTGATCTGTAGATTCAACACAATCCCAGTTGAGATCCCAGAGGCTTCTTTGCAGAAATGGACACTCTTATCATAAAACTCATACGAAAATTCAAGGGACTCAGAGTATCCAAAGAAGATCAAAGTTGGAAGACTCACACTTTTGTATCTCAAATTTAAGTACAAAGCTACTGTTATCAAGACAGTGTGGTACTGTCATAAAGATGGACATATAGACCCAGGGAATTGCATTGAGATTGCAGAATAAACCTTCATATTTATAGTCAGTTGTTTTTTTTTAAAATTAATTAATTAATTTATTTATTTTTGGCTGTGTTGGGTCTTCGTTTCTATGCGAGGGCTTTCTCTAGTTGTGGCAAGCGGGGGCCACTCTTCATCGCATTATGCGGGCCTCTCAGTATCGCGGCCTCTCTTGTTGCGGAGCACAGGCTCCAGACGCGCAGGCTCAGTAGTTGTGGCTCACGGGCCTAGTTGCTCCGCGGCATGTGGGATCTTCCCAGACCAGGGCTCGAACCCATGTCCCCTGCATTAGCAGGCAGATTCTCAACCACTGCGCCACCAGGGAAGCCCAGTCAGTTGGTTTTTAACAAGAGTGCCAAGACAATTCAATGGAACAAAGAATAGTCTTTTGAACAAATTGTGCTAGGACAATTGGATATACACATGTCAAAGAATGAATTTGGATTGCTCCCTCACACTATACACAAAAATTAACTCAAAATGGATTATAGATCTATATGCAAGAGTTAAAGCTGTATAGTTCTTAGAAGAAATTAGAGAAGTAAATGTTTTTGGCCTTGGCTTGGGTTAGGCAAAACCTTCTTAGATATGACACCAAAAACACAAGTGATGAAAGAAAATGGAGAAATTTGACTTTATGAAAGTTAAAGACTTTTCTGGTTCAAAAGATACCATCAGCAAAGTGAAAAGGCAGCCCCACAAAATGGGAAAAATATTTACAAATTATATGTCTGATAATGGGCTTGTATCTAGAATATATACAGAATTCCTATGACTCAATAATAAAAAAGACAGCCCACTTTTGAAAAAGTAGTTAAGGACTTGAATAGACATTTCTACAGAGAAGATACACAAATGTCCAATAAGGACATAAAAAGATGATGAATATCATTAGCCATCAGGGAAATGCAACTCAGAATACACAAGGAGATACCACCTAATATCCACCAGGATAGATGTAATCTAAAAGACAAGTAAGTGTTGGCAAGGATGTGGAGAAATTGGAACTCTTATACACTGCGGATAGGAAAGTAAAATGGTGCAGCCACTTTGGAAAACAGATGGGCAATACCTTAAAAGGTTAAACATAAAGTTACTGTATGACCCAGCAGTTCCATTCTTAGGTATATACTCAAGAGAATTAAAAACATAGGTCCACACAAAAACTTGTACACGAATGTTCATAGCAGCACTACTTTCAGTATCCAAAAAGTGCAAACAACCCAAATGCATATCAACTGATGAATGGATAAATAAATGATATTATATCCATACAATGGAAACTTATTTGGCAATACAATTAGTGAAGTACGGACACATGCTGCAACATGGATAAACCTCAAAAACATTTTGCTAAGTCAAACAAGGCAGTCACAGAAGACTATATATTGTATAATAACATTTACAGTCATCCCTCAATATCCATGGGGTTTGGTTCCAGGACACCCCGTGGATACCAAAGTCTGTGGATGCTCAAGTCTCTTATGCACAATGGTGTAGCCCTCTGAGTCTTCTGGTTCCATATTCGTAGATATGGAAGGCCAACTGAATATGAAATGTCCAGAATAGATAAACCTATAGAGACATAAAGTGGATTACAGGTTTCCTAGGGCTGTGGATGTTAGAAGAAAATGGGGAGTCACTGCTGATGGGTGTGGGATTTCGTTTTGAGATGATGAGAAATGTTCTAAAATTGATTGTGGTGATGGTCACACAGCTCTGTGAATATACTTAAAATCGTAGAATTGTACACTTTCAGTAGATAAAATGTATGTGAATTGTATCTCAATGACTTTTATATTAAAAAATACATAGGCCTGTTTGTCTATATGTACCCTATACTGCTTGCTTGCTTTAAAGAGGTAAGATAGAACCCCTACCCATTCAAAGTTGGTGGATATGAAGACTGATGATACCACCTAGGCCACAAAAGATATGAAAAAGTTTATTGCTTGCATATTGAAGCCTTCTGAAAGGGAGCAGTGAGTGGGCCAATGTTTTTTTTTTTTAATGATTAGGGGGAAATGCCCGGATGAGGATTTCTGAGGTGTACATGCTTTGAACTTGTTGCAGGATGGGAGCAGGTGGACTGTTTAAAAAATCAGCTCAAATGTGCAGCAAATGGTGAAAGCGGGGGGGTTGGGGCCTGAAAGCTATTATTACTCAAATATAAAACATGGAATTGATTCTGTAGTGCATACACCAAATTCTTATTGGTGTAATGATGAGGTGTTATGGTTTGTTTGGTGGTCTGGTAAGTTTAGTCCTCTCCCCCTCATTATAGTATTCTTTCAGAATTTTTTTTTATTCTGAATTCTTCAGTTTTCTGTACATATTTTCACAGAAACATGTTTAGTTACATAAAAATGTTATTTTTGTTGGAATTGGGAATAATTTATAACTTAGGGCATTTTGGTGACTATATTATTCTAAATATTTCTATCCAAGAATGTTTCAGTTTGTTCCAATCTAAATTATTTGTCATTCAAGAGTGTTTTAAAAATTTCTTCATATAAGTTTAATATATTCCATGTTAATTCCAAAGAATTTTATTACTCGTTTCATCTCTTGTTCTCAAATTATATTTATATTCCATTACCATTATAATTTATAACTGGCTGTTTGATTATATCGGTATTCCAAACTCTACTGATTTTTGTTGTTTGTAGTGGTTTTCATTCTACTGTTTTGTGTTTTCACGTATCTGATAATATGTGCAAATAAAGATCATTTCACCTGTTTCTTTCTAATTCTTATAATTTTAATTTGTTTTTCTTATTTAACTGCATTAGATAATGCCTCCATTCCTTCCAAATAGTAAGGTGATGGTGGAATTTTGTAAAATGCCTTTTCACAATCCTTTGGTAAGGGAATAATGTGTTTAATTAAGAAAATTAATTACTTAATCTTTGTCCATCCTTGCACACCTGAAATAAATGCATTTATTCCTGATACATTAGCATTTTTATTTCCTTTTTATTCTATTGGTTATTTTTACATTGTTATGCAGAAATAGGTTGGCAAACACTTTTTGTATAATATTTATATTTTTATCAGCTTTATATTTACTTTATTAAAAGCAATGGAAAGTTTTCCTATTCAGTTCTCTTGAAGAGTTTTAATAACGTTGATACTTTGTTTCTTTAACAGTGTGGTAGAATTATTTTGTGCAATTCTCTGTACTTGTCATGTTTTTTTTGGAGGGAGAGTGTAGGTCTTCAATAGCTTTTGCTTTTATTCTGTAGAAATTGGATTCTTTCTAGCTTTATATCTCTTCTGGTGTCTGCTTTGGCAAATTTCTTTTTATTTTTCAGAGTTATTTATTTCATCTATGTTCTTGGGTGGATTTGTTTAGAGTTATGCAAATTAGTCTGTACTGATCTTGATAATTCCTTCTGTTTTTATGTTTATTTCCTCCTTTCATTTTTAAATTTGTACATTAATGTTCCCCCATTTTTGCTGAGTAGCTTAGATAGTGATATCTATTTTGCCTTTTCAAATTACTAGATTTAAAAATTATTGCTAGCAGTCCCAGTAGCAACAAGTACACCTAACACCCAGATTTTGTTTTCTAATACCATTTTCCATTAAAGGAACCAGGGCTCCATGGAGAAATGTCTGACTCTAGGAATTGGGGAAGGAAATATATAAGATGAGCCTGGAGCATTCTTTAGTATCAGAAAGTAAGGGCTTCGGTTGGAGCGCAGGGAGAGGACTGGGGTTGGCGGCATGAACACAGCCTGCAGGGGGTTAGTGCACCGTGGCTAGCCAGGAGGGAGTCTGGGAAAAAGTCTGGAACTGCCTAAGAGGCAAGAGACCATTGTTTCTGCATGCACGAAGAGAGGGGACTCAGAGCACTGCCTAAACAAGCTCCAGAGATGGGTGCAAGCCACGGCTATCAGCTTGGACCCCAGAGACAGGCATGAAATGCTAATGCTGCTGCTGCAGCCACCAAGAATCCTGTGTGCAAGCACAGGGCACTATCCACATCTCCCCTCCTGGGAGCCTGTGCAGCCTGCCACTGCCAGGGTCCCGTGATCCAGGGACAACTTCCCTGGGAGAAAACATGGCGTGCCCCAGGTTGTTGCAACATCATGCTGGCCTCTGCCCCTGCAGGCTCAACCCTCATTCAAATTATAACTACTGTACCCCTCCCTCCTCCCGACCTGAATGAGCAAGAGCCCCCTAATCAGCTGCAGCTTTAACCCTTTCCTGTCTGGGTGGGAAACAGATGCCTGAGGGCAACCTACATGCAGAGGTGGGGCCAAAACCAAAGCTGAACCCCAGGAGCTGTGCAAACAAAGAAGAGAAAGGGAAATCCCTCCCAGCAGCCTCAGGACCAGTGGATTAAATCCGCACAATCAACTTGATATACCCTACATCTGTGGAATACCTGAATAGACAATGAATCGTCCCAAAATTGTGGTTGTGGACTTTTGGAGCAACTGTAGACTTGGAGTTTGCTGTCTGTGACTGATTTGTTTCTGATTTTTATGTTAATCTTAGTTTAGTGTTTAGCACTTGTTATCATTGGTTGATGTGTTTATTGGTTTGGTTGCTCTCTTCTTTTATTATTATTTTTTTTTATTTCTTTATTTCTCCTTTTCTTCTGAGCTGTGTGACTGACAGGGTCTTGGTGCTCTGGCCTGGTGTCAGGACTGAGCCTGAAGTGGGAGTGCTGAGATCAGGACATTTACCACCAGAGACCTCCCGACTCAACATAATATCAATTGGCGAGAGCTCTTCCAGAGATCTCTGTCTCAACGCTAAGACACAGCTCCACCCAACTCCAGTGCTGTATGCCCCATGAAAAAACTAGCAAGACAGGAACACAATCCCACCAATGGGTGGTAGGTAGCAGAGAGGCTACCTAAAATCATACTAAGTTCACAGACACCCCAAAACATACCACCAGACGGGCCCTGCCCACCAGAAAGACAAGATCCAGTGCCACACACGAGAACCCAGGCACCAGTGCCCTCCACCAGGAAGCCTTCACAAGCCACTGAACCAACCTTAGCCACGTGGGACAGACACCAAAAACAACGGGAAATACAAACCTGCCGCCTGAGAGAAGGAGAACCCAAACACAATAAGTTAAACAAAATGAGAAGACAGAGAAATATGCAGCAGATGAAGGAGCAAGGAAAAAAACCCAACAGACCAAACAATGAAGAGGAAATCTGCAGTCTACCTGAAAAAGAATTCAGAGTAATGATAATAAAGATGATCCAAAATCTTGGAAAGAGAATGGAGAGAATACAAGAAACGTTTAACAAGGACCTAGAAGAACTAAAGAGCAAACAAACAATGATGAACAACAAAATAAATGAAATTTAAAATTCTGTAGAAGGAATCAGTAGCAGAATAACTGAGGCCGAAGAGCATATAAGTGACCTGGAAGATAAAATAGTGGAAATAAATACCGCAGAGCAGATTAAAGAAAAAAGAATGAAAAGAATTGAGGACAGTCTCAGAGACCTCTGGCACAATATTAAATGCACCAACATTCAAATTATAGGGGTCTCAGAAGAAGAAGAGAAAAAGAAGGGGACTGAGAAAATATTTAGTGATTATAGTTGAAAACTTCCCTAACATGGGAAAAGAAATAGTCAAGTCCAGGAAGCACAGAGAGTCCCATACAGGATAAATCCAAGGAGAAACTCGAAGACACATATGAATCAAACTATTAAACATTAAATACAAAGAAAAAATATTAAAAGCAGCAAGGGAAAAGCAACAAATAACATAAAAGGGAATCCCCATAAGGTTTACAGAAGATTATTCAGCAGAAACTCTGCAAGCCAGAGGGAGTGGCAGGACATATTTACGGTGATGAAAGGAAAAAACCTACAACCAACATTACTCTACCCAGCAAGTATCTCATTCAGATTTGACAGAGCAATTAAAACCTTTACAGACCAGCAAAACTTAAGAGAATTCAGTGCCACCAAACTAGCTTTACAACAAATGCTAAAGGAACTTCTCTAGGCAGGGAACACAAGAGAAGGAAAAGACCTACAATAACAAACCCAAAACAGTAAAGAAAATGGTAGGAAAATACGTATCAATAATTACCTTTAATGTAAATGGATTAAATGCTCCCACCAAAAGACGTAGACTGGCTGAGTGGATGCAAAAACAAGACCCATATATATGCTGTCTACAGGAGACCCACTTCAGACCTAGGAACCCATACAGACTGAAAGTGAGGGGATGGAAAAAGATATTCCATGCAAATGTAAATCAAAAGAGTTGGAGTACCAATTCTCATATCAGACAAAATAGACTTTAAAATAAAGACTATTAGAAGAGACAAAGAAGGACACTACATAATGATCAATGGATTGATCCAAGAAGAAGATATAACAATTATAAATATTTATGCACCCAACAACATAGGAGTACCTCAGTACAAAGGCAAATGCTAACAGCCGTAAAAGGGGAAATCAAAAGTAACACAATCATAGTAGGGGACTTTAACACCTCTCTTTCACCAATGAACAGATCATCCAAAATGAAAATAAATAAGGAAGCACAAGCTTTAAATGATACATTAAACAAGATGGACTTAATTGATATTTATAGGACATTCCATACAAAAACAACAGAATACACTTTCTTCTCAAGTGCTCATGGAACATTCTGCAGGATAGATCATATCTTGGGTCACAAATCAAGCCCTGGTAAATTTAAGAAAATTGAAATTGTATCAAGTATCTTTTCCGACCACAACACTATGAGACTAGATAGCAATTACAGGAAAAAAACTGTAAAAAATACAGACGCACGGAGACTAAACAATACAGTACTAAATAACTAAGAGATCACTGAAGAAATCAAACAGGAAATCAAAAAATACCTAGAAACAAATGACAATGAAAACACGACAACCCAAAACCTATGGGATGCAGCAAAAGGAGTTCTAAGAGGGAAGTTTATAGCAATACAGTCCTACCTCAGAAACAAGAAACATCTCAAATAAACAACCTAACCTTACATCTAAAGTAATTAGAGAAAGAAGAACAAAAAAACCCTAAAGTTAGCAGGATGAACAAAATCATAAAATCAGATCCGAAATAAATGAAAAAGAAATGAAGAAAACAATAGCAAAGATCAATAAAACTAAAAGCTGGTTCTTTGAGAAGAGACACAAAATTGATAAACCATTAGCCAGACTCATCAAGAAAAAAAAGGAGAAGACTCAAATCAAGAGAATTAGAAACGAAAAAGGAGAAGTAAAAACTGACACTGCAGAAATACAAAGGATCATGAGAGATTACTACAAGCAACTATGTGCCAATAAGATGGACAACCTGGAAGAAATGGACAGATTCTTAGAAAAGCACAACTTTCCAAGACTGAACAAGGAAGAAATAGAAAATATAAACAGACCAATCACAAGCACTGAAATTCAGACAGTGATTAAAAATCTTCCAACAAACAAAAGCCCAGGACCAGATGCCTTGATAGGTGAATTCTATCAAACATTTAGTGAAGAGCTAACACCTATCCTTCTCAAACTCTTCCAAAATATAGCAGAGGGAGGAACACTCCCAAACTCATTCTACGAGGCCACCATCACCCTGATACCAAAACCAGACAAAGATGTCACAAAAAAAGAAAACTACAGGCCAATATCACTGATGAACATTGATGCAAAAATCCTCAACAAAATAGTAGCAAACAGAATCCAACAGCCTATTAAAAGGATCATACACCATGATCAAGTGGGGTTTCTCCCAGGAATGCAAGGATTCTTCAATATGCGCAAATCGATCAATGTGATAAACCGTATTAAAAAATTGAAGGAGAAAAAACATATGATCATCTCAATAGATACAGAAAAATCTTTCAACAAAATTCAACACACATTTATGATAAAAACTCTCCAGAAAGTAGGCATAGAGGGAACCTACCTTAACATAATGAAGGCCATATATGACCAACCCACAACCAACATCGTTGTCAGTGGTGAAAAACTGAAAGCATTTCCACTAAGATCAGGAACAAGACAAGGTTGCCCACTCTCACCACAATTATTCAACATAGTTTTGGAATTTTTAGCAACAGCAGTCAGTGAAGAAAAAGAAATAAAAGGAATCCAAATCAGAAAAGAAGAAGTAAAATTGTCACTGTTTGCAGATGACATGATACTATGCGTAGAGAATCCTAAAGTTGCTACCGGAAATCTGCTAGAGCTAATCAGTGAATTTGGTAAATAGCAGGATACAAAATAAATGCACAGAAATCTCTTGCATTCCTATACATTAATGGTGAAAAATCTGAAAGAGAAATTAAAGAAACACTCCCATTTACCACTGCAACAAAAAGAATAAAATACCTAAGAATACACCTAGGCAGACAAAAGACCTGTATGCAGAAAAGTATAAGACACTGATGAAAGAAATTAAAGATGATAAAAACAGATGGAGAGGTAGACCATGTTCTTGGATTGAAAGAATCAACATTGTGAAAATGACTCTACTACCCAAAGCAATTTACAGGTTCAATGCAATCCCTATCAAACTACCAATGGCATTTTTCACAGAACTAGAACAAAAATTTTTTTAATTTGTATGGAAACACAAAAGACCCTGAATAGCCAAAGCAATCTTGAGAATGAAAAATGGAGCTGGAGGAATCAGGCTCCCGAACCTCAGACTATACTACAAAGCTACAGTAATAAAGGCAATATGGTTCTGGCACACAAAAAAATATAGATCAGTGAAACAGATTGGAAGCCCAGAGATAAACCAATGAACATATGGTCACCTTATCTTTGATAAAGGAGGCAAGTATATACAATGGAGAAAAGACAGCCTCTTCAATAATTGGTGCTGGGAAAACTGGACAGCTACATGTAAAAGAATGAAATTAGAACCATACCATAAGGTGTATCCTTAACACCATACACATAAATAAACTCAAAATGGATTAAAGACTTAAATGTAAGGCCAGACACCATCAAACTCTTAGAGGAAAACATAGGCAGAACACTCTATGACATAAATCACAGCAAGGTCGTTTTTGACCCACCTCCTAGAGAAATGGAAATAAAACCAAAAATAAACAAATGGGACCTAATGAAACTTCAAAACTTTTGCATAGCAAAGGAAACCACAAACTAGATGAAAAGACAACCCTCAGAATGGGAGAAAATATTTGCAAATGAAGCAACTGACAAAGGATTAATCTCCAAAATTTACAAGCAACTCATGCAGCTCAATATCAAAAAAAACAAACAACCCAATCCAAAAATGGGCAGAAGACCTAAATAACCCTTCTCCAAAGAAGATATATAGATTGCCAAGGAACATGTGAAATAATGTCCAACATCACTAATCATTAGAGAAATACAAATCAAAAGTACAATGAGGTATTACCTCACACCGGTCAGAATGGCCATCATCAAAAGATCTACAAACAATAAATGCTGGAGAGGGTGTGGATAAAAGGGAACACTCTTGTACTGCTGTTGGGAATGTGTATTGGTACAGCCACTATGGAGAACAGTATGGAGCTTTCTTAAAAAACTACAAATAGAACTACCATATGACCCAGCAATCCCACTACTGGGCATATACCCTGAGAAAACCATAATTCAAAAAGAGTCATGTACCACAATGTTTTTTGCAACACTATTTACAATAACCAGGACATGGAAGCATCCTAAGTGTCCATCGACAGATGAATGGATAAAGAAGATGTGGCACATATATACAATGGAATATTAGCTATAAAAAAAAGGAAATTGAGTTATTTGTAGTGAGGTGGGGGGATCTAGAGTCTGTCATACAGAGTGAAGTAAGTCAGAAAGAGACAAACAAATACTGTATGCTAACACATATATATATATAATCTTAAAAAAATGGTTATGAAGAACCTAGGGGCAGGACAGGAATAAAGATGCAGACGTAGAGAATGGACTTGAGGACACAGGGAGGGTGAAGGGTAAGCTGGGACGAATATTGTTTGTGTATGTTGAACCATTCTTGTATTCCCCACTTGGTCATGATGTATTACCATTCTTTTAAAACCATTTTAAAAAATTGAAGTATAGTTAATTTACAACGTTGTGTTAGCTTCAGGTGTGCAGCAAAGTGATTCAGTTATACATATATATATGATTTTTTTTCAGATTCTTTTCCATTATATTGGTTTGGCCAAAATGTTCATTCAAATGTTTCCATAATATCTTATGGAAAAACCCAAATGAATTTTTTGGCAACCCAGTAGGTTATTACAAGACATTGAATGTAGTTTTCCTATGTTATGCAGTAGGTCTTTGTTGATTATCTGTTTTATACATAGTAGTGTGTACATGTTAATCCCAAACTCCTAATTTATCTCCCTCACCCCCCACCCCCTCTTGTAACCATAAGTTTGTTTTCTATTTCTGTAGGTCTATTTTTGTTTTGTAAGTAAGTCCATTTATATCATTTGTTAAGATTCTACATATAAGTGCTATCATATGATATTTGTCTTTCTCTGTCTGACTTCCTTCACTTAGTATGATAATCTCTATGTCCATCCATGTTGCTGCAAATGACATTATTTCATTCTTTTTTATGGCTGAGTAATATTCTATTGTATATATGTACCACATCTTCTCTATCCATTCATCTGTTGATGGGCATTTAG
The DNA here is from genome assembly GCF_964270905.1 of Leucopleurus acutus. Lineage (NCBI taxonomy): Eukaryota > Metazoa > Chordata > Mammalia > Artiodactyla > Delphinidae > Leucopleurus > Leucopleurus acutus. The sequence continues at coordinate 29,809,484 of NC_139148.1, read as the reverse complement.
GTTGCTTCCATGTCTCAGCTATTGTTAACAATGCTGCAATGAACATTGGGGTCCATGTGTCTTTTTGAATTATGGTTTTCTCTGGGTCTGTGCCCAGTAGTGGGATTGCAGGGTCTTATGGTAGCTCTTTTTTTAGTTTTTTTTTTTTTTTTTGGCAGTACGCGGGCCTCTCACTGTTGCGGCCTCTCCCGTTGCGGAGCACAGGCTCCGGACGCGCAGGCTCAGCGGCCATGGCTCACGGGCCCAGCCGCTCTGTGGCATGTGGGATCCTCCCGGACCGGGGTACAAACCCGCGTCCCCTGCATCGGCAGGCGGACTCTCAACCACTGCGCCACCAGGGAAGCCCCTTTTTTTTAGTTTTTTAAGGAACCTCCAAGCTGTTTTTCATAGTGGCTGTACCAATTTACATTCTACTAAGTAATGCCCTTGCGATCTGTACCTATGGTGGGGGTGGGGTGGTAGGAAGTGGGAGAGGGTAGGAGGAGAAGTTGAGTTGTGGTGCATGCCTGGGCTTCTCATAATTGCTATAAGGGGGCTGAGAATTTGAGGGACTTTGGTAGTAATCGTATAGCTGGAAACTGAAGGCAAAGAACTGTCAGACGGAAGGTCTCTGTAGATATATTCTTTATGAAGTCTCGGAGCCCTGATCTTTAAAATTTGATTGGTATACTCATTTCAGTGGGGATCCTGCAAGTGGGAAATTGAGTCTTTTGTGCATTATCACATTTGGTGGGCAGACTCTCTTATCTCCTAATGTGAGATCACAATCAAGTTGTAAGTTTTCTTCCTTTGGAATTCAGGGAATAAACAGATGAAGCAGATAAATGGAGAACCTGTGGGCAAAGCTTGTATTAGAATTCTAAATTTCTCAAGAAGATGGTATCTTTACAGTTCTCTGATTGGGGAGACTGTGGACAATGTTATATGATCTCCCCATGTGTAACTTGATGGAATGTTTCCATTTATCAGTAGGGTGTTGCCATCAGATATGTTCACCTGTGTGCATGTTTTATGCAGGAGGAATTATTTCAGAGTAGTTAAGGGCATAGCTTCTAGTGTCCATACACCTAGATTCAAATTCCAGCCCTGTCTTTTTATAGTGTTATGACCTTGGGAAAATTACTTTGTTGCTTCATCTCTTATTTTGGGAAGGAAAAAAATAACTATTTACATATATCATAGTTGTATTTGTGGAGATTGGATAATTTAAAAATTGCTTCGAATCCTGCATAGTTCAAAAACTGTGAGGTGCTATTTTTATGTAGCTGGGCTTGATCATGCAAGGCATCCAGGGAATGTCAGCCCTATGTGTAAGGTGAAGTAACACTGCTGTGCTGTAGATGAAAGTGCATCTGTGATTTGGCTTCTTCTAAATAAAAGGATGAATGAAAAGCTGTTCATTGAGGATACTCCATAGCTCCCTAAACTCTTTCCATTCAGGTTTGAATTCTTCACCCCTATCCATGATGTAACACACTTTTCTCCTGGAATACTATGTTACTCATGCCCAGGGAATAAGTAGCTGATGGCTTTATGCTTGATGCTCAGGTGGTGGTCAGGAGCTTTTGGAAACATTAGATGAAGGCCTGATTGCCACACACTGTCTATATCTCTGCTGTAATAAGTCTGTCAGCTATTCAGCATTGCAATATTAGGTGGCTTAACACAGCAAAATTTTATTTTTCATGGCAAGGTTGGATGCAGAAAGGATAATGATCCCCCCAAATAGTGATTCAGTGATATTACTGGAAAAGAATTATTCTACAGTAGTATTATAATATGCTACCCTTTTTATCCATAAATGTTAACATCCAGGATATGTCATGTTTACCTAACAGAGGAAATTCAGACCGGGGTTAATGTGGGAGCATATAAAACATCTTTTAATTAATTAGTGGAGACGTTTGGGGAATATTAAATCTACCCTGTTCCCCTTTCTCTCATTCAAGCTCAATATTGACTCTATGCAACCTAAAAATCTCTTCTTTCTTGTTTTTCCTCTGGTGGTTAATGCTGGCATTGACCTATGGAAAATATTTGAGAATTATGAGAAGGATGAACTGGTAAAGTAGGATTTAGCTTTACATCTGAAGTTGTAAAGGGCAAAAATCAAACTCTGAACTGAATAATTAAATGAATGTATTTCCTTTACAAACCCCATATATGTAAGTCTTCTATTTCTTTGGATAACTTGGGATTTTGCTTTTGCTACATTTGGTAACTTTCAGTGCTTTTTTTAAATATTATTTTTTATTTTTTAACATCTTTATTAGAGTATAATTGCTTTACAACGGTGTGTCAGTTTCTGCTTTATAACAAAGTGAATCATTTATACATATACATATGTTCCCATATCTCTTCCCTCTTGCATCTCCCTCACTCCCACCCTCCCTATCCCACCCCTCTAGGTTGTCAGAAAGCACCAAGCTGATCTCCCTATGGTGTGCTGCTGCTTCCCACTAGCTATCTATTTTACGCTTGGTAGTGTATATATGTCCATGCCACTCTCTCACTTTGTCCTAGCTTACCCTTCCCCCTCCCCATATCCTCAAGTCCATTCTCTAGTAGGTCTGCATCTTTATTCCCATCTTGCCCCTAGGTTCTTCTGACCATTTTCTTTTTGTTTTTTTTAGATTCCATATATATGTGTTAGCATGCGGCATTTGTTTTTCTCTTTCTGACTTATTTCACTCTGTATCACAGTCTCTACGTCCATCCACCTCACTATAAATAACTCAGTTTCGTACCTTTTTTATGGCTGAGTAATATTCCATTGTATATATGTGCCACATCTTCTTTATCCATTCATCTGTTGATGGACACTTAGGTTGCTTCCATGTCCTGGCTATTTTAAATAGAGGTGCAGTGAACATTTTGGTACATGACTCTTTTTGAGTTATGGTTTCTCAGGGTATATGCCCAGTAGTGGGATTGCTGGGTCATATGGTAGTTCTATTTGTCGTTTTTTAAGGAACCTCCATACTGTTCTCCACAGTGGCTGTATCAATTTACATTCCCACCAACAGTGCAAGAGGGTTCCCTTTTCTCCACACCCTCTCCAGCACTTATTGTTTGTAGATTTTTTGATGATGGACATTCTGACCAGTGTGAGATGATATCTCATTGTAGTTTTGATTTGCATTTCTCTAAGGATTAATGATGTTGAGCAGTCTTTCATGTGTTTGTTGGCAATCTGTATACCTTCTTTGGAGAAATGTCTATTAAGGTCTTGTGCCCATTTTTGGATTGGGTTGTTTGTTTGTTTTTTGCGGTACGTGGGCCTCTCACTGTTGTGGCCTCTCCCGTTGAGGAACACAGGCTCCGGACCCACAGGCTCAGCGGCCATGGTTCATGGGCCCAGCCACTCCGCGGCATGTGGGATCTTCCCAGACCAGGGCACGAACTCGTGTCCCCTGCATCAGCAGGCGGACTCTCAACCACTGCGCCACCAGGGAAGCCCCAGGGTTGTTTGGTTTTTTGATATTGAGCTGCATGAGTTGCTTGTATGTTTTGGAGATTAATCATTTGTCGGTTGCTTCATTTGCAAATATTTTCTCCCATTCTGAGGGTTGTCTTTTCGTCTTGTTTATGGTTTCCTTTGCTGTGCAAAAGCTTTGAAGTTTCATTAGGTCCCATTTGTTTATTTTTGTTTTTATTTCCATTTCTCTAGGAGGTGGGTCAAAAAGGATCTTGCTGTGATTTATGTCATAGAGTGTTCTGCCTATGTTTTCCTCTAAGAGTTTGATGGTGTCTGGCCTTACATTTAAGTCTTGAATCCATTTTGAGTTTACTTATGTGTATGGTGTTAAGGATACACCTTATGGTGTGGTTCTAATTTCATTCTTTTACATGTAGCTGTCCAGTTTTCCCAGCACCACTTATTGAAGAGGCTGTCTTTTCTCCATTGTATATTTTTGCCTCCTTTATCAAAGATAAGGTGACCATATGTGTGTGGGTTTATCTCTGGGCTTTCTATCCTGTTCCATTGATCCATATTTCTGTTTTTGTGCCAGTACCATACTTTCTTTATTACTGTAGCTTTGTAGTATACTCTGACTTTCAGTGCTTTTGATGACAAGTTTTACATTTGCCCCGATCGGTATAGCATTCTGCTTGTAACCTGCATTATACTATATTATATCATTTTCTGGTCTTTTTCTATTAAATACACATGTGTAGTCCAAATTGTAGTGTTTCAGACTTATTGGTTAACCGTATTCATTAAAAATATTAATTCTAGCACCAACACTTCACTGCTATGTTTATTGTGAATTTTCATGGCAACTTCATAAATTCATTCAATCAAGTGGACTGAGTTGCTTCTCCATGTGAATATTAACTGACCTCTGACTGATAATGTGTTATTTCAGTTGGCATAAAGAGGAAGTAGACTTTGTCAAGAGTTTCAAAGATGTGTAAGGTTTGTTTATTTACAGAGGGAAAGAGTCATTTCAGGAGGAAGGTGAAAATGAACAATGGTATCTTTTTGGGATTTCTTAGGAGAGAAGTTAATAGGCAGCAAACGTCTTGGAAGATTATGATGGGAGATGAAGCTGGAATGCTAGATTAAGGCCAAAGGAGGGCTTTTGAACATAAGGTTAAGGATTGTCAGCTACGTTTTGTAGGTGTTTCAGGAGGATTATTTTTTAATCAATGTGCAAGATGAAATGGCTGGTAGAAGGCTGGAGGCAGGGAAACCAACTGGGAGGTTTTATTAACTTTGGCTAAAATGTTATGTACCCATACTTGAGTAGAGGCAGAGAAAATGGAACAAAAATAATAAATTTAAGACATACTAAAAAGAAAAAACTAACAAGGCCAAGGCCAGTTTGTACTATATCTATGTAAGATGTATTATATTCATTGGGTTTCAAACTTACAAAGCACTTTCACATATAAGGGAAGACGAAGGATTTTGAGTGTCAATCCCAAGTAAACAGAGTAGTGATAGAGTCAATAATAGAAAGAATCTATATCTATCTATCTATCAATCAGTCATTTGCTGGAGCAAAAGTTTGTTTTTGTTAACGGCTAGATTTTAGGTAATTTGAATTCTAGTGATAGTAAGACAATCAAGCTGAGCAATTTTAGCCTCAGTTAGAGGCATGTGGGACTGCAGGAAAGGGAAGCCAGAGATGGAATTATAACTTTGTGAATAACAAGTAATAAGGTGGGAGTTGATTACAGTGATATCTACTTCAACCAGACAATATACAAGTAGTTTTGGTGGAGCCTTTGTTTCTATGATTTCCACATTTATATAGCTATCTGTATACTATAGCTCAGTTGATTATTTTCATTTGAGAGAAGTTGGATGATGGAAAAATTACCTACTACTACTGAGACTACATATGTATTTAACTACAGAGTACAGATTCCTAAGCTCACAAGATAACCACTATTCTTGCCCAAATCTTAAAACTAAAATGAAACTACATTTATTTAAGGAAGAAGAGTCCATTATGAAAACTTCATTATATTTCAAGTTTTACCATTAATTTTATCCAAACACTGTAAAGTTTATCATTGTCTGAGCTACCTTTTGGTTCTTCAGGATATGATGGTAAGCTTAAATAATGAACCAGTAAGATTTCTTGTTCTTTTTTGTAAGTATTTTGATTGTCTCATGCCTTCCTATTACTGATTTCTCAGGATTTTTAGTGCAGCAAGGGCACTGCTTTTATAAGAATCCACCAGTTTGCCATTCCTCTTTCTAGTATAAAGTCTAGTTTAAATTACAATTGATTCTTTAGCATTTACATAATACAGCATGTGTTTCAGTCATGTTGATGCATGTCTCACAATTATTTCCCTAGTTATGACATTCATATTATTCCTATTGCCCTGTTTAATACAGAGGTATGGAATATATGTGTGTATATTTATCATGCAAATATGAGACAGTTGAAAAATTGCAATGAAGCCCAAAAGTCCCTTCATTTAATTTGAGAACTATGACTGTCTCCAAAATGCTGTCTAATGTCGATTCTTTGAACAGAATTGTTTATATTATCTCAAATAAGATTAACAAATAATTTTCTTTTTCATATGTTAAGGCAAAGTAGTTTTAGACAAAGACATGTTACAGTACCCATCTAGAGTCTTTGTTTTTATTTGTTCCAATTTATATCTAATACTTAATGAATCAGTGCTGTCCTTCCCCTTTCAGAAACCTCTTTAATTTCATTCACCATTACAGTGATTCATTATCCTTGTTCTCTTGTCTCTTCTGATCTGATGCTTTATTGCATATTCCTATAATAGTTTTCTTCAAGCAACACTTCTAATTTCTGGCCATTAATGACTCTATCTCAATTTCACATTTCAAAATCTGCCTTTCCTCATCAATTCTATGAGTTTCTAGTTACCTTCCATTGCTAAGTTGAAGTTGATGACTTTGTATATTCCCCTTTACATTTGCCTTCTCATTGTGGATCAACAGTTAAAAACAATTGATAGGGAGGACCCACTAAACACTAAGGTAATCCATAGAAAGAGAAATTTAGACTCCAGAGGCAATATATAGCAGGGATTTTTAACCTCAGAACTATTGATTGGACTGGCTAATTTTTTGTTATAGGGGTGGGCTGTTCTGTACATTGTAGAAAGTTTAGCAGCATTCCTGGCCTCTACCCACTAAATGTCAGTAGCAGCCACCCCACCCCATCTGAATGGTGGCAACCAAAAATGTTTTCAGACCATGCCAATATACCTTGGGGGTCAAAATCACTCACTGTTGGGAACTATAGATTTATAGGGCCACTTGAGAGGTCCATTTGCTTTGAATCTAGAACATTTTTTGAGCTCACAACTACATTTTTAAGTCTTTAAATATTTAATGCTGCCATTGGCACATTATCCTTCTACTGGATGTAGCTCATGATGGCTTTTCAATACCCTTTTATCTCTAGTTCCTTAAGTAACTGTTGTCCTATTCAAGCCTTTCAACTGAGATTCAGTGCAAGACAAGGTTTAGCCTGTATATGATGTTTAGGAAACTCTAAGATATCAAGGACACTTGAAATTCAATATGATTAAATATGCTGCTGTATTATGGGAGCAATATTGGAAGAGGAATTTGGGATTTTATAGGAACCTAGAAAGCCAAGGGTGAACATGGACAAAAGGAACTGATCATTTAGCAACAATCCCAGGGTGGTTGACCTTAAGGACTATGAAGGTTTATCCTGAACCAAAGTAAAATAAAGATATCTGCACCTGGCATTCTGTTATTATTCTGGTGAAGGTATAACTTTATGTCACATTTCTGGAAAGAAACTAAATTACTATACATTGAATGACTCTAAGAATATTGATAATTTCTTAATAAATAGTTACCTTATCAGTCATCTATATATAACTAATCACTCATTTCTCCTTATTAGACCTTTCTTTTGAGCTCTAGTCACATACATCCAACTGCATACTTCATATCTCCACTCAAGTATTTTAAAGCATTAAGTATTTAAAACAATTGCAAAACAAAATCTAAATTCCAATACTCTCCCTACTACCTGCTTTTCTGCCTACCTGAGTTCATCTTAAACCACTTTCCCCCTTGCTCACTGTGGTGGTTTAAAAAATGGGACAAATTTCTTTGACACTCTTTTCACTGAAAGAGGGATCTGGGTTCAGTTCCCTTGAATTTGGGCATGCTTGTGCTTTCTTCAATCAATAAGGTACAGCGGAAGTAATGTTATGTGACCTTGAGGGCTAGAATAGAAAAGGTTGTGAAGCTTGGAATGTTTGTTCGCTCTGGAGGCTTTCTCAGGACTTACCCTCTCAGAAGTCATTTGCCGTGCTTTTTACAAAACTCAAGCCACATGGAGACACCACATGTCGATGCTTTGGTTGACACTTCCAGATGAGTACAGCCTTCAGCTTATTCAGCCCAGTCATCAGATGTGTAAGTAAAGAAGGCTACAGATAATTCCAGTTCCCAGTCCAAGCTCATTTGCTTCTTTCCAGCTAAGGCCCCAGATAAATCATCTCTGCTGTGCTCAGTCTGAATCCTTACCCATAGAATCCACAAGAATGAGAATACAATGGTGGTTGTTTTACACCACTAAATTTGGCCTGGTTTGTTATGCAACAATAGTAGCTACAACACTCTACTAGCATTATTTTCGTACCAGAAGGGCCCTGAGCTCTCTCTTACCTTAGAGCCTATAGTAGATGTGGCTGCTGGGCATCCATTCCTCAGCTGCTGTGAGTGTAGGCTCACAGCTGCCTCCAGTTTTTGGAAAATCAACCTTGGCTGACAGGAGCTGTCTTGCCTGGAATGTTACATTTCTCCCACACCTGCAATGCAGCCTCAGCCAATGAATGACTGATACACTGTTACACAGGTACAAATGGTCAGCACATTACCTCAAAGAGGAGAGAGTTCTTCAGTGTGGTTTATTCCAGAGCCCTTCCGCTATGTATCAGGCCAACGCTAGAGTTTCCCCAAGAGCACATCCTCACTCAGCTTTTGCCCCTTCCCTATTCTGCTTTCCTCCCTCTCTTAGAGGTTTGCCCTAAGAAGCAATCCGTCAATAAATTATATTCTTCCAAATACCTGTGTCAGGCTCTGCTTCTCAGGAAACTGACCTAAGCTGGATCCTCTGCACATGACCTCTTTCAGTTAGAATGTCCTATTCCAGGATCAAGCTTAGCTGGCTCTTTCCCATGCTTTCCATCTCAATGTAATTGATGTGTCCTAAAACAGGAAGAAATTTCTGTTTCTGGTTTACCAATTCCCCAGCCCCATGATTTTCTGTCATAACACTCTGTTGATTTCTTCATAGAATTTTTCTCAATGTGAAAGCCTATGTTCATTAATTTAACTGACATTAATTTAATGTCAACTCACGGTTTATACCTCTTTTCCTTCCACTGAGTATGGGGACCATGGCTTTTTTCATTCATTATTGCACTCCCAGTGCTTATACCATAATTCCTGATATATAGCAGACTCTCATTAAAGATATCTTGGATACTTAAATGACTAGAAAGATAAATTCCCTAAGGAAATAATCAAATATTCATATCAAGATAAATTTTAGGTAATATGTAATTAATATTTAAATGGCAAAAGCTGAAGTTCTCATACAACAGTTCATATTCTCTTCCAAAATGCAATTTTAAGGGTTTTAGATATGTTTCTTAAGAACACGGTTCATTGAGAGTTTTACCTGGCACTAGAAAGATACTAGGGGATACTGCTCTGAGTTTCCTCTTAGAGGTTGCGGAGAAGAAGTAAACTCTAAGCTATCCACTCAACAAGAAGTTCAGGAGGTACTTGTGGAAGTAAGGAACACTGGGGACTCACAAAGGAGACTCCGGTGTAGCTATGGGAAACATGTTGTGAATAGGTAACACAGCTAAGGATGAAGGATTGCAGGAGTCCATCTTAAGAGGAGTAGATGCCTTCTCTAAGAGGAACTGCCAAGAGAAGCTACCGGCACTAAGAAATACAAAAAAAATAAAAAATAATTACTTTTCACAGAAAATGCCATTAGGCATAGCCAATTAAGTATTAGGCTAAGAGAGGATATTAGCACTCAGCATCCTGTGGCCCTGGCCATCACTTGGTCGTTCATGGCATCTTGAGAACAGAGGGGCCTATCCTTCAGGGTTTTACATCAAATGTATTATTTTTCTGCCATTTAACCTTGTAGGGTTTCAGACACTGGAATTTTAGGAACAAAGGGCTAATGGTTTATCCACCTATATTGACCTTCCTTGGTAACATAACCCACATTTTTGAAAGGCTGCAAGCTTTTAAAAAGGTTTGGCATTTTTGTGTGTTTCTACTGCATGTGCACTCCGTTACTTACCTAGGCTGCATAAGTGTATTTCCAGAGACCATTGTAACTTCTTCAAATTCGAAACTTGGAATTATGCCAAAACAACAGAATCTCCATTTGGGGACCAAAACATCTATCACAGTCAGTGACAGTGTCTTATTGATTTCTTATGTACACAAAACCAGTGAACCTTTCATGCATGCATATTATAAACACACAATACGTTTTCATTTTTTTCTGGTCAAGTATTTGTTCCCCAAACACCTGTTTTTATATTAAAGTTATAATTTATTTTTAACATATTTTTCAACTTTCACTGTTGTGTGTTTGCTGTCTTATCTTTCCCCTTCATGCGTATTTCCATGTTCGGAGAGTTTATTATTTTTATAGGAATCCTTTTCCCTGTTGATTTTTCTGAGCATACATTGTTTGCATTAAGATGATTAAACAGGTAATGAGCACTGCCTGATTTTTAGTTTCTATAAAAGCCTTTCCTCTTGTCCCTGACAGCTGTTTGCATGATTCCCTTACTAACTTCATCTGTACCCCACACTGATGCTTTTGGTTTCCAGGCCTCCTGTGCTTCCATGATAACTTCCATTTACTCCTCAAGGATCCCTAGAGACTACTGCATTTAGACCCTTCAAAGTTTTTTGTTTTGTTTTGTTTTTTAAGATGTCTTGGCTTGTTCACAGATACCCATTAGAAAAAGGCTGACATTCAGAATTAGGACTTAGGGAATATGATGACAGTCTTGCTACCTGATTTATCCCTGGTTCTGGCAGAAGTCTGTATAATATTTCCCTGGAAAACATAAGGATTGTCTATCTGATTTGTACTTTTTTTAAGCAATTAAACTTTTAATCATCTATGTTTACTTAAGTTTTAATGGTGGTCATCAAGTAAACACCTTATACTGTTTTATAAATAATACATATTCATGTGACTATTAAGAAAATTCATATGAATAATATATAGAACATTATATATTAACTTCATATATACAAAAACAATCACAGGTAATACTAGACCTATAATAATTGAGCCTCTCAGCAGTAAATCATATACATTTCTGCATCTTTATGTTTCCCTAAGGAGATTTTCAATGTCACACTGATACCTGTCCTACTCCTTTCAATAATTAAAAAAAAAATCTCCTTGTAATTTAGTTTGTTAGTATTCATTGCTTTCTAAACTTTTACTCAAATCTTTTCTTCCTAATGTATCATTATGTTGCATATAGTTTTGTTCTTGGCATGGAGTTGGATGGAACTAAAGGCTAGGACCTAAGTTAGTCAACAGAGAATCATTATTCTGAGACAGCACCTTCCTCTGAGCTGTCACATATCATAAAAGTGTTTCTTCCCACAAAGAAATGAGAATGGAAACTCTATTTCAACACATTTACTGAACTTCCAGCTGAACAAAGCTAGGCAGTGTTGGGAATATCAGGTTAGGTACGACTCAATTCTTGCTCTCAAAGGATGTTGGGGAGAGATCCTTGTAAGCAAGGTACAGTGGGAATAAGTAAAGAGAAGGGACAACAGTGTCACACTTCTGGGCACCTTTGTGGAATAGTGAGTAGTCTGGTTCAGCTGGAGTATGGAGATAAAGTAGAAAAGGAAGTTTGTCCTTAAATGAAAGAGTTCAAGCTAAGGAATACAGTCTTTATTCTGTAGTTTGGGAGAAGGCATTACCAGTTTGTGGGGAGGGAATTAGCCATAAATCTAAACCTGTCAGCAGTATGTTGAATACACTAGAATGAGGAAAGACTGAAAGAACAAAACCCTGGTAGGAGACTTATCAACCTCAGAAGAGGAGATAAGACTTTGGCAATAGGAATGCAGAGAAGGGAATGGATAAAAGAGACTTTATGAAGACAGAATTAACATGAATCAGGAATTATTTAAATGAAGGGGTGTTGTGAAGTTCTTCACAGGCAGGACCTTTTAAAAACTATACCAGGCTTAAGTCTGTAAAAGTGTACCCTGGGCACTGCTGGCCCCTGATATTCATGTATACTCTTTTCCTCCCTTGCTTGCCATCTTATTCCTAGCTTCCTGATCCCTAATAGTCTTACCCCCAATTTTCCATATCCATGCCGAGCACTACATTTTAGTCACTTATCAGACCTAATTCACTGGCTTACGGATATTAACCTCCAACTTGTTTCTCTATGACACTGCTTTATGTCTCAATTCTACTAGGCGTATTGTAAAGGCATGGATCAATATTTTTAAAATATGCGTGGAGGAACAAATGTTGAAGTAAAATAGTGAGTTCATTTTTAGAAATTTTAAGATGTCCATATGACAAGCATATGGTAGAATATATTTGTAGGGTTGGTAATAGGAGTTATCCAATCCAAAGAAAGATCTTATCTTTTGATTTGTACTTTAAATTTAAATTTTCATAAACTGCAAATTATCTATTGACACAAATATATATAATCTGTAAAAATAATGACAAGAAGCAAGCTCTAATGATTATTTTGTGCAAATATGTATGATTAGTATAATTTTTCCTTGCTGTACAGAAATTTCTCATATTCTCAAAGTATTGTAATATTATGTATTCATTCATATTTAATCAGCAATGATCTGTATTCATTGAAAGCACACTCAGTGGAAGGATTTCCACATAATTTCTTTTATTAATTTTTATATACACATTTTCTTAATTATAGTTTATAGTTTAGTTTATATATAGTTTATATTTCAGATGGCTATCTTTAATACCAAAAACAGACAATAAAATGGAGTAAATTAAGATAAAGAATTCATTTTTTGCTGCTTAACGTCTGAAATTTTTTTTTACTGCCTAAAAATTTCCCCATTATTTGGCTCCATGACTTAACTATTACTAATTGATTTGTGGCATATATTTATATATTGAAAAGTAGTGACAATTAATATGCAAGAGAGGAGGCTGTTACCTTCTCAACTCTAATTCCTTGAGCATTGCTGAAACTAAAGTCTAGCAGGCAATAACAATCTTTTTTTTTTAAACATCTTTATTGCAGTATAATTGCTTTACAATGGTGTGTTAGTTTCTGCTTTATAACAAAGTGAATCAGTTATACATATACATATGTTACCATATCTCTTCCCTCTTGCGTCTCCCTCCCTCTACCCTCCCTATCCCATCCCTCTAGATGGTCACAAAGCACCGAGCTGATCTCCCTGTGCTATGTGGCTGCTTTCCACTAGCTATCTATTTTACGTTTGGTAGTGTATATATGTCCATGCCACTCTCTCACTTCGTCCCAGCTTACCCTTCCCCGTCCCTGTGTCCTCAAGTCCATTCCCTACATCTGCATCTTTATTTCTCTCCTGCCCCTAGGTTCTTCAGAACCATTTTTAAATTAGATTCCATATATATGTGTTAGGATATGGTATTTGTTTTCTCTTTCTGACTTACTTCACTCTATATGACAGACTCTAGGTCCACCCACCTCACTACAAATAACTCAATTTTGTTTCTTTTTATGGCTGAGTAATATTCCATTGTATATATGTGCCACTTCTTCTTTATCCATTCATCTGTCGATGGACACTTAGGTTGCTTCCATGTCCTGGTTATTGTAAATAGAGCTGCAATGAATATTGTGGTACATGACTCTTTTTGAGTAATGGTTTTCTCAGGGTATATGCCCAGTAGTGGGATTGCTGGGTGGTATGGTAGTTCTATTTTTAGTTTTATAAGGAAACTCCATACTGTTCTCCATAGTGGCTGTATCAATTTACATTCCCACCAACAGTGCAAGAGGGTTCTCTTTTCTCCACACCCTCTCCAGGATTTACTGTTTGTAGATTTTTTGATGATGGCCATTCTGACCGGTGTGAGATGATATCTCATTCTCGTTTTGATTTGCATTTCTCTAATGATTAGTGATGTTGAGTATGCTTTCATGTGTTTGTTGGCAATCTGTATATCTTCTTTGGGGAAATGTCTACTCAGGTCTTCTGCTCATTTTTGGATTGGGTTGTTTGTTTTTTTGATATTGAGCTGCATGAGCTGCTTGTAAATTTTGGAAATTAATTCTTTGTCAGTTGCTTCATTTGCAAATATTTTTTCCCATTCTGAGGGTTGTCTTTTCATCTTGTTTAATATTTCCTGTCTTGATTACTGTAGCTTGGTATATACTATGAAGTCAGGGAGCCTGATTCCTCCAGCTCTCTTTTTCTTTCTCAAGATTGCTTTGGCTATTCTGAGTCTTTTGTGTTTCCATACAAATTGTGAAATATTTCGTTCTAGTTCTGTGAAAGATGGCATTGGTAGTTGGATAGGGATTGCATTGAATCTGTAGATTGCTTTGGGTAGTAGAGTCATTTTCACAATGTTGATTCTTCCAATCCGAGAACATGGTATATCTCTCCATCTGTTTGTATCATCTTTAATTTCTTTCATCATTGTCTTATAGTTTTCTGCATACACATCTTTTGTCTCCTTAGATAGGTTTATTCCCAGGTATTTTATTCTTTTTGTTGCAGTGGTAATTGGGGATGTTTCCTTAATTTCTCTTTCAGATTTTTCATCATTAGTGTATAGGAATGCAAGAGATTTCTGTGAATTAATTTTGTATCCTGCTACTTTACCAAATTCGTTGATTAACTCTACTAGTTTTCTGCTAGCATCTTTAGGATTCTCTATGTTTAGTGTCATGTCATCTGCAGAGAGTGACAGCTGTGCTTCTTCCTTTCTGATTTGGATTCCTTTTATTTCCTTTTCTTCTCTTGCTGCCTTGGCTAAAACTTCCAAAACTATGTTGAATAATTGTGGTGAGAGTGGACAAGCTTGTCTTGTTCCTGATCTTAGAGGAAATGGTTTCACGTTTTCGCCATTGAGAACAATGTTGGCTGTGGGTTTGTCATATATGGCCTTTATTATGTTGAGGCCAATTCCCCCTATGCCTACTTACTGGAGAGTTTTTATCATAAATGGGTGTTGAATTTTGTCAAAAGCTTTTTCTGCATCTATTGAGATGATCATATGGTGTTTCTCCTTCAGTTTGTTAATACGGTATATCACATTGATTGATTTTCATATGTTGAGTAATCCTTGCATTCCTGGGATAAACCCCACTTGATTCTGGTGTTTGACCCTTTCAATGTGCTGTTGGATTCTGTTTGCTACTATTTTGTTGAGGATTTTTGCATCAATGTTCATCAGTGTTATTGGCCTGTAGTTTTCTTTTTTTGTGACATCTTTGTCTGGTTTTGGTATCAGGGTGATGGTGGCCTCGTAGAATGAGTTTGGGAGTGTTCCTCCCTCTGCTATATTTTGGAAGAGTTTGAGAAGGATAGGTGTTAGCTCTTCACTAAATGTTTGATAGAATTCACCTATCAAGGCATCTGGTCCTGGGCTTTTGTTTGTTGGAAGATTTTTAATCACTGTCTGAATTTCAGTGCTTGTGATTGGTCTGTTTATATTTTCTATTTCTTCCTTGTTCAGTCTTGGAAAGTTGTGCTTTTCTAAGAATCTGTCCATTTCTTCCAGGTTGTCCATCTTATTGGCACATAGTTGCTTGTAGTAATCTCTCATGATCCTTTGTATTTCTGCAGTGTCAGTTTTTACTTCTCCTTTTTCGTTTCTAATTCTATTGATTTGAGACTTCTCCCGTTTTTTCTTGATGAGTCTGGCTAATGGTTATCAATTTTGTTTATCTTCTCAAAGAAACAGCTTTTAATTTTATTGATCTTTGCTATTGTTTCCTTAATTTATTTTTCATTTATTTCTGATCTGATTTTTATGATTTCTTTCCTTCTGCTAACTTTAGGGTTTTTTTGTTTGTTTTCTTCTTTCTCTAATTGCTTTAGGTGTAAGGTTAGGTTGTTCATTTGTGATGTTTCTTGTTTTTTGAGGTAGGATTGTGTTGCTATAAACTTCCCTTTTAGGACTGCTTTTGCTGCATCCCATAGGCTTTGGGTCATCCTGTTTTCATTGTCATTTGTTTCTAGGTATTTTTTGATTTCCTCTTTGATTTCTTCAGTGATCTCTTGGTTATTTAGTAGTGTATTGTTTACCCTTCATATGTTTATATGTTTTACCGATTTTTTCTTGTAATTGATTTTTAGTCTCATAGCGTTGTGGTCGGAAAAGATACTTGATATGATTTCAATTTTCTTAAATTTACCACGGCTTGATTTGTGACCCAAGGTATGATCTATCCTGGAGAGTGTTCCATGAGCACTTGAGAAGAAAGTGTATTCTGTTGTTTTTGGATGGAATGTCCTATAAATATCAGTTAAGTCCATCTTGTTTAATGTATTATTTGAAGATTTTGTTTCCTTATTTACTTTCATTTTGGATGATCTGTCCATTGGTGAAAGTGGGGTGTTAAAGTCCCCTACTATGATTATGTTACTGTCAATTTCCCCTTCTATGGCTGTTAGTATTTGCCTTATGTCTTGAGGTGCTCCTATGTTGGGTGCATAAATATTTACAAGTGTTCTATCTTCTTCTTGGATTGATCTCTTGATCATTATGTAGTGTCTTTCTTTGTCTCTTGTAATAGTCTTTCTTTTAAAGTCTATTTTGTCTGATATGAGAATTGCTACTCCAGCTTTCTTTTGATTTCTATTTGCATGGAATATCTTTTTCCATCCCCTCCCTTTCAGTTTGTATGTGTCCCTAGGTCTGAAGTGGGTCTCTTGTAGACAGCATATATACGGGTTTTGTTTATGTATCCATTCAGCCAGTCCATGTGTTTTTGTTGGAGCATTTAATCCATTTACATTGAAGGTAATTATTTATATGTATGTTCCTATTACCATTTTGTTAATTGTTTTGGGTTTGTTATTTAGGTGTTTTCCTTCTCTTGTGTTTCCTGCCTAGAGCAGTTCCTTTAACGTTTGTTGCAAAGCTGTTTGGTGGTGCTCTATTCTCTTAGCCTTTGCTTGTCTGTAAAGGTTTTAATTTCTCCGTCGGATCTGAATGAGATCCTTGCTGGATAGAGTAATCTTGGTTGTAGGTTTTTCCCTTTCATTACTTTAAATATGTCCTGCCACTCCCTTCTGGCTTGCAGAGTTTCTGCTGAAAGATCAGCTGTTAACCTTATGGGGATTCCCTTGTATGTTATTTGTTGTTTTTCCCTTGCTGCTTTTAATATTTTTTCTTTGTACTTAATTTTTGGTAGTTTGATTAATATGTGTCTTGTTGTTTGTCTCTTTGGGTTTATCCTGTATGGGACTCTCTATGCTTCCTGGACTTGATTGACTATTTACCTTCCCATATTTGGCCTGCGTTCGCATCCCAGCCGAGGGCTCACCTCAGGGCTGAAAGCTGACGCGGAGCTGAGGCAGAGAGGTGGTGCCTGTGCGGTGGCCGCTGACAGCAGGGCCGCTGTGCTTTACCGGGCGCAGTTCCACCTCAGGCAGTGAAGTGTGGCAAGGTGCTTGGGGAATCAAGGATGGCGCTGGCCTCACTGGAGACCCCGGGGCCTGGGGCTTGATCCCCAGGTGCCAAGAGCACCTCACAGTGGCAGTTATTTTAATAACTTTATTTTATTTATTTTTCTTTCTTTCTTTCCTTTTTCTCCCTTTTCTTCTGAACCGTGTGGCTGACAGGGTCTTGGTGCTCTGGCCTGGTGTCATGCCTGAGCCTGAAGTGGGAGAGCTGAGATCAGGAGACTGACCACCAGAGACCTCCCGGCCCCACGTAATATCAATTGGTGAGAGCTCTCCCAGAGATCTCCATCTCAACGCTAAGACACAGCTCCACTCAATGACCAGCACGCTACAGTGCTGGACACCCTATGCCAAACCACTAGCAAGACAGGAACACAGCCCCACCCATTAGTAGAGAGGCTGCCTAAAATCATAGTAAGGTCACAGACACCCCAAAACACACCACCAGACGTGGACCTGCCCACCAGAAATACAAGATCCAGCCTCATCCATCAGAACACAGGCACCAGTCCCCTCCACCAGGAAGCCTACACAACCCACTGAACCAACCTTAGCCACTGGGGACAGACACCAAAAACAGTGGGAACTACGAACCTGCAGCCTGTGAAAAGGAGATCCCAAGCACAGTAAATTAAGCAAAATGAGAAGACAGAGAAACACAGAACAGGTGAAGGAGCAGGATAAAACCTCACCAGACCAAACAAATGAAGATGAAATTGGCAGTCTACCTGAAAAAGAATTCATAGTAATGATAGTAAAGATGATCCAAAATCTTGGAAGTAGAATGCAGAAAGTACAAGAAACATTTAAGAAGGACCTCGAAGAACTAAGAGCAAACAAACAATGATGAACAACACAATAAATGAAATTTAAAATTCTCTAGAAGGAATCAATAGCAGAATAACTGAGGCAGAAGAACAGATAAGTGACCTGGAAGATACAATAGTGGAAATAACTACTACAGAGCAGAATAAAGAAAAAAGAATGAAAAGAACTGAGGACAGTCTCAGCGACCTCTGGGACAACATTAAATGCACCAACATTCAAATTATAGGGGTCCCAGAAGAAGAGGAGAAAAAGAAAGGGACTGAGAAAATATTTGAAGAGATTATAGTTGAAAAAAAACTTTTTGAAATATGATCATAGCAGATTTTTTT
Organism: Leucopleurus acutus; assembly: GCF_964270905.1. Lineage (NCBI taxonomy): Eukaryota > Metazoa > Chordata > Mammalia > Artiodactyla > Delphinidae > Leucopleurus > Leucopleurus acutus. Next base: position 29,791,127 of record NC_139148.1, on the reverse strand, counting down.
CAAAATAGCCGAAATGGGGAAATGACACAAATGTCCACCAAAAGGAGTAAAAATTGTAAAGACTATATTGTTTGTCCCTCAAAAGAACACTACTCATTATTAAAAAAGAATGAACTACTGGTACACCCAACATCAATGGCAAACCTCAATCCATAAGTTAGTGGCTGTCAGTTTGAGACAATTGTTCTCTGCCCACCCTGGGAACACTGACAATACTTGGAGACATTTTTGATTATTGCAGTGGGGGGCAGTGGCACATGCTCCTGGCATTTAATAGGTAGAGTTCAGGCATGTTATGAAACATCTTACAATGTATATATAGCTCTCTTCCTAGCTCTACCTTTACAGCTTTTCTAAGGTTATGGGTTTTTTGGCAGATAGGGCAAGAGTACCACTTTTTCTAGGTAAGGAGTGAAGTTTACCCACCAATGTTTTGGGGTTTTTTTAAACAAATTTATTTATTTTATTTATTTATTTTTGCCTGTGTTGTGTCTTCATTGCTGTGCGTGGGCTTCCTCTAGTTGTGGCGAGGAGGGGGCGACTCTTCGTTGCATTGCGCAGGCTTCTCATTGAGGTGGCTTCTCTTGTTGCAGAGCATGGGATCTAGGCGTGTGGGCTTCAGTAGTTGTGGCACAAGGGCTCAGCAGTTTTGGCTTATGGGCTCTAGAGTGCAGGCTCAGCAGTTGTGGCACACGGGCTTAGTTGTTCCACGGCATGTGGGATCTTCCTGGACCAGGGCTTGAACCTGTGTCCCCTGCATTGTCAGGCAGATTCTTAACCACTGCACCACCAGGGAAGCCCTACCCACCAATGTTAATGGAGGAGTTGTTACTTTTCCCATGATGAGAAATCTTGTGAAGGTCATAGAATAAATTTTGAGCAAGGGACTGAGGAGAGTTGAAATGGTCTTCTAGGTGTCCCAGAATCTTATCTGAGTGGATAAAATAACCTCATCTTGTTTCCAATTGGCCTTTTCTTCCTCAGGAACATTATAAGAAGAGATTTTGATTTCCTTGATTAGAGGATCAGGTGGTAAGTGGAATAAATCATACCTTGTCTGATTGCAATGGGATTGAGACAGATTTATAAACCACTAACTTACATATTATAAGCTAAAGAGTTTCTCTTGTCTCAGTGTTTTATTGCCTGTATTGATTTTGAATATATAACCACCTCTTGTGGTAATAACAAGGCCTTTAGAATGTCGACCACCTATTTCCCATTTTTAATTGGTGTTCCAACTGTAGTCATAAATTCCTTTGCTTTCCATAGCATACCAAAGTCATGTACTACTCCAGAAGTGTATGTCCTGTTTGTGTAGACATTAACTCTTCTATCCTTAGCTAAAGTGCAGGATTTGCTACCTGAGTTGATTTTGCATTGGGTAGAAGCTCATATTCTACAGGGTTTTGGAAATTTGTAATGGCGTATCTTACCAGGAAACACCCTCTGGTAGAGGTATAAACTATTCGCAAAGAGAATGAGATCTGGATCTACAAAAGGAATTTCAGCAAGACCAAGGTAGGGAAGGGTTTAAGTTTGAGTGTCTGCAATGCAGTTATGTGATTGCTCTTCAGTCAGAAGAGTAAGAAGTTTAGTGGGATTAAGAGTTTAATAATGCTGGAAAGGTAGAAAAATTTTGCATATTTTCAGTCAGGTGAAAGTTTTGGGCTACATGGGGTGTAAAAATATTCAAGGTATAACCTAACTTATCAACTGTGTTGTGAGCGCAGATCTATAATGAGGCTGAAGTCTCCAAAGTGCCTCTGGTTCCCATTATGTTTCTGAGCTGCCTAAAGTATCTCCTTCTCTCTCATGAACAAATAGAGAAAGGGGCAAGGAATTTGGGATCCCCAATTTGGAGGCAGAGGAAAAGGAGATTTTTAAGGCTTCAAATGCTATTCAGAGATTGAGACCACTGTTTATATTCAGACATTGTTTCTGTAGTCATGTAAAGGAGATGCTATAGTAGAGAAATTAGGAATCAACATCCTACAATAGCCAATCACAGAAAGCCCGGAAGATGTCTGTTCAGTTCAAATAAAGGCTAATTGAGAATGGCTTTGGTATATTCTGGGGACAGAATTTTTCCCTCAGGGAAGATATCATGTCCTAGAAAATGAGCCTGAGGACTACAGTAGTGTTGTATTTTGTTTCTCAAAACCTTATGCCATTTCAAGCCAGAGTTTCTAATAGGTATTGGATATCTGTCAATGAATTATCAATTCTACTAGAGCAGAGTGAGGTCCTATACATATTAAATGAGTGTTGAATTACATGGGAAAAGCAAAACCTTTAAATTTGCATTTAATGTCCGAGGGAAAATAGGTAGGAGCTTCCATAAACCTCTGAGGCAAAACAGTCCGAGTACCTTGTTGATTTTCCAATGTGAAGGAAAGTCTTGGGAATCATGGTGGAGGAGTATACTGAAGAAACTTGAACACACATCAACAAGAGTGTAGTAATGGTATCTGGGGATAAAGATGTGAGAAGGCTCTTAAATTTGGAACGAAAGGGAATCTAAGTTTTACTGTTTTATTCATGGCCCACAGGTTTGAAACTTAATTCATTTCCTTTTTTGTTAGTCTTTTTCATGGGGAGAATAGGGGTGTTGCAGAAACTAGAGTAGGGACCGGAGTCCTTTGTTAGGAATTCCTTAAATAATAGGTCTTAAGCCTTCAATTGCTTTAGATTTTAAAGGATACTGGGGTAGTTTAGGGAGGGACATAGTGGTTTCTATTTCCACTTTCAAGGGTTCTGGTTTCTAAATATATTGTGTAACTTGATCCTGTATCTGAAAGGGACTCAAGAATATGAGTAAACATATTCTGAATGCAGGGACTATCAAAGGATTGGGGAAGTATGAGGACAGCAAGGAAGTTGGGGTGACATATCAAAGTTCTTAGAGGACAGAAGAAGTAGGAAAGGATTCCAAGTCTTCAGGAGAACATAAATATTAACATTTCAGTTAGAAAGTAAATATCTACCTGACAGATTAACAGGGGTTGTGGAATTAACAAAACTCTATGTTGGATATCATGGAGTCCAAGAGATACATAAAGTAGTTTAGAAAGGGGTGAATCATGTGATAAGTTATCTAACCCCACCACCAAGATGTTTTGTGTACTCCAAGAGATCATGGTGGGGAATTTTGAAGGTTAAGGGTGGAATGGGTGGCTTCAGTGTCAACTAGAAAGGTTGTTGGGTGCCCACTGATTTGAGTTATTATTTCATCCAGTGTGTTTAAGGGTATTTGGGGGCAGATAGAAGAAGATCCCTTTGAGGCAGTCATTGAGACTTGGATTCTTTTTCCTTTTGGTTAATCTTTAGTCCAATGTCCTTTTTTTTTTAATAGTATCTACAGTTTTTTTGATCTATGGGAAATTGAAGGGAAGCTGAGGATGGCTTGAAATCCTTTGCATGATTGCCTTCAAGTGGTTTCAGTTGGAGAGTTGTGAGTAAATGTTGTATAGGTTTAGTTTTATACTATCTTCATGGCATTTTGTTAAAGCACGAATATCAGAGAGAAGGGCATTTTGCCAATTAATGCAGTCTTGAATACACTCTCTCATTTCAGCATGGGAGTTAACAAAACTGGTGACTAAAGTGAATATCATGTGATCATTTATGATTAGACCTGAATAATCCTTCCAGATGTTTTCCAAGTGGTGCCTATAGTTAGAGACTGATCCATCTCCTTGCTGTCTGCACTCCTGAATCTTTGACCAGTTGCTTTTAGGTGGGAATGGAATCTAAAAAATTTTTCTCCAATTTCTTTATCTCTGTGATAGGTTTTGGGTGTATTTTGGTTTAATTGCAAGTCTTCATTAATTTTGACATATTTGGCCTTAAGGCCATAGGACCATATGGTGGTATCTTCATGTCCTCTGAGAAGTTGGACTAATTGGTGCCGATCAGGAAGCGCTGGAAAATATACCACTAACACTAACCTAAATTTCATAGAAAATTCATCCCCATTCTTTCTTGGATAAGGGAGATCCTTTATAATAGCATACAAGTCAGCTTGAGACCAAGGTTTAAATATGACTTTTTGTGGGGGGAATGGCAGTCGAGGATCGGCTGCTTATTATTGTTTGGAACCCAGTACTGTGGGAGCAAGATCAACGTCTTGAATAATTATAGGATATGACAGCACTGGTATAGTAGTGTTAGGTTTAGGGAAAGGCAGATAAATGCAAGGAGAGTTGAGACCTGGAAGTAAAGGAGACAGAAACAGTTTTGGAGGAGCTGAGGAAGAAGGAAGAGGGGATTGAGGAAGATGTAAGTGCCTTTGAATTTGGAGTGGGTAAGAGAGCAACAGTTGAGGCTGGCAGATGATTTTTCAGAGGTTGAGTAGCATCAGATAAGATGGACTGATACTGCTAAATGGCCTTATTAAGCTTAGACGGAAAAAGTAATTTTTCAGCTTCCTTATACCATGAGAAATAAACAAATTGTTTCGAGGGAGTTTTGGGTTCCCAGGATTCAAGGCTCCCCTCAGAGATGAAAAAATCTGGGGATATCCCAAGAATTCCACAGCATCATTGCAGTTCCAAGTTAACCTTAATGAAATAATGCTATAGACATATTTAATGGAGTTAGTGCTGTAATGGCAAAGCATATACCCAATGAGAGGGAAGGAGGATGGGCAACGGATAGATTTATTCATGATTAGAAAATGAGATCAGAGGTAAGATCTTAAATGAGACAGTAAACAGTAGATAGTACTGCTTGATTGTTTTGCACAATTCCCTAGTTAGAGAAAATCCCCACTCCAACCTCCCCAAGGAAATTCCCTCACATAATTCTGAAACTGGAGAGCAGAGGAAAAACCAGAATAGGCCGCATAGAAGGGCCAAAGAAAAAGTTTCTTTGCCTAAAGGAATCAGAGTAACTCCTTACAACAGATAGGATGTCCGGGACACTGGTTTGAGGGTGGAGCTCGTCAGAGGATGGTTGAATTACCAAACAGGAGAGGAGTTCAAAAGACTCATAGGTACCTTTTTTGGGAGAGATGGTGGGAGTCTGTAAGTGAGACCCAATTTCCATAGGAGTCATGGCACCAACAACTGTCAAGTAAAGACAAATCCAGACTTTGGTTAGGAGAGACTATTTGAAAAGATTTATTGCAATAAGGAGAGGGGGATGATTGCAATAGCAGGAATCCTTAGACCATAAGATCTGCAATCATCTCAAAGGTTAGGCAGAAAGGGCTTTTCTTTATAGGGAGGAGTAAGCGAGGCTCGGGCTAGAAAGAACCAGGTGGGGGAAAATGGGATGAGAAAGAGTGGTGTGACTGGACAATAGATCAGAAAAAGATTTACACTGAAGTCAGTCTATCCTCAGAAGGGGCCATTAAGGAGGGACTGTATGCTGGTTCAGGGTGAGAATGAGTCAAAGTAAAGGGGCCTAGGGCAAGAGAGAAACTTAACCGAAGTTCAGTTATCAACACTTGGTTCTGACTGATCAGTGGGGACAAAACAGTTTGGCTAATCATTTATGGGGCAAAGAATGGAAATTTGGAGGGTCCGTGTTTGGCTTTGCCATTAGTAAACAAGGGGAGCATTCATGAGTCTTAGTCAAGTCATATAGCAAAGTTTGTTTCTTTGCAGTAAGACATTTCCTGGAACACAAATGGGTGGGGAGATTTCTTTAATTACGTCTGTTCACAGGATCACAGGGCTTGAGTAAAATATGAACATTGTCAATATCTTGATGGCTGTATGGATTATACCCATATACGCTTTTGTCAAGGCTTATAGATCTGTTCACTTTAGATATGTGTTTTTTATTGTATGCAAATTTTACCTTAGGAAAAAAACATGCTGATTTTCATAGACTCAACAAAGAAAAAAATTCATTTTGGTAAATATGGCTGCCCAGAAGAAATGGTCTTTTTAAAATAGGTTCTGAATTTTTAAATTTCCTAAACCACATGAATATTTTATAGATTTGAATAATAACATTAGGATTGTTTCTGACTCTGGGCCTATTTTTCTTTTCTAAGACAGCACCAAAGAGTAGGAATATTATGGTTGTGCATGTGTGTGTATGTGGGTGTGTAATGTTGAGAAAAGGAAAACAGAATACTTTCCATTCTAACGATTTAAAAGAAAAAATAACCAATCCTGATAAGAGATGTTATGTTTTTGACAGTCAGTTTTTCTGGAAACTTCCAAGTTGTCCCTGCATAAGAAAATCCTTTTGGAAGATCAACATACATGGTTGATCAAAACAGGGTTAGCTGGAACTACTGTGAAAAGTCATAGTCTATATTCTGCATCTGTATTCAGGCCTGAATTATCCATGCTGATTATCTGCTTTGATCTACATTACTAGGTAATTTCTTTCATTGTGGCCAACTTCTTTTCATTCTGATCATATTCACATAAGCAAACTGGTTGGGCCACCCTCCTGACCTATATGATTATCTTGTCCGTCTTTATGATCTGTGCGGCTTATTACATGATTAGTCCAGCTGTGACCAACAGTGCAGATTTTTTAAAATTTGGAGTTATTGAGTCAGCTGTGTCACAGTCTGCACATAGACTGACCCAATCTATGTGGTGTTCATTTTTCCCCTTTGTATTTCATATTATTTGTTTTTTCTATTTATATTAATGAAAGAAACAGTTAATTCCTAGTTCACTGTATGCTGTGAGGATACAATAAGTATTTTAAGCTAAACGTTTCATTTGGTGTTGTATTTTATAAATAATAATGACCCAATTACATATTTTTGCATTAATAGAATCTTGAATCTGTATAATTTATTTGCAATTCATTTTTGACTATCATAATATAACATTTCAATCCCAGTTTCTCATTTTCATTAACACTAGGAAAATTTCCTTTGTGAAAGTTTAAAAGATAAATATAATCATAGTTTTATAACTTGAATAATGAATTTTTTCTTAGATTTTCTAAGAAGTAGAAAATGGCTCTACTTTTTAAAGGAGCACTTCTTATGCTAATCCAAGATTTAAGGTGTTTCTTCATGTTTTTTGAGCACTGGATAAATTTTTTGCAGCTGCTCTTAAGCCAAAATAGTTTATATTTTCCCTTTAAATATATTTGAAGGAGCTAGGAAGATACAAAGATACCTCTTTGTCTTAAGAGACTATTATTCTTAATATTATCTCCATGTTTACATCTTTATACTCTTTTAGGTTTTATTTAATAGTAAATTACTTAAAGGAAGAGAATATCTATAAAAGTTAAGTATGTTTTAACATTTTCCTTTTTTTTATTACATTTTTCATTACTGTTATACAGCGACCGTGTTTATGGCCAGAGTGAAGATTGATGTGGGTTCAGGTATACTGATGATTACAATTGCACAAAACAAGGAGTTTTCAATTCACGTGAGATTTCAGCCATCCTGTTGGTTGTTCTTTCCTATGAGTATACACACTCTCTAACTTTAAAGTTTGAGCTTCTAACCATAGATGAATAAGGTTCCAAAGTGTAAAGTTATGATTAATCCATAACTTTTTATGACTTTGCAGAATGATACAGATCTCAACCTTGTAGTCAGATTTCTTATTCCTGGAATCATAGTGGTCATGAGTCACCCTAGAGATGGTTTCCATAAGAGAAAAGAAAAAATGTTAGAAAAGGATGTACTTTATTTTATTTTGATTGTTGGTTTGTATTTGTGGGCCCCTGGCTAAGGACATCTCCTTATGAATGACAGAGAGTCTTTTAATTCTAGAAATCATTAAAGTAATGTAAAAAGAATAGTTAAGAAGTACTTATTGTGTTCTATGGAATGAATCATATATAAATACCCAACAGCTTAAACTTTAGTGTATTCTACAGGTATACAGCAGAGTAAAAAAATCAAACTGCATAGTTGCTTATTCTGATTTCTAACAGTCATGGCATAATCCATATCTGTAGGAAGTAAAAATATGTAGTGCTCTTTTCAAATTACAGAGACCAGTTGGGGAGAGAGAAAAGAGAAAGGAATTTTGCAATTTCTTCAAATTCTTTCCTGATACTAAAAGTTGAAACTCAGATATTATGGTCTTCTGTCAAATGATGCACAATAATGAGTCTTTGCATACACAAGAGGACTAAGGGTAATTGTGTCTCTGATAGTAATTACAAAGAATTCCAGAAAATGGAGGAGCAGGGAAAGATGAGTTATCTTGAAGGGAAAGAAAAAATTTAGCAAATTGTTCTGTAGCTTGTTAAAGGTTAAGTTTCAAAAGCGGTTAAGATCATGACTCTCACATAAATATAAAATGAACATATGTCAAAGATATTATTTAACTCATTAATTAATAAGGGAAACCGTAAGATGTTACTACTACTTCAAAAGAGAATTCAAAGAACCAACATTTATGACATGATGTAAAACTCATTTATAGTGGGAAGTTTCAACTGCATTTCTAAGGAACAAAATTCATTTGTATGTCTATGGGTAAGAATCATTTGAACTGATATTCATCTTCTATAAGTAACAGAGTTGTGAAAGAGCTCAGCCTAAGAAAGGTAGAGCAACCGCATAGTATCAGAAAACTCAGAAACGCGTATGCTTATACAATGCCTAGTTTTCCTTTGGAGACACTCAGCAATTTTTTTAGGAACCTATATCCTGAGAATGGTGGCCAGTGGGAAAAATACCTATAAAGGAGGTTTAAAAAACTTTTGCGATCAGAAACTAACATCTAAATTTAGAATACTGTTAATATAAACCTTCATGGCTCAAAACTTTCTGTGAAATATGCTACATACACAGATGATGTAAGCAAGTGATTTTTTTTCAATAATCAAGGAATAGACTGAGTTGCACATCTGTACATCATGTAACAAAAGGAGACAACAGCAGTAAAATGTGATCTAGAGTTTGCTAGTGGAAAGTACTGAGAATAAGAATTTACCATGAGAATAAACTTTCTGGAATATTTGCATAAGTCTCGGGGAGGCAAGTGAATTTCCCATAAAATTAAAAGTATTAGGCTTGAATCGATCATATACAAATGTGAAATAATAGAATGATAGTAATTGCCATATGTATTTCACTGCTTCTGTTATTAACTATTAATACCTTTTACTAGTGTATTGGCAAAATATTTAGTATAGTGTGACTAAGATTGTGTCTTTTCTGCCCCAGTTTTTATCTCACCATTCTGGTTGAGCATACCAACATCCTCCTATTTACATGTTTCCCTGGCTTCTGCAGGTTGTATTATTCCAGGCTGAGAGCTTCTCTAGGTCTCCCCCATCACTCAAATTTCTTTACTTCTAGAGTTATTATTTGTCTCATTTCAAGGAGCCAGGAAATTATTTGCCCATGGGACTGAACTTAGACTCACTAGCTGAAGTGACAATTTGCTGTTTTGTGGCTTTATGCCAACTATATTTGTGTGTGTGTGTGTTTGCATGTTATAAACTATCTTGCAGAGTCGCTAGATTATAATAACATTTGATTCCCTGACTACCTGCCTTGTTTACTGCTATATCCCCAGTGCATAAAATAGTGCCTGGCACACAATACCTGTTAAAAAAAATACTAGTTTTGTAAATGCATACAGTAAAGGGTCAGAACCAGCAGTTGTTTACAAAGCTAGCTCCAGGGAATGAGATGGCAGCTAGTGTCAAAGAGATTTCTTTTTTATTCAGAAAGTAAACATAAGTTTTCTTGAGGAAAATGAATCAATTAATAAACTTGAAGCAATCCTTTATGACTTATTAATATATCATTTAAAAATATTTCAAGATGGTGTTACAGATGCTTTCAATAAAATGTCCACATCAACAATTTTTTCAGCACATGTGATGAATATCAACCTACACCTCCCATATCTGTATTTTTAAATTGAAGTATAGTTGACTTACAATATTATATTAGTTTCAGGTGGACAACACAGTGATTTGATATCTTCCCATGTCTGTATTTTGACAAATAGAGTCTGTTTATGAAATGGCTAACAATGTGAGAAGCACACTCAGAAAGCACAGATAAGCATAAGGCTAATAGGCTGGGCTTTCTGACACTGTAGATCATGGAATCAATATAACTTAAAAAAAAATATCAAGCCATGAATTTTAGTACATTAAGAGTAATGGCAAACCACAAAATACTTTGGGACTTTCCTGGTGGTCCAGTGGTTAGGATCCGTGCTTTCACTGCCGAGGGTCTGGGTTCAATCCCCGGTCGGGGAACTAAGGTCCTGAAAGCCAAAAGAAAAAAAGAACAACAAACTACTTTGATTCCTGCTAGCACACAGATGGCCTTTTGGAGAAACCCTTCCTCTCATTCTAAGATATTATAGCACATGTCACATTCTTTACTTTTAAGAATGTGGAGTATTAAACACTTGACACACACACATTTATGGTGAAGATCAGCAACCAAATGTGTAGGATAATGGTGCATCTTAACAATATAAACCAAAATTCCCTTAAGAATGCTTTATCCATTGCTGAAATACAGTCACTTTTCTAACGGAGCATCACTGGCTCTTCCTTGAAAGATAACAAAATTTTACAAGTTTGAATTTTTCCAGGGCTTACAACCTAACTTGGGGTGAAAAACAGTATGGTATTTAATATTGTCAAGTGGAAAAATTCTCGATTTATAGCTTCCTAACCAGTGGCAGCTCTGGCAATACCGGCCGGGCACCTGGTCTGTGTATAGAAAATCTAATAGTGTGTTGGGTTTTGGGTCAGTCTGACTAAAAGGGGTTATGTTGCATTTTTGACTCTCCAAAGCTTCCAAGCAATTATACTAGTTTTCCATTGAAATTTACCATCAAAGTACAAAAGTCAGTTTGAGAGATCAGAGAAAAGATAGAACAATGAAGATAACAGAGCCTGAAGAATATACAGTGGAGAAAAGACAGCCTCTTCAATAAGTGGTGCTGGGAAAACTGGACAGGTACATGTAAAAGTATGAGATTAGAACACTCCCTAACACCATACACAAAAATAAACTTAAAATAGATTAAAGACCTAAATGTAAGGCCAGACAACATCAAACTCTTAGAGGAAAACATAGAAGAACACTCTATGACATAAATCACAGCAAGATCCTTTTTGAAGGGATATGGGAACATATGTATATGTATAACTGATTCACTTTGTTATAAAGCAGAAACTGACACACCATTGTAAAGCAATTATACTCTAATAAAGATGTTAAAAAGAAAAAAGGGTAACAGACCCTACATTCTATGTGTTAATTATGTATCTTCTGACACAAACACATTTTTCTTCCTGGGCCTACTTCATTTCAGTGAGGTACACTTAAGAAGTCTTGTATAACTAGCAACTTCTCTATAAATAAATATGATATTAAAAAAATAAAACAGGCCAAAGGAGTAAATAAGCAACAGGCTAATAAAGTGATGTTATTAGCATAAATTGATGAAGACAAAATTCATACAGTTACATGCCAAAACCTCATATAGTTACATGCTAATTCTACGCACATTGGTATTTTCTTAATTAAAAGCATATTAGTCTTAACTCTTAGAGTAGTAAAGTTTGGTTGGAATAAAATATGATGATCTGAAATAAAATGAGCAGGGTCAATTTTAAGCAAAATGTTAAAGTTTGTGTCTTATTTCTATGTCAGCCCCATCTACCCTCCATTACCATTATCATTTCTTACATAGAAACATTTTTCTTTTGCTGTCGTATAACTACCAAATGATCCATTATTGCCCTCTATTTTTTTTTGTTTTTGTTTTGTTTTGTTTTGTTTTGTTTTTGCGGTATGCGGGCCTCTCACTGTTGTGGCCTCTCCCGTTGCGGAGCACAGGCTCCGGACGCACAGGCTCAGCAGCCATGGCTCACGGGCCCAGCCGCTCCACGGCATGTGGGATCCTCCTGGACCGGGGCACGAACCCGTGTCCCCTGCATCAGCAGGTGGAATCTCAACCACTGCGCCACCAGGGAAGCCCTGCCCTCTATTTTGGTCTTTCCTTCTCTCTGACACATTATTAAACAAGTACCAGAATTGTATTATTCTTTTGCCCCTCCTTCATATGATGTCCCTCCTTCTGTTTTGTCAAACCACTTCTTAATACCTGATGGCCAATTAATCTGATGAGCATATCTGTTATATTGTATTTATGGGTATCAAAGTATTAATGTGTTACCCCTTTCAGATGACTGGCATGTCTTGTACATAAACCTTCCATGTGCAATACCAAAGAATAAAAAAAAATGCTGCCTCTAAATTTAGACATTATTGCAGCCAGTGAGGAAGATGCTCAAGGGGAAAAGGGGATCATTGGAACACTTAATATATACCATATAGTTAGTGTAGGTGCAGAAAATTATATAGCCTATATACTATTTGTTAATAATCCCCTCTGGCCATTTCTTTTCTATGTTATAGAAATGTATACTTCTCTTGCTGGCCTTCTTTCTTTTAATATACACTTCTTGGCTTTAAAACAAAAGGCATTTTAGTGTTTCCATGAAAGCAATCTCTGCAAAAGAAGAAAATAGTCCCTCTCTACAGATACAAAAAAGTCACTTTTCTATATCTCAAAGCTTTCCTTGCTTAAAATTTTCTATACATCTGACAAAAATATTTAAGACACCCTGAAACAAGACGGTTTTTAAGCTTCAACCTGTAAGAAGTCTGTACTCGTTTATTTTGTCACTGGGAGATTATACCTCTTCATCTCCCTCACCTATTTCTCTCCTCCTCTGTCCCCCTCCCCTCTGGCAACCATCTTTTTGCTCTCTGTATCTATGACTGTGCTTCTGTTTTGTTATGTTTGTTCATTTCTTTTGTCTTTCAGATTCCACATATAAGTGAAATCATGCAGTATTTGTCTTTCTCTGACTCATTTCACTTAGCATAATACCCACTAGGTCTATCCATGTTGTTGAAAATGGAAAGATTTCATTCTTTTCTATGGTTAAGTAATATTCCATTGCATGTATACTTAACATCTTCTTTATCTATTTATCTATTGATTGACACAATGTCTTAGCCATCGTAAATAATGTTACAGTGAACATAGGGGTGCATGTATGTGCATATATATTTTTGAATTACTGCTTTTGTTTTCTTTGAATAAATACCCAAGAGTGGAATTGCTGGATCATATTACAGTTTTTTTGTTTGTTTGTTTATTTATTTTTTTTGGCCATACCGCCTGACATGCAATATCTTCATTCTCCAAACAGGGAATTGAACCCACGCCCCTGCAGTGGAAGCGCAGAGTCCCAACTACTGGACTGCCAGGGAAGCCCTGTTTTTTAGTTTTTGAGGAATCTCCATACTGTTTTCAATAGTGACTGCACCTTTTACATTCCCACCAACAGTGTACAAGGGTTCTCTTTTCTCCATCTCCTCGCCGACACTTGTTATTTGTTGTCTTCTTGAAAATATTATAGCTATTCTGACAGGTATGGGGTATCTCATTGTGGTTTTGATTTGCATTTTCCTAATAATTAGTGATGTTGAGCATCTTTTCATGTGCTTGTTGGCCATCTATCTGTATGTCTTCTTTGGAAAAACGTCTATTCTGGTTCTCTGCCTATTTTTTAATTAGATTGTTGTTGTTGTTGTTTTTTAAATTTTGAGTTGTATGAGTTCTTTGGATATTTTGGATATTAACCCCTTATTGAATATACTGTTTGCAAATATCTTCTCCCATTCACTAGGTAGACTTTTTTTTTTTTTTTTTTTTTGCGGTACGCGGGCCTCTCACTGTTGTGGCCTCTCCCGTGGCAGAGTGTAAAGCAATTATACTCCAATAAATATGTTATAAAATTTTTTGAAACAAGTAGAATGAATTCAGATGTGCAGACAGGAAAAAAGCTTAATAAATAAAAGTGTATGGGAAAAAATTAGTCTGGTATGCTATATAATATTAACAAAGATGCTCATGTTTGGAAGAAAGGTCAAAATTTATATCTTAATTCTTTGAAAAGTTTAAAAAAATAGTATACTATTACAAAAGAATATTTTATATAATCCCCAGTTTCTTTTTTTCAGTAGAGGTTTCTTGTGCAGATATTCACCAATAAATACATGAAAGACAGTGGGACTCTAAAGTAAAAGAAATTATTCTTTCTTTCTCTCTTTATTATCTGTAATTATCCCTAAGAGATCAATAAAGCATCCAAATGGTAGGAACACACTAGTAGACAAAAGGGCATCAAGGAAAGCTGGGAGTAAGGGTCAGTGTAGAAGATTAAAAGAGAAATACAAAGCTACAAACTTTGGAAACAGTGATTTACTAAATAACCGCAAGTTACCTGAAAGAAAATATAGCCCAAGAGGAATATTAATTACATCTTTAAAAGGTTACAAAGAAAACACCTCATTTAACTGTCTCAACTTAATTATGTTTCCATATAGTTAAAGCTTACCTTTTAAATGAAAAAGTACATTAATGATGTTTTTTTGATATGATTTCTTTTTTAAAAAATTTTATTGTAGGATAGTTGATTTACAGTGTTGTATTAGTTTCAGGTGCACAGCAAAGTGAGTCAGTTATACATATACATATATCCACTCTTTTCTAGATTATTTTCCCATATAGGCCATTACAGAGTGCTGAGTAGAGTTCCCTGTGCAATACAGTAGGTCCATATTAGTTATCTATTTTATATATAGTAGTGTGTATATGTCAATCCCAATTTCCCAATTTATCCTGCCTCCTTCTTTCCTCCCTGGTAACCGTAAGTTTGTTTTCTATATCCGTGACTCTATTTCCATTTTGCATAGGAAAATTAAAAAGGTTACACACATGCCAGCTTTTTCTTATTTATTTTAACATGTTTTAATCTAAAAATGTGATTTATCTTATTGTCAAATCCAATTATTTTGGCATATTAATAATTATGGGGGAGACCTTCAAGATGGTGGAGGAGTAAGATGAGGAGATCACCTTCCTCCCCCAAAATACATCAAAAATACATCTACGTGTGGAACAACGCCTACAGAACACCTACTTCTGAAGGCTGACAGAAAACCTCAGACTTCCCAAAAGGCAAGGAACTCCCCACGTACCTGGATAGGGCAAAAGCAAAAAGAAAAAACAGAGACAAAGGAATAGGGATGGGACCTGCACCTCTGGGTAGGATCTGTGAAGGAGGAAAAGTATCCACACACTGGGAGACCCCATCACTGGTGGAGACGGCAGGTAGCAGAGGGGGGTTTGCTTTCTGCATCTAACGTGTTTATGGTTTTATATTTATCTTAGTTCAGTATTAGAGCTTATTATCATTGTTAGATTTGTTTATTCATTTAATATGGGAAAGGAAGTAGTCAATCAAGTCCAGGAAGCACAGAGAGTCCCCTACAGGATAAAACCAAGGAGAAACATGCCAAGACATATAAATCAAACTATCAAAAATTAAATACAAAGAAAAAATATTGAAAGCAGCCAGGGAAAAGCAACAAATAACATACAAGGGAATCCCCATAAGGTTAACAGCTGATCTTTCAGCAGAAACTCTGCAAACCAGAAGGGACTGGCAGGACATATTTAAAGTGATGAAAGGGAAAAACCTACAACCAAGATTACTCTACCCAGAAAGGATCTCATTCAGATTCGGCAGAGAAATTAAAACCTGTACAGACAAGCAAAAGCTAAGAGAGTTCAACACCACCAAACTAGATTTACAACAAATGCTAAAGGAACTTCTCTAGGCAGGAAACACAAGAGAAGGAAAAGACCTACAATAACAAACCCAAAACAATTAAGAAAATGGTAATAGGAACATACATATTAATAATTACCTTAAATGTAAATGGATTAAATGCTCCAAACAAAAGACGTTGACTGGCTGAATGGATCCAAAAACAAGACCCGTATATATTCTGTCAACAAGAGACCCACTTCAGACCTAGGGACACATACAGAGTGAAAGTGAGAGGATGGAAAAAGATATTCCATGCAAATGGAAATCAAAAGAAAGCTGGAGGAGCAATTCTCATATCAGACAAAACAGACTTTAAAATAAAGACTATTAGAAGAGACAAAGAAGGACACTACGTAATGATCAAGGGATCAATCCAAGAAGATATAACAATTGTAAATATTTATGCACCCAACATAGGAGCACCTCAGTACATAAGGAAAATGCTAACAGCCATAAAAGGGGAAATCGACAGTAACACAATCATAGTAGGGGACTTTAACACCCCACTTTCACCAATGGACAGATCATCCAAAATGAAAATAAATAAGGAAACACAGCTTTAAATGATACATTAAACAAGATGGACTTAATTGATATTTATAGGACATTCCATCCCAAAACAACAGAATACACTTTTTTCTCAAGTGCTCATGGAACATTCTCCAGGATAGATCATATCTTGGGTCACAAATCAATCCTTAGTAAGTTTAAGAAAATTGAAATCATATCAAGTATCTTTTTGGACCACAATGCTATGAGACTAGATATCATGGAGGCTAAACAATACACTACTAAATTACCAAGAGATCGCTGAAGAAATCAAAGAGGAAATCAAAAAATACCTAGAAACAAGTGACAATGAATTTTAACAGTTTAATTTAACCAGAGGTAATGCAAATATATGTGGAGGATTGTCACAATTGAAAACAATCTTATGTTTGTTAAAATGAACAATTTGTAGTAAGGGGAGTATACTCAAATTAGATGGCTAGTAGATTTTGGTTTGTATTAGGCACTCAATTGGAAAAAACAATGATTGGAAATCTGTGTGTGAGATAACATGTCTAGGGCCAGGTATAATTCTTTATCCTTTTCTAAATTTAAAATGATAAAATTTTATTCTTCATGTGTAAAAATATAAATGGAAAATTCCTATAATGTTAGCAGTTTGGGTTGATTCATTCTCTAGGAAACAAGAATGTCCATGGATTCAGTTATCTAGCTTTTATCTTAAAGCACATATAATTTCAGTCCCTGCAAAAATGTATGCGAATTTTATTTGAATGAATATCCAGTAGTGACTTATTCATATATTTGGTGAATCCATTGGGCATTTATAGCATTAAAACTGTATTAAAATGAGGGTAATAATTTTCATGTTTAATCTAGTGTAGTATCTAATGAGTGTCGTCTCTAATATTTGTAAAATACTAGAATCCAATAAAATCTTAGAATTATGACACAGCTCTCCAATAACATCAGTGCTTTTATTGTCCATATGCTAATGGAATGTCAGATGTTAATGAATCCCTTTTATTTTGGATATATTAAACTGAAACCTTAGCAGGTAAATTATGTTGATTGGGAGAAACCTTTTTATTTCCCCCTGCATAATGCCGTTTATTTATGTACTTCTGTAGGCTTTAGAAATGTTAGATATGGATCTACTAAGTACAAAAAGAAATTAGAGTTTTATTGATTTGCAGTTTCTTACAGTCAATAGACAAAATCTAAAAAGAATAGCTAAATTATTTTTCTCTGTAGCTAATTTAAAGATCAATATCTAACATTTCTAAATTATATGAATATAAATATAAATATATATATATATAAAATCTTTGAAGGATCTGGTGGGTAGAGTCAAGGGACCCAAAAAGTACTGAGTATTTATAGTGTGTAAGGTGTTTTATACATTCTTTTAACATTTTCAAAATAGCTATAGTAGGAAGGTATTCTTATCTCTCTCTTTTTTTTTTTTTAAATCTCTTATTTTCTTTATTTTTGGCCATACTGTGCTGCTTGTGGGATCTTAGTTCCCTGACCAGGGATCAAACCCACACCCTCAGCAATGAAAGCACAGAGTCTTAACCACTGGACCGCCAAGGAATTCCCTCTTATCTCTATTTTAAAAGTAAGAGAATCCATGCTCAGAACGGTTACAGGAAGTTAGAAATGCAGAAGAAATTTAAACCTATTATATTACTGATTTCAAATTTTATTTTGTTTCAGTGCTGCCTTAACTTTCCTTTTGTGGCTGGCTGCTCGTTTTCTATTTCAAATAAATTTGAAATACAACTTGTTGTTTAATCTTGGAAGAAAATATATTCCACTCCCAAATCTGAATTTGAGCAAGTGCTCATAAGATATTTTCATAGGATTATCTTGGAAATTCTCATGGTATCAATTGCTATTTTGTACCTGGTACACACACAGAAAATACCTTCTGATAAGTAGAGAGACCATAAAATTCGTTGACATAGCAACACAATTTTAGAGAGAGAAAGGAAATGTCAAAATATTTAAAATTATGAAATTTTGGTTACAATGGCTTTTATAATATCAGTGCTTAAAACAGTTTTATCCAAAAACTATAATTTTAAAATTAAAATTGTTTATATATACATGTGCATAATCTAAGACACTATATTTTCTCTATCTTAAGAATGACATAAAAAGAATTTTCATTGGTCATAATTGCTTACTTTAATCAGTTTCTTAGCTCTGTTTGTCTGTATTATCATTGCATTGTTCTCTTTAATATAATCAGGTTTAAATGTAAAGGATATAACCATGCAGGTACTAAAAGAAAACATGGTTGTGTTCCTCTTTAACCTCAGTGTAGGGAAGTTCTTTCTAACTATGATTCAAAATCCAGAGGCAATAAAATAAAAGATTGATAAATTTGACTATAAATTCTTTTGCAGAAAAAAATGTGCTATGAAAATGTCAAAATACAACTGTCAAAGTGCAGGAATCTGTGATACATACTGCAGACAAAGAACTAGCATCCCTGATATATAAGGGATTATGAAAATTAAGGAATAAAGGGCCAGAAACATGATAGAAAAATGTGTATATATATATTAAAAAATACATTATATATATATATATATATATATATATATAT
Organism: Leucopleurus acutus; assembly: GCF_964270905.1. Lineage (NCBI taxonomy): Eukaryota > Metazoa > Chordata > Mammalia > Artiodactyla > Delphinidae > Leucopleurus > Leucopleurus acutus. The sequence continues at coordinate 29,772,373 of NC_139148.1, read as the reverse complement.
ATATATATATATATCTCACATCTTCTTTATCCATTTATCTGTTGACGGACACTTAGGTTGCTTCCAATATCTTGGCAATTATAAATAATGCTGCTCTGAACGTTGGGGTGCATGTGTCTTTTTGAATTAGTGTTTTTTTTTTTTTTCCAGATATATACCCAGGAGTGGAATTGTTGGATAATATTGATTTTAGTTCTATTTTTAGTTTTTTGAGAACCTCCATACTGCTTTTCACAGTGGCTGCAACGATTTACATTCCCACCAACAGTGTAGGAGGGTTCCCTTTTCTCCATACCCTTTCCAGCATCTGTGATTTGCAGACTTTTTAATGATGGCCATTCTGACTGGTGTGGTACCTCCTTGTAGTTTTGATTTGCATTTCTCTAATAATTAGCAATGTTGAGCATCTTTTATGTGCCTATTGGCCATCTGTATTTCCTCTTTAGAAAATTGTTTTTTCAGTTCTTCCGATTTTTTAATCAGGTTGTTTGATTTTTTTGATGTTGAGTTGTATGAGCTGTTTGTATATTTTGGAAATTAAGCCCTTGTTGGTCGCATCATTTGCAAATATCTTCTCCCATTCTGTAGGTTGTCTTTTTGTTTTGTTGATGATTTCCTTTTCTGGGCAAAATCTTGTAAGTTTAATTACGTCCCATTTGTTTTTTTTTTTTCTTTTTCTTTTATTTCCTTTAGTTTAGGAGACAGATCCAAAAAAATATTGCTGTGATTTATGTCAAAGGGTGTTCTACCTATGTTTTCCTCTAGGAGTTTTATGGTATCTGGCCTTACATTAAGGTCTGTAATCCATTTTGAATTTATTTTTGTACATGGTGTTAGAGAATATTCTAATTTCATTATTTTACATGTAGCTGTCCAGTTTTCCTGGAACCACTTATTGAAGAGGCTTTCTTTTCTCCATTGTATATTCTTGCCTCCTTTGTCGTAGATTAATTGACCATAGGTGTTTGGGTTTACTTCTGGGGTCTCTATTCTGTTCCATTGATCTCTGTGTCTGTTTTTGTGTCAGTACCATACTGTTTTGATTACTGTAGCTCTGTAGTATAGTCTGAAGTCAGTGTGATTTCTCTAGCTCCGTTCTTTCTCAAGGTTGCTTTGGCTATTCAGGGTCTTTTATGTTTCCATACAACTTTTAAAATTATTTGTTCTAATTTTGTGAAGAATGTCATTGGTATTTTTGTAGGGATTGCACTGAATCTGTAGATTGCCTTAGGTAGTATGGTCCATTTAACAATATTGATTCTTCCAATCCAAGAACAGAGTATGTCATTCCATTTGTTTGTGTTGTTTTCAGTTTCTTTCATCACTGTCTTACGGCTTTCAGAGTACAGGTCTTTCCTCCTTAGGTAGGTTTATTCTTAGGCATTTTCTTCTTTTTGATGTGATGGTAAATTGCATTGGTTCTTTAATTTCTCTTTATAATAGTTCTTTGTTAGTGCATAGAAATGCAACATATTTCTGTATATTAATTTTGTATCCTGCAACTTTACCAAATTCATTGATGAGCTCTAGTAGTTTTCTGGTGGCATCCTTAGGATTTTCTATGTATAGTATCATGTCATCTGCAAAGAGTGACAGTTTTACTTCTTCCTTTCCAATTTGGATTTCTGTTATTTCTCTGATTACTGTGTCTAGGATTTCCAAAACTATGTTGAATAAAAGTGGCAAGAGTAGGCATCCTTGTCTTGTTTCTGATCTTACAGGGAATGCTTTCAGCTTTTCAACATTGAATATGATGTTAGCTATGGATTTGTTATATATGGCCTTTATTATGTTGAGTTGTGCTATGTTGAAATATTGATTCCCAATGTGATGGTATTAGGAGGTGAGGCCTTAGGGGGTAATTATTCATGAGGGTAGAGCCTTCATTTAAGTATTTTTAAATATTTGAAATTTAAAAAGTTAAAAAATAAACTATACCATGTTAAAAGTGGAAAATATAAATGATAAATTAGAAAATATATTATAAATGATAAACCAAATTAAATTTGAGGATGAGACATAAGTCATGATTTTCTGGGTAAACTGGGAAATGATCTCCCTACATGAAAAGCCTTTAAATTTTTATATTACAATCATAAGAAATATTTCTGAAAATAAAAGTTGCTATAATTAAAAATTACATATATGGTAAAATAGTATTTGTAACAACATATTCATATTCACCAAATATGAATTAGAAAAATATAACCTTTCAATATACCATTTTCCATATAGTAATAAAATATGAACATAGCTATAACTTGTAGTGTAACAGCAAGTCCATGAAAATGCAGACTTGACACAAATGAGATAAATGTGTTACATTTAGAGATAAAATAAGACTTTGTAATTTTCAATTCAGAAATATTTAAATTTCACATTATATTCATTGTCCTATGAGTTATTGGAAATATTGATATTTTCTCACAACTATTACATTTTCAATTCAAAATTTTACAGAGTAAGTGCTTAAAAATTTATTTTGGAGTTTTGGATTTTTTTTCTCTAAGGAGCTGATTCATCCAGAGTCTGATGTGAAATGCTAATATGACCCCCATATCCTATTCAAAAAATCTCCATCCTGCTAGAGGTATTTTTTTCATGTAATATTCTGCCTTATAGCAAGAAGCAAAACAAGTCATACTTATATAACACCTTTCCTCCAGAGAGCTTAGAAAGTTTCCATAATTATTTTACATTTCTGAAATTTTACCTATAAAAATAACATCTGTCTGAATGTTTTCTCCTTAGATATATTTTCTATTTTACCATTGGCTTCTTACTTAACTTACTTACCATCACTTTGCCTAGTATGCCCCTCCTCTCCTAGTTTCCTTCTGTCATCTTTCACCATGTCAAACCTATTTCTCATTATTTAATTTTTTTTCTTAGCCATAATCTGATCCATGCTCCTGTGTAGCACTGCTTGCTAGAAATAACTTATCATTTTCCAAGCCAGAAATCTACTTCCTTCTCTTCAGATGTGACCCACTTATTCTAGAATTGCTATCAAAAATTGGAAAAGGACAATAATAGCTGTAATTCCTAGACCCTTTCAGGACTATGTGTTCATTGTATTTATAGTGTTTTTTGTTTGTTTTTCTATCTGATGCATTATATATAAATTTATGAATCCAAGCAATTGGAAATTTCTATTTGTGTCTGATCAAACAGTTGACTCTTTTATCAAAATGCAGTATACCATAGCAGCTAGACTGCTAGGAGTCAAAATCTTGCCTCTACACTTGTGTATATTTGGGAAAGTTGGATAAACATGATATGCTTCATTTTTCTCATTGTTAAAATAGAGAAAATAACAGTAGCTACCTTGTACATTATTATCTGTTAATGTCTATAAAGCAAAAGAAACAGTTTCTTGAAAATAAAGCAAAAAACAGAATCTGACACATGATACATGGTGTATAAATGTTTATAAAATGAATAAGATCCTTTTCCAGCAAGAGTGGTGTAACCTGTGTCATATTAATTCTCTCACAGATAACACCTATAAAGCCTGGAACAATAGTAAAACAAACGAACAAAGAAAAACAAAATGAAACAAACAAAAACACTAGTTAAAGGTACTGGAGAATAATCAAAAGCAGGCAGAAACTCAGAAACTGGAAGGAATTCACACTCGAAGGGATTTGCACCAGGTAAGCATTTAAGTTTGAATAGCTTTTTATAAGAGGGGAACCCCAGTTCATGGACAACTTAAAGTCTCTAGAACTCAAAAACAAAGGTGTAATCTTATTGGCATGAACATCACAGAATGGAGGTCAGGGTTACAAAAGCATCTAGAATGTGATGTAGAAGAAAGCAAGAAATAGAAGGCTCAGAGAACTGAGCAGACATTTCAGCTACTGCCCCACCACAAAGACGACAGAGTTAACAGCCTTTTAAAACAAAAGTGAAAATCAGCACTCTTCAGAGGAAGATAAAAGCAGAGTATCTACAATGTAACATCCACAAGTCAAGCAAAAAAATGGGAAAATGTGACCCAGAGTGAAGAGTCAAAGAGTAAAAGCAGTTAATAGACACAGACTGTGAGGTAACCTAGATGTTTAATAATCAGACTAGGACTTTAATACAACTATTATAAAGGTTTTTTGGTATTTTAAGGAAAAGTGGTCAAAATGAGTGCATAGACTTGAAAAAGGTAAATTGAAATTCTAGATCAAAAAGTATATCATACACAAAAAAATCTCTGGATAGGATCAAAGAAAAAGGAAACAACAGAAGAAGTGGTCTTTGAATTTAAATATAGATCGACAGAAAGAATAATATCTGAAGAAGATGAGGGATAAAAGGTTAAAAAGAAATGAATACTGCTTCAGTGATATGTAGGACAATATCAAAAAGTTTAACATAGATGCTTGCATTACCCAAAGGAGAGAAGAATGAGAATGAGATAGAGAAATATTTGAAGAAGCAATGCCTGAAAGTCAACAAGTCTGGGGAAAAATATACTCATGAATCCAAGAGCCTCATCAAGAGCAGAGAGGAATTAAGAAAATCAGTAATAGGTACAGCATATCTGACTTCTCGTCAAAAACAGCAGAGGCCAGAAATCAAAGGAATCACATATTTAAATGCTGAAAGTAAGAAAAAAAATCAACCTATAATTCTGTACCCAATGTAAATATCCTTCAAAATGTACATCTTCAGATGAAAACTGAGAGAATCTGTTGCTGGCAGAACTATAATACAAAAGTTTCAAAAAATGTTCTTTAGGCTAAAGGGAAGTTATACAAGGTATAACTCAAATATACAGAAAGGTTAAAGAACACTAGATATGATAAATATATAGAGAAACTTACAGTAGCATTTTGTTTTCTTAAATTAATTTTGAAAAAGAAAGTCCATTAATAAAGTGAATAGAGTAAATAAATAAATAAAACTCTTTCCAGGGTAAAAACACAATATTGTGAGATTTATACTATATATAGATGTAATACATATGATAATAATAGCATATAGAATAGGTGGGGCTAAATGGTTCTTGAATTTTATGTTAAGTGGTAAACTATTGACTCTGAGACAACTTTATAGTTTAATGATGAATATTTAATCAGTAGAGAAAGTACAATAAAAATAATAATGTAAAGGGGCTATTGCTAAAAGGCCAGTAAATAAATTGTAATGGGATTAGAAAAATATTCACATAATCATAAGGAAGGCAGTTAAGAGGGAACATAAAAACAAAAAACAGATGGGATAGACAGAAAATAAATAGCAAAATTATAGATAGAAATCAAAATATATGAAGAAAAAGTAATAATAGAAATAATACAAGGTATTTCATAATGAGCAGAGTCAATTCATCAGAAAAACATAAAAATTACAGTGTCTGCTATATTTAAAATAGATAACCTACAAGGACCTACTGTATATAGCACAGGGAAATCTGCTCAATATTCTATAATAACATAAATGGGAAAAGAATTTGAGAAAGAATAGATACATATATATGTATAAGTGAATCACTTTTCTATACACCCGAAAATGCACAACATTACTATACTCCATATGAAATAAAAATTTAAGAAAAAGTGACAGTGTGTATGTGATTAATTATAGAGCTTCAAAATGCATTCTAATGATTGCCACCCTTACCCAAAGAAAAGAAGATATGTTGAAGTCTAAATGCCCAGTGTCTCAGAATGTGAACTTATTTGGAAATAAGGGTCACTGCAGATATTAGTTATGTTAGCAGGAGGTCATACAGGAGTAGGATGGGCGCTTAATCCAGTATGACTGGTGTACTTATAAGAAGACAGCCACGTGAAGATACAAAGACATAGAAAAAATACCATGTCAGAGATTGGAGTGATGAGTCTACCAGCAAAGAAATGACAAGGGTTGTTGGCCATCACCAGAAGCGAGGAAAGAGGCCTGGAACAAATTCTCCCTCAGATCCCTCAGAAAGAATCAACACTGCAACACTCTGATTTTGGATTTCTAGCCTTCATAATGTTCGACAATACATTTATGTTGTTTTAAATCACCCAGCTTGTAATATTTTGTTACAGCAGTCTTAGGAAACTGGTGCATATATGAAGAAAAGAAATGGCATAATCAAAGTGATAAGCCAACACATTCATGAATTTAGGGTTTTAGTGTATGCCTTGATTAGTGATTGCTAAAACAACTAGCCAAAAAAAAAAAAAAACACACACACACACACAGTAAGAATATAGAAGAGATAAAAAATACCATCATTCAACTTGATCTTATTGCCTTTAATGGTCCACAACATTCAGTAATTTAAGAATCTACATTATTTTAAGCTTTACTAGAATGTTCAGTAAAGTTAAAAATACAGCTGACCATTGAACAATGGTGCCAACCCTGCTGTGCAGTGAAAATTTGCGTATTACAGAGGGCCTATTACAGTAGGGCCGATTAAATTTTGAACTGTGATTAGTAGGGTTACTTTCAGCAGTAGTACATGCTTAACAATTCTGAAATTACCTTCTGTGTATTCTAGACTTGAGTAAGTATATTGAAGATAATGGGATGCAGGTTTCTCACTACTGGGGAATAGGGTTGCAAATATAAAAACAGAAGACTAGAATGTATCTTATAGTATTGGACTGGAATTGAAAGTATCGATATAAACTTAAATCGTTTACTAAGTAAAGGGCCAAGAAGCAATGACATACCAGTAGCACTGAGTATACCTAGCAACTTGACTTTGGTTTCTAAATACCATCCTTCACTGAAAGAATCCAGAGCTTCCAGTAGCAATTGCCGATTCTTCCAGGGTTGTGGTAGGGAAAATACAAGATGAGCCTGGAACATCCTTTGGCACCACAGGCTAGTAAATACTCAAAGAAATATGGGTATATCAAAACACAGGAGCTTAACCTGGGAAAATGTGAACATCAAAATAAATGATGGTATTTATAGGTTATAACTGATAAAGAAAATAATCCATCAGTCCATGCCATTGAATAAGTAAAAAACTGATTAGGATTTATAACTTTCAATTATTAAATATGTATTATAGGCTAGGAATCATACGCATTACTTCATTTGATATTTTTATAATCATGTTGCAAGTTACACATAATTATTCCTTTTATACATATGAAAACTAGAGACTGAAATATTCTATGTAAATTCTTTAAGAACATATATCTAACACTAAGATTTACATCCCACTCTATCTTACTCTGAAACCCATTTTTCTCTATTCTATACCACCCTTTCTCTCAAGTGAATAACTATCAACTATCTCTCAAGTAAATAACTATCTAAATCATTGTTTCATTGAATTCACTTGATTTGAAGTAATAATTTTATTTTGATGAAAGTCTGAATTTAAGCAAACTTTTAAAAAATAAATGAGATAAAATATGAAACACTCTACTTTTTCATCTAAAGAAGACAATATTAGAGGTATAAAAGTATTCCATATCTTGGAAATATTTTAATAGCCAAAAACTGAGCATTTTGGAAGATTTAAAATTTTTTGTATGATCTCTTGGTTATTAAGATACCTAGAGTAATAAAAATCACATACCCCCCATACACACACACATACATACCTCACATATACATGCTTTAACCTCCTGCCTTTCAATGAAATAATTATAGAAATCACTCATTTTGAAACATGGATAAGGTGAATTGAGTCTTTTTCTTTCAGAGAATCCTCTTTTTATATTTTCAGATAGTTTCTTTACTGGATGCAAAGTGCAAACTGGCTACCCTAAATTTGCATGCCTATAACCCATGTATTTTAAAAGTTGTCCCCGACAATTTGATTCATAACTGACCTCAATTGAATCTCTTTGGAATTGCTAAAACAATATGATTTGTAGTGAATTAAGATTCTAAGAGAGATGACAGCCTAGACTGCAGGACTCTCAATATGTTTAGAGGTCCAATAAAGGTATTTTCATATATATGAAATATTTTGGGTGCTAAGATAAAACATCAAGCTTTGAGTTACTTTTAAATAAAATTAACATAAAACAATTATAAAATACATCATTTTGCTAGTAAGCCTCTTTTTAGGTTAATGCAGATGATAAAATATTTGGAATTTCTGTTTTCTTATTGGTATAACATATGCAAAATTCCTTTTGCACTCTGTCCTTTACCTATTTTAATAACCAATCATATTTGTGATTCCTCAGATCTAACAGACCCCTTCAAAAAGTTGGTTTTTTATAGCGATCTTTATTTTTAAACAATGCAAACATTCAGCAAGGAAAAGGAAATATTTTTTTAAAAAGGAAAAAAAAACTAGATACCAAGACACTCTCGTTAATTACCATTGAATATTTTGTGCATATAATTAGACAAAAGATGAGAATATAACCATTTCACTTATAAAAATTGGCCCTTACCATTTCACATATCTTTTGGAAACCCAACACAGCACTTATCTGCCGTCTCCTAAAAGTTCCTAATTTGGACAATTTAACAAAATATATTACATCCAAAAACAAAGCACCAGCATCTATTTTTTCTTCTCAATCTAAAGGATTTTACTAGAACTATCAGCTTGCTCAGTTGCAAGCTGATCATGTTGTGTATTTAAGCTCATGCACCTCTCTCCATATAACTCTCAATCAATGAGGGATTAGAATCAATAAATAAATGACCCCAACCACCTCAGCTGCTCCAGCCACCCTAGCTACTAGTGAGGCAATCCCACTGCTCTATATGGTAACCTAGAGGGATCCCTTTTTGGGGGACCCAGTTGCTCTCAGCAAAAGCTACTCATTACCACACTGCCTTCTGATTTTGTCCATTTTTGGCTCTATCTTCCTCACTCATTTTGTTTCCTTAGATCACCTCTCAAATAAATTACTCAAATCTTTGTCTCAGCCTTTGCTTTTGAAAGAGCCCTAGCTAGCAAAATGTTTACTCAATTTAGAGAGACAATGTAATAATATCTATGATGCTTTCATGGTAGAAAAGAAGCATGCAAGATCTTATTTGTAGTGAAACTTCAATCACCATTACCAATTCTTTGACTCCTATATATGCCCTTTTCTTTTTGACTTGCTGTGCAAGAGGGATGCCTTGCTTATCTGTGAAGTTTGATCCAGTGCTTCAAAACCTCAATGATATACTCCCCTGTAGTAATGCTGGACTCATGATGAAAACATTAAACATTTCTATTTCTTAAAGGGAAGTCGTTGTAGCAAGTTTTCCCAAAGATTAATAGTTCACAGCCCTGAGAGATTTGTGTAATACTAAAAGAGCTTGCATTGCCAAATAAAGAGAACAGTCCAAACCTATTAGGGGATGCACATTAGAAAGCTCTAAATGACATTTATAACCACATACCTGAGCCTGGATTTACACGTGTTATCAAATTACTTCATGATTTGACATTTAGCCGTTTCTAAAAAAAAAACAATCATCTTACCAGGGAAATACATCTTGATAAATGGAAAGTTAAATTTATCTAAAATCTTTTCAGTCTTCTCACTATGCAGAAGGCCTTCCAAAATGAATCAAATCAGTGGTCAGCGGTCACGTTCTATGGAATACAGGGCTCCATCTCCTAACAACCAGGTGACTGGATCATTCCATTTTGTGATACTATTTGTCATGTAACTTTCATTGCCTACTTGGCTTTTGACGAAAGCTGATTTGATAACTCGTTCAAATGAAACAAGAGAATCTCTTGCCACTGCCATATTTTCTGTCCTTCCTCTTCATTTCCACTTTCTAGTCATTTATATGTATATTTATGTCTGTGCAACTTGCTCAAGAATTCCCTTGTGAGTATCAATAATACTCTGCTCTTTACAGCAAGATCTCTAAGATCTAACTTATCAGACAGCTGATCCCATTCTCCCTGACACTCTGGTCTATTGCATTAAAGGAAATATACATCTGGCAGATCTTGCTTGTCAGATATTGCAACACCTTGAATGTTTTGCTCTTCTACCAGACACTTGAGACTATCACCTGAAGAGTGAAGTGATGTGGTACAAACGCTGTTAGTGTCAAATCTCTTTTCCATTGAATATTATCCTCTGCAATTCCTACATTGCAATCAATTATTTCTGGCCCATTGACAGTTTCAAACTACCTTGGTTTTGATCATCTTGCTAATCAGTCACCCAAAGAAAGTTTCATCACAATATGAGGGTCTATACTACTTGATGCCTCTAACATGTTTAATGCTAACCTTTTTGCGCCACTTCTCTGAAGGAAATATAGGCGTATTCTGAAAAATGTCTCCTCCCAGTAACATTTTGGTGGTGAATATCTCTTTGATTCTCATACTCCAAATAGATAGAATGTATTTTTACAGTGCACAGTATTTCCAGCCAGTGTTTATATATGATTTTTATTCTACAACTAAGTGAATTTGAAAAAAATCATAAAGTCTTGAATTAGAGTCCCAACTCAATTGATACAACCTCAGAATCATGGGGAAATACTTTCAAATGCATACCAAGTGTCAACAAGAGCAAGAGTTTTTCTGTTTTGTCTGATATCTCTTGATCATCAGTGCCTAGCCTAAAATATGTGTTCAGAAATGTTTTCAAATTAATTTAAAATTGGTTAATGGGCTCAAAAATCTTTCATGTCCTATTCACCCTGAAAAAGTTGATTTCTTCCAATATTTCTTGTAAATTAGATTGATACTTCTCACATTTCAACTTAAATCCTCCCTTCATTCTAAAATGGCATGGCCCATATTACTGCTGCATCATAGCTTTCAAATTAATCTGTGAATTAGCTTGCTGGTATATACATGATATAATGGCCAGTGACAGCATTGTAATATTCAAAAGAAAAGCATAACTGAAAGAAAGAGTCCAGAAAGGGCACTGAAAATTTTATGAATGTTGTTCCTGCAGTCAAGCACTTTGGTCAGTACCATAACGTAGCTGCTAGATGCCATGGTTTTTTGGTCTCTGGGGCTTTCTTGGAATTTTCTCAGCAATCTTTGTGAATCCCAGTATTCTGTTTTATGAACATTGCTCTGAATCTCTGACATACCGGTAGAGAGATTAAATAATGAAGACAGATGATTAAAATAAACACTATGTAGTTTGAAACTGTGTTTCACACTTTATCTACTACCATGTTTGATGAAGTATGTTGTAATGTGAATGTGCTGTGTTTACCCACAGGATGCCCTAGAACCCAGTGCAAAGTCAGTGTTATGTCCCATGGTTCATTTTGTAGAACATTATCGGACCATCTCACTTTATCCCAGTATTGACTTTTATCCCCATTTCAATTTCTAAATCTCCCCCAATTTAACCATCATAGTTTGATTTCTGCTACTTGCTTGTTGTTAGTCCCTTTGGCTGATGGCTGGTTCAGCTTTTCTTGTTTTGGTTCTCAATGCTCTCTTGCACTTAGTGCCTGAATCTTCCTCATTCCAGCCACTGATCCTGGCAATTGCTACACTAAGACAAGCACAAGTCCCCAAAGGAGAGGGAAACCACTCCCCCCTCACACACACACACACACACACACACACACACACACACACACACACAATGTAATTACCTCAACTTTTTTCTTTACCTACAAAATTCTTTTTCAAACAAAATATTATGCATAATTTGATTCCTAAAAAATAGTAAATTCAATGGTAATCTCTGTCAGTTTAGGTTCTCCCAGAAGCAGGCACTAAGAACTAGAGGTGCAAGAGATTTATTGGAGGAAATGCCTGTGAAGGAAGAAGTAGCAAGGAAGCAAGAGTAAGAATGGAGAGACATAGACCATGAATCATGTCTGACACCAGTGAAGGGAGAGAGGAAAGGAAAGAAGATTAGATAAAAAGGACTGAGACTATATTTCAGATCTTCATATTGCTCACTAAAGGAGTCATGTACTGGGCAAGAATGGGCATGCTCTAGTACTGTGGTTGTGCTGTCATTGGCTAGAAGCAGTCCTGGGGAGAGCTTGCTCTCAGTGTAAACATTGTGGTGAATCCCAAAGGTGTGGCATCTGGAGACCATCAGCTAGCTTCACTCCTTGTAGCTGCCACATATTTTAATATTGAACCATTTATTTATTGAATATTTTGGAAGCATATAGAACGTGGTTCTAGGCAATAGGGAAACAGCAATGAAGAAAACAGATGAGATCTGATATCCTTAACCTCCTGATGCTTACACTATGGTGAGGTGAATAAATACTAAACAAATGAAGAAGTACATTAACAGTATGGCAAATGATGACAAGCAATATGAAAAAATAACATGAAGCAGATTAGTGGAAATGGAGATATAGTTTACTATTTTACATAGGATATTGAGGAAAACCCTTTTTGATAAAGTTACATGTGATCAGAGACATAAAAAGATCTACAGAGCCATTTATAGAAATATCTGAAGGAAGATCATTCCTGACAGAGGGAACAACAATTGCACAGGCCCTGAGAAAACAATATGCGGAGTAAATTGGAGGAACCATAAGGCAACTCCTGTACCAGGGGCCTGGTGACTGACTGAAGAAAAAGTAAATGTGAGATAAGGTCATAGAGGTGGAGGAAGGTGAGGATGCAGATCATGTAGAGCTTTGCAAGTCATGGTAGGGACTCTAGATTTTGCCATGAGTGAGATGAGAAGACATTGAAAGATTTTGTGCATAACAATGGTCTGCTCACAGTATGGTTTAAAAAGATTGGTGTAGGGGAGAATAGATTGTGAGAAGGCAAGCTTAGAAAAGGAATGACAGTTTAGATGGCTGTTAAAATAATCCAGAAGTTATAAGATGGATAATTTTTCTACCTGGTGTGGTAGCATTGACAAGCGTAAGAATTGGATGGGTTTTTTATTTTTAATTTTTTGAAAGTAAAATCAGCAGAGTTAGATATATAATATGAGTTGTCAGGGAAGGAGAAGAGTCAAGAATATTTCCCATATTTGGCTTGAGCAACTGGTAGCGTAGAAATTCATATTCTCTGAGCTGGGGAAGACTGTAGGAGGAATAGGTTTTAGTCTTTAAAATCAAGAGTTATGTTTGTGATATGTTAAGTTGAAATGTTTACTTTATCACTTCAGTGAATAATATTGCTTTGATATATAGACAAAAAATGAAAGCAGTATGACTATTCTCATAAAGCTAGTTATTTTAAATGGATATCTTTAGTATTTTAGTATGATATCAACATTACCATTACATTTATTTTTGTATTTTTTACTTATATGTAATTAAGAAATTCCTCAATCTCACAAATATGTAGGTTTGCTTTCATTTCCACAAATTTGAAGATGGAGCTTTACAGAGGCCTAAACAAACAACAAAAAGGGAATGGTGTCATTGCAACAAAAAGACTAAAATATCTAGGAATAAACCTACCTAAGGAGACAAAAGACCTGTATGCAGAAAATTATAAGACACTGATGAAAGAAATTAAAGATGATACAAATAGATGGAGAGATATACCATGTTCTTGGATTGGAAGAATCAACATTGTGAAAATGACTCTACTACCCAAAACAATCTACAGATTCAATGCAATCCCTATCAAACTACCACTGGCATTTTTCACAGAACTAGAACAAAAAATTTCACAATTTGTATGGAAACACAAAAGACCCCGAATAGCCAAAGCAATCTTGAGAGCGAAAAATGGAGCTGGAGGAATCAGGCTCCCTGACTTCAGACTATACTACAAAGCTACAGTAATCAAGACAGTATGGTACTGGCACAAAAACAGAAAGATAGATCAATGCAACAGGATAGAAAGCCCAGAGATAAACCCACGTACATATGGTCACCTTATCTTTGATAAAGGAGGCAAGAATATACAGTGGAGAAAAGACAGCCTCTTCAATAAGTGGTGCAGGGAAAACTGGACAGGTACATGTAAAAGTATGAAATTAGAACACTCCCTAACACCATACACAAAAATAAACTCAAAATGGATTAAAGACCTAAATGTAAGGTGAGACACTATCAAACTCTTAGAGGAAAATATAGGCAGAACACTCTATGACATAAATCACAGCAAGATCCTTTTTGACCCACCTCCTAGAGAAATGGAAATAAAAACAAAAATAAACAAATGGGACCTAATGAAACTTAAAAGCTTTTGCACAGCAAAGGAAGCCATAAACAAGACCAAAAGACAACCCTCAGAATGGGAGAAAATATTTGCAAATGAAGCAACTGACAAAAGATTAATCTCCAAAATTTACAAGCAGCTCATGCAGCTCAATAACAAAAAAAAACCCAATCCAAAAATGGGCTGAAGACCTCAATAGACATTTCTCCAAAGAAGATATACAGATTGCCAACAAACACATGAAAGAATGCTCAACATCATTAATCATTAGAGAAATGCAAATCAAAACTACAATGAGATATCATCTCACACCAGTCAGAATGGCCATCATCAAAAAATCTAGAAACAATAAATGCTGGAGAGGGTGTGGAGAAAAGGGAACACTCTTGCACTGCTGGTGGGAATGTAAATTGATACAGCCACTATGGAGAACAGTATGGAGGTTCCTTAAAAATCTAAAAGTAGAACTACCATATGAACCAGCAATCCCACTACTGGGCATATACCCTGAGAAAACCAGAATTCAAAAAGAGTCATGTACCAAAATGTTCACTGCAGCTCTATTTACAATAGCCAGGACATGGAAGCAACCTAAGTGTCCATCAACAGATGAATGGATAAAGAAGATGTGGCACATATATACAATGGAATATTACTCAGCCATAAAAAGGAAAGAAATTGAGTTATTTGTAGTGAGGTGGATGGACCTAGAGTCTGTCATACAGAGTGAAGTAAGTCAGAAAGAGAAAAACAGATACCGTATGCTAACACATATATATGGAATCTAAGAAAAAAAAAAAGAAAAGGTCATGAAGAACCTAGGGGCAAGACGGGAATAAAGACACAGACCTACTAGAGAATAGACTTCAGGATATGGGAAGGGGGAAGGGTAAGCTGTGACAAAGTGAGAGAGTGGCATGGACATATATACACTACCAAATGTAAAATAGGTAGCTAGTGGAAGCAGCCACATAGCACAGGGAGATCAGTCAGCTAGGTGGTTTGTGACCACCTAGAGGGGTAGAATAGGGAGGGTGGGAGGGAGGGAGATGCAAGAGGGAAGAGATATGGGAACATATGTATATGTATAACTGATTCACTTTGTTATAAAGCAGAAACTAACATACCATTGTAAAGCAATTATTCTCCAATAAAGATGCTAAAAAAAAAAGGGAATGGTGGATGCAATTTTCTTCAACAAAAGATCTTATAAATTTCATCATCAGAATATATGCTATGGAAAGTTTTTATTTAAAGATATTTTATCTATTCAGTGATGTTAACAGATGCACTGATAGGGTATTGCCAAATTTGTAATATTTAAAACTTCTTGAGATATTAGAATTGTAGGGTACTGAGTCAGGAAGTATCCATTAATATTTATCCTTTATGCTGTTTGTTTATTCTCCTGATGACAATAGAACAGGAATGGATTAAAACTGAAATGGCTCAATTAATGTGTTCAGTCCTTAATGAATAATGTAGGTCTGGGTTTATGTCTTGAGTGGGATAGTGGACTCTGAGTCATTTCTAAGCATCTGGCAATAGGTACTGTAATTTTAGTTTTTAGGACTCTCTAACCTACTGGTCACTAGGTCATGATGTCCTTCAAGATAGGACCTGTATTTTGTTCCCCTTATTCTAGTACCTATCCCAGGACCTTGTTTCCCCAAAGTTTAATGAATAAATAAATTCTTTAAAAATTACCTATTTTTCTTATCTATGAACTTGCACTTATTTTTTATTAGCCATCATTTCATTTCCTGCTGGTTCGGTAACCTCTTTTAGTTTCTTTACACTGTTTCTGTCCTCAGCAGTTTTCCACACAGTTTCTCAATTTCCTTGCACTTTGAAGTCTAATTAAATGCTGTTATTCTCTTTTTCAGATTGTTAATGAAAATATTAAATAAGATCAGGTAGAATAGCATTTAATCAGGACTCTCCTAAGTGAGCAGCTTCTAGTTTGCAGATAAAATGTTTGTTTAGGGCATTCGGTTAGTTTTCATTTCAACGTACCTTCAGTGTATTTGGAGTAGACTTTTCATTTTAGACCTAGTTGTTTATCTAATTATCATGTTAACGTATGACTTTAAGCATTTAATTCATATCATAACATAGCAATTCTTTTTTTTAACATCTTTATTGGAGTATAATTGCTTTACAATGCTGTGTTAGCTTCTGCTTTATAACAAAGTGAATCAGCTATACATATACATATCTCCTCCCTCTTGCGTCTCCCTCCCACCCTCCCTATCCCACCCCTCTAGGTGGTCACAAAGCACTGAGCTGATCTCCCTGTGCTGTGTGGCTGCTTCCCACTAGCTATCTATTTTACATTTGGTAGTGTATATATGTCCATGAACCTGGCATTCCTTAAGGATTATAATTAAGGACTAAAAATTACCCTGACAATGTTTGTCAAGTTAGCATCAATATTGGTAAAGTTCAAAGTAGGAAATACATCCTGTAACAGCTAATTAATGATAATATAATAAAATAGTCAAAATGTAAGAAGTATACAAACAGATAATTTATGAAGAATGGTTAATATCATTTTATTGTCATAGTGATGGTAAACAACAGAATGTCCTGAACCCTCCAGCTGTAGGAATTTAGGTTAGATGTATGATTTTCCTCAGAGAGCATTGTTAAAGAGAGTGCAGTGCTTTAGTTAAGGAGGTTACAGGAAGTGGAGAGGAAGCAGGGATTATGGAGATAAGCATGTTAAATAATAGATATGTGAATGCAGAGAGGAGCATAAACTCCACAGAGAGAGAAGCAGCATTTTGAAGAAAACACATTAGGAATAAGAAAGAAGAAACAATATGGGACTTGAGTTACTCTATGTTTATTTGGATTGGTGGATTGTTTAAAACCTCTCCACAAATGTAGAAGAGTCTGAGAAAAAAAAAAAAGATACAGGAAGTGTTCTGGAAGTTATTTACTCAGTTGTACTCAGTTGTGTGTTTATGTGTGTTTTGTGTTATTTATGTGTCAGCAGTAAACGCTTGTATATTTATGAACCACAATAGAAATAATTATAAGTTAGGGCATTGGTGTTATACTCTTTGCTCAAAAATATAATGGAATGAAATAAAGATATCATATGAGTTTTTAAATAATTTAATTAGATTACATAAAATATGATTAATGCTACAACTTAGGAAGAACAATACACAGAGATGAATAACTCACAAATACATTTGTATTAATATAATAATGAAGACTTACCTTTTTTTAGAAGGGAAGGTAGGAAATTCAGAAGCCAAATTAACTGTCTTAGTAGCTCTTTAAAAAGATCTTTATGAAAATCGAAGGAATATAAAAACAAAAACAAAGAAAAACATTGCATGAAGCAATTTTACATATAGTGTGGAAGCAAACACATAAATCAACCAACCAACCAAAACCCTAATGTACCAAATGAATGGAGGTTTGTGATAAAATATTATGACAATAGAATAGAGTTATTTCAATAATGTTTAGGAAATAAAATAAGAGCACCATTTGAAGGGGGAAATGATTTAATGTTACAAGATAACTGAAAGAATAAAAAGGGGTGAGTAGAACTACACAGCTCCTATGTCCTTCCATCTTCTCTGTCACAGAAGATAGAAGATACCAGTAAGAGGACATTGATTTCCAAAATAATCAAGGTGATTGTATATAGTGATTGCTAAAAGCTGTCTAGATTTTTTTTAATGCAATAAACTATAGCCTGGCAAGATTGATATTAATCTAAGATATAAATCTACAGTAGATTATCAAACAGATTGTCAGTATTTAAAAATACAGGAAGTCACCCCAAGGATGTAAGATACATTCAATAAGAATAATTAAAATGAAGAGTAAATATAGTTGTTTATTTTAAAATATTTTCTATATCAAGGGATATTGACTGGACATGTATGATTGATTTCAAAGATTTTTAATACAATTTTTAAAATTAAGGTATGTTAGTTATAGGATAGTAAGCTAGGTACATTCATAATTAATTAAAATTTATTGTTGGTACATGAGAATAACATTTTAATACTCAGTACCTGAGAAGACGATTTGTCACATAACAAAGATATAGGAGAAGTAAAAGTAGCATGTAAAGGTGAAAATTTTCCATTTGTAGAAGCATTGCAAATTTAGCTAATAATCCTTAAAGAGTTCAGTGTATTAGGTGATCTGTTGTTGTATAACAAATTACCTCAAACTTTAGGCCCTTAAAACAAAAAACGTTTATTATCTCACAATTTCTGTGGGTCAGGAATTTGCACATGGCTTAGTTTGATGTCTCTGCCTCAAGGTTTCTCATGAGACTGTAGTTAAGATATTGGCCAGGGCTGTGGCTTTCAGGTGAACACATGACTAGAGGTAGAATTGCTTGCAAGCTTCCTCATAATGCCTTTGGAAGGCCTCAGTTTGACCAGAGACATTCGCTCATTTTCATGTGGTCCTCTCCATAGGGTTACTCACAGCATGGCAGCTTGCTACCCCCAGAATGAGAAAAAGAGCAGGGATGAAAGCTACAGTCCTTTGGTAACCTAAACTTGGAAGTTATATCTCATCATATTTGTCACTTTTTTTTCTATTTGGCTAGAGGCAAGTCACTAAATCCAGTCCATACTGAAGAGGTAGGGGATTCATAAGGATACAAGGACAAAAATTTGAGGAAGTAGGAATCATTGGAGGCCATCTGGGAGGCTGCCTACTGGTCTCCAATTATTCACATCTCCCCCACATGCAAAATACACATTTTCCCTCTTAAGTTTCACAAAAGACTTACTTCGTTACAGCATCGTCTCAAAATCCAAGATCTTATCATATAAATTAAGTTCAGGAATGGACGAACCTTTTGAGTGTAGTTCTTTAAGTCTGGTTATTCCTGCACAATTTTTCTTAATTTATAGACCCGTGAAACTAAAGAGATAAGCCATCTGCCCCACACATCCAACATAAAATGGTGATACAATCCTGAGATAAGTGCTACAGATGCTCCTGTTAAAATGGGGGGTAATTTGGAGCCATGAAAGATTCACTGTTCTATAGAAATTCTGAAATCCACCTGTAAAAGTGTTAGAAGTTCCTCGATAATGTCCATGGCTTTCACCTCCACCCTCTGAACTCTACCTTATGCAGTATAGGTGCTGGTTAAGCTGTATATGAGAGGCTGTTGTCTTTGCATCTGATGTTGGTAGAGCTGGAAGTCCACAGGGCAGGTTGTCAGGTAAAGAAGGTGGGTGCAAAATGCAGAGAGCAAGAATAAATTGGAACCTACAAGCACAAGGTGGAGACAATGCAGACAGACCAAAACTATGTCAGTTCTTGTTTAGTTGTAGAAGCTAAAGAATTGTAAGAAAATAAATGTTAGTTGTTTTTAGCCACCATGTGTGTGGCAATTTGTCATAGCAGCCTCCGAAAACTAATGCAAAAGCCAAGGTACCTAATAGCAGCCTATCAAATTATACCATATCTCTGTTTGTCTTGCTCAGTCTTGTCTTATCCAATATACTTTACAACGATTTTAATGAGGATAAGAATTAAGTTTTTTTTTTAGTTAATTAATTAATTAATTTTTGGCTGTGTTGGGTCTTCGTTGCTGCGTGTGGGCTTTCTCTAGTTGCAGCAAGTGAGGGCTACTCTTTGTTGTGTTGCACGGGCTTCTCATTGCGGTGGCTTCTCTTGTTTCGGAGCACGGGCTCTAGGTGCACGGGCTTCAGTAGTTGTGGCACACACTCAGTAGCTGTGGCTTTTGGGCTCTAGAGCGCAGGCTCAGTAGTTGTGGTGCATGGGCTTAGTTGCTCCAATGCATGTGGGATCTTCCCGGACCAGGGCTCAAACCTGTGTCCCCTGCATTGGCAGGTGGATTCTTAACCACTGTGCCACAGGGAACCCCAAGAATTAAGTTTTTGAATGATGAACGCTGAGAGAGTTTCTTATTAATTTTAGATATTAGGGGGAATCTCAACTATGATCATCCACCAGCAGCATCAATTTTTTGTGTTCTAGAACTACTAGCAGATGTACTAGTAAACTTATATTCAAAGAACTTGATTTATGTTGTCTCTTCCAGAACTTCAGTGACAAATTGATTGTAATTTTCTGTCCTTACGTACAAGATTCAACTGAAAAATGCAACATGAAAAAGACATGACCTAATAAAAGGGGTATAAAATTCTTCAATTTTTTAATGGACTCAAACTAAGTGCGAGTCATCATTTTGACTGACTTAAATAACAATGGTGGTGGTAAGGGAATGAGGCTTAGATTTCCGTGCCTGGAATTCTTATATTTTCTACCCAAGATATCCCATGTCCAGTAATAGGGCCTTTGAGAAATCAAATGAATAATCAGAAAGTCTCTTGATGACCACCAAATTGGAAAAGGAAAAAGATAACCTTGGGAGATATTTCATCTAGGCCATTCCTGTACCATTTTTGCATCCTAGATCCAATGCCTGAATAAACACTGGAAAATTATATATTGTCTTTTCAAAACTCCATAATGACCACTCCCTTAAATTAATACAAATTTTACTCAATTAGGGTGTAATGTAATTTTTTTTGCATTTTGCTTGGCTTCCATAATATTCTTGTTCTGACTCCCTGAGATTTCAAGGATAAAATGTTAAGGAGAGAGTTAGGAGGCTAATAGCATTATCTTCTTCTGCCTCAAAGTCCTTGATAATTACATAGGTGAGATCCTAATTTTACTTATTATATTTGGTTCTTCCTAATTTCTGTTCATCCTTAGGAACTGAGGTTTAGGAGGAAGAGGTGGTCAATTCCCTACTCTCACGTTTTGATCTTATAGTGAGGAAACAGACTCTTATTTGATCAAATCATACATGTACTTCTTTTACTGCTGTATTTGAAGGAGGACATTATCAAATTGGAATACCAGGAATAAAACAATCAGAATTTTTAGGGACTGAAAAATCAGGTTTTATGAGGATTGATTGATGGTTTGGGGGCTATTTGGCCTGAACAAGAGGAAAACTAAGATGGCTGTTATAGCTATATGTTATGTATAAAGGCTATCATGTGAAAAGGGATTTATTCTGTCTAGCTGTAGATTTCAGAACTAGGTGGCACTAAACAGAATTTTAAAAGAATCAAACTTCAGTTAAATAGAATATAGATTTTTAAAAATCATTTATAGTTGTCCAAAAAATCAAACATGTTGTACAGTATTGACTTTCTTGACACTAGAAGTATTTAAGAAAGATCAGATCATCATTTATGTATGCTGTAAAGTGGATTAATGCATTTTATAAAATATATGAGCTGGTTACATCTAAGGCAGGAATTTTAAACCTGGAATATATGCTCTGTAAGAGATCTTCAGATTTTCTTTAAACTACCTATAGTTAAGCAAAATTTTAAGTGTATTTCATTGTACATTTTTCTAAAGGGAAGGCTTACAGCATTAATCGGATGCTCAAAAGGGTTTTGACTCTTGAAAAGATTAGAAATCCTTGCTGTAAGTTTTTTTTGCAACTCTGAAGTTCCAACATTCTATTCAAAGTAATAATGTACCTTTAAGTATATAGCTCTGTGGTAATTATCATTTTTGATCTTTTATGAGTTTAGAAAAATTCTAGCTTCTTCCACCCACATTGCTGTCAATTTGTTAATTTTTTTGGCCTCTGCCCAGTAAGTATTTATTTTGGTGTTGAATGGTTTATTTGTGATAGAAAAGTATATGGCTTCCACTTATAATTACTTTAAGAACATAGTTTGTTTATTTTTGAGGTTATGAAGCATCTGTTGCATCAGAAATATTAGTTCATATAATCTACTCAGTATCTCTGGAGCTTTGAAATTGTTAAATAAAAACGATGAATAATTGTCACAATGGGCAAAGTCAAAGGAAATAGATTTCTAAACTATTAAATATAGCTGAGAGACTATTAAAAATAGCAATTGAAATGAGTTCAAATGAATTGAAAGGTCATTTTATGAATTTATATATGGAAGAAAATGTGTCTCTGAGGGCAAAATTGTTCCCTCCAGTACCCAATATCAAGAACTTTAGTGCACTTTGTCCTTCTTTATAATTATTGCTGGGAATTGAAGGGCTCTGTTTTCTGTTAGCCACTGGGGAAATCAGAGGAAAATGACCTTTAAATAAGTAATTATAAAGTAGGTTTCACTGCCATCTTCAATCGCTTCTCTCCTTTTGAATACACTTTTAATATGTTTTTCTGATTATTCTGAAGAGTAGATTTTGAATAAATTTGGGCTTTGAAGTACTTTAGAAAGATTTCTATCTAGATTCCTCAAATCTGTTAAAGAGAGAGGAATATAAACTGATGCAGCAGCTTAAGTACAGCTGGAATAACTAAGAAAGAAACACATTAAAGTTAATTAAGACCCAAAAAAAAGCAGCTTTTATCTCATACTTATGTGGATGAAAAAATGATTCTAAATTATAACATTTCTCTAGCTAAATTGGCCAAATGCATATCCAGGGAGATATAGTTTTTCAGCCTGAGATTTCTAGATCACTCAGCTGGTTATCTACTTCCATCAGGATAAGCAGGTATACTGGGACTTACAGCTAACTGTAGGTTGTTGCTTCTTTCGCCTTTCATCAAAAATGAGAACATCTGTAATCATCACAGAAGGATGCTGGCCTGTGCCTCTTGGATGATGTCCAGCAAAGTTCTCCAGTGGGCTAAGCTTGGATAGCCCTGCATGAGGAGAATAGACAATTACTGAGGAATGGCTGAGAGGAAGTAAATTCTGAGTTTGTAAAACAAAAACAACCCACACTGTAAAATAAACTAGAATGTGTAATATAAAATGTGGCGAAGAAATGAGATATACTTAAGGATAAACTTAAAGATGTATTTTATAAGAAACAAATTTAACAACTTAAGAAAGAAATTATCATGATAATTTTCATTGTTGTTACATAAAAATGTACTAAGCAAGAATACATTCAAATCTAAGTTGTAGCTCAGTGTCTAGACACAAGGAAATGCTTTTTGAGAGGAGACAGAAGGATGTGGGAGTGGGCTTAGATCATATTTCACAATGAAGATAAAGTGATAAAGATTAAGTGACTGCATTTGTGTTTAAGTACAGACAGTATTGTTGTGTGATAGGAAGTGGAAGGAAAGGCAAACCCAAGAGATATGAAGAAAGAGGAAGCAAACTATGAAAGAGAATGACAATTAAAAATATTTTTAAAAAAGAAAAAGGAAGAGAGAGGAGAGAGGAAATGAATGAGGGAGGTAGAAGAGGTGTGAATAAAAAAGAATGAAGACAGGTAATTATTTTTATGCCTGATTTGGATCTATACCGACAGACATTTCTCATATTACATCTGCAGGCCTAATTTTCTTATTAGATTATCTGCTGTAGAGTCAACTCTTCCTTTGGGGAGAAAAGAGGCAACAGTGGCTTTTTTTTTTTTTTGCAACAGTGGCTTTTTCAAGGAT
Organism: Leucopleurus acutus; assembly: GCF_964270905.1. NCBI lineage: Eukaryota > Metazoa > Chordata > Mammalia > Artiodactyla > Delphinidae > Leucopleurus > Leucopleurus acutus. The sequence continues at coordinate 29,748,923 of NC_139148.1, read as the reverse complement.
AGTCCCCAGCTAGATTTCCACACTGCTCTCAAATTATAACCATAAGCTGTGATTCACATGAGGTAAAAGGTATATTTATTTTAAATTTCCAACAGAGAAAACCTACAAAAAGAAAAATATATATTGTTCAACAATAGTTATGTTCCACAGTTTCCTAGAGATTTGACCATAATGTTCTCTCTTAGAGAGTGGTTAAAATGAATGATTGGATGACCTCTGAATTACTACCCATATCCTTTAACTGATTTTCTCCCCAATCTTCAGTATGTCTACCTGGATTCACAAAATATATAGTTAAGGCATAGTCTTTCATCCTTTGTCCTATACTCTAGATTCTGAGCTTTCACTCAACTTTACACAAAGCTGTGTGTTGCTCATGACATACCTACCATAGAGGTCATGACCTGAAGCTTCGAAAAAGATCTGAATATGAATCCCACTTCTGCCTCTCATTAGCTCTATGACCTTAGAAATTTATTTAAAATCTCCCCGTAAAATGGCAATGGTAAGAGCTACCTTGAGATATTGTTTTGAAGATTAAAGAACATACAGTTAGCACAATGCATGACACATTTAAGTGTTCAATATATATGGGCCTTTGTTGTTTTCATTCGTAAAGGTACTATGTGTTCTCCACCTCATCTAAGAGTTTGCTCTCCAGGTTCTGCACTCTGGCTAGAGCGATAGTCTTTTCTCAGAGACAGGGTTCACTTTTAACTGCTTATGGAATTGGCGACAGAAGACAGGTATCAGTCTGTTGTGCTCAGTATCCAGAAGAAATAAGCAAAATATAATGAAACCTTCTAGATAGTACTTTATTACTTCCAACATCTCTTTCAGTTTACCCCTAAATTATTGTAGCAGTCAATAATATGAACTCAAATGGAAGTTAACCCTTAAAAATGCCCAATCATATTATTATATTTTTTCAATTTTAACTGGAAACTTTTATAGAGGTAATTGTAAATTCACATACAGTTGTAAGAAATAATAAAAAGAGATTCATGTACCCTTTATCCAGTTTCCTGATAGTAACATTTTGCAAAAACTATAGTATAATATTACCACCAGGATATTGGCATTGATACAATCCATCCATCTTATTTAGGTTTAGTCAGTTTTACTTGTATTCATCTGTATGTGTGTTTGTGTGTGTGTGTTGCTCGTGTGTGTGTGTGTGTGTGTGTGGTGTTAGCTTTATACAGTTTTATTATGTGTAGGTTTTTGTATCTGTCATTACATTCAAGATACTAAACAGTTACATCACCACAAAAATTCTTTGTATTGACTTTTTTTTTTTGCGGTACGCGGGCCTCTCACTGTTGTGGCCTCTCCAGTTGCGGAGCACAGGCTCCGGACGCGCAGGCTCAGCGGCCATGGCTCACGGGCCTAGCCGCTCCGCGGCATGTGGGATCTTCCCGGACCGGTGCACGAACCCATGTCCCCTGCATCGGCAGGCAGATTCTCAACCACTGCGCCACCAGGGAAGCCCCATGTATTGACTTTTGATAACTACAAACCTCCTTCCCACTGACTACACTCCCTTGCCAGAAACTACTAATATGTTCTGTTTCAAAAGTTTCTCATTATTTCCTCTTCATATATTAGTCATATATTTTTTTTACAGCAAAGGAGAGATTGAGGACATATATAAGTAAAGAAACCCCTTCCCTTCAGAAATCTGGCCAAAAGAAGGAAAGATTATGACTCTCATGCATTAATAATTTTTGTCCAGGTTACCATAAATAATATTTGACTCTGCTATATATGTAAAATAATTACGTGGCCTCTGATACAGGGTTAGCACTTGCTAAATCCTCTTTACTTCTATCATCTTATTAATATTATTATTATAAATTATAAATATTATGTCTAATTTATAGTCGTATTTCCTTGAACACATTATTACCTTTCATGCCACTGTGCCTTTGAGTTCTCTGGAGTATCTGTCATTATCCAATGGTATAATATTTATTCTCAAGACCTAATTTTTAGAAATCCCCTCTGAACCCTATCCTTTCTCATTATAGTGTATGACATCAGGCAGAGTCCAGAACCATTCCACAGGATTGACTCACTCATTCTTCCAGCTTCTGAGACTGTTGGCTGCTGACAGTCTTCTGTGTTCTTTTCAAGGCTTGGCTCTCTGCTGTTTTGCTGTAGGTCACATATCCACCCTTCCAGGGGCAAACCACATCCAATTACTGGTCAATGCAGGGGTGGAGGTATAAAGTCCAGGTTCCCTCTCTTCAAGTTCAGCCAATTCTCAAGGACATTTCAGCACCAGAACTCCTCCATGGGACCGGCTGAGGCTTTTCTTAAGACTGTGTCAGAATCTTTCCCTATCTTTTTTCATTCTCCCAGAGGTTACTCCCCAATAAACTTACTGCATTCAAATATCACTTTAAGAGTTTACCTCCCAAGAACCCAACCTATAAAACTCATGCTCTACCACCACTGAGTATTTTTCCTCTGTGTTTTCAAATATTCATATGAAAACTTATATAGGATTTGGATTTTATCAAAATTAATATTTCTCCCCAGTCATATTTGCTTCGTATTCAACACTCTTGCTCAGGTAACATTCATTCAATCACTAAACATATATTAATTGAGAAATTACTATATACCATGTACTCTACAAAATCCTGGAGATACAATGGTGATCAAAACCAGAGACAGACATTTTTAAAGTAAAATGTACATATAACCTTGTTCTTTTTGTGTTGTCCTTTCTAAGTTGGCTAGTTTGAACTACAGCTCTTGTCCTTTTTCTCTGCCAAGAGGGAAGATTCCTTGTATTCATAGGGTAGAAATCAGCATTGCCTCAAGTAAAACAAGACAGTGAAGACTTATCTTACGAGAAATTTATAAAGAAACGGTATCATTAATTTATAGACTTTGTCAGCTTAACATTTTTCATACTTGATGTCCTTGAATTTCTAACTACATCCCTGTGTCAGACCTCTCCGGAGATAAGGATGGTCCACCTGCTCTTTACATGTGGCCCTTCTGCGTCTTTCTTCTGCCTCCCAAATCCTTTTAGCACTGAAGTGGTTAATATCAGACACACCTTTAACTGTGATACTGATCTGCAAGATAGAAAACCTCTTAAAACTAAGCATAATGTAGCCATGTTGGTTACAGTGGATTATTTGGATCCAAGAGTGGATAAAGAGACGAACAATAGGGCAATTACAAGAGGTACTCATCAATAAGGGGTGCCAGAGAACAATATCCCTGGTATGTTACAGAATGGGAAACTTTGTGTTTATCACTATTCTTCTCAGGGAGAATAGTGTATATGATTGAAAAGAAAATAACTGGAAAAGGAGAAAAACTGCTTAGGATGGGACTCCTGGGCGGGGCGGTGGGAGGATGCTCACATAACAGTGTGTGGTCACTAATGTGCCTTCCTAGGAGGTCAGGTATGGTCCACTGCATGCATTTATTTTTTGAGCAGCGTCTGCAAATTTGGGGCCAGGGACAAATATCTTTTTCTACTAGTCTTCCTTGTCAACCGTTTCCCATAAACCTGGGGTCCCCAACCCCTGGGCCATGGACCAGTACCGGTCCATGGCCTGTTAGGAACCAGGACACACAGCACGAGGTGAGCAGTGGGCGAGCAAGCAAGGCTTCATCTGTATTTATAGCTGCTCCCAATCGCTCGCATTACTGCCTGAGCTCTGCTTCCTGTCAGCATTATGGTGAGTTGTATAATTATTTCATTATATATTACAATGTAATAATAATAGAAATAAAGTGCACAATAAATGTAATGTGCTTGAATCATCCCAAAACCATTCCCCCACCCTGGTCTGTGGAAGAATTGTCTTCCATGAAACTGGTTCCTGGTACCAAAAAGGTTGGGGACCACTGCCATTAAAAACCATTGAAGCTCTCTTATGACAAAATGACCAATAGATAATAAAGGATAGTGGCTTGAAGGGGCAACATATCTTGGCCTCATTTTGCTCGGGACAAGCAGGTGGTAGCAGCTGCTTTCCCATCTGAAACATTTATACTGACCAGAGGGCAGGAGGTTATGTTTCCGTTTACTTTGGTGTCCTTCGGAATCAGGAGCTGTGATTGAGTAAATTAGCATTACTTTCCTTACAAAAACTTCCAGCTCAGTGAGAATGATAGAGAGGGGGTAGGATATGGGAAAAACAACCAGCTTCATCTGTGATGCATGTAATAACCCCCTGTCTTTCTAAAGGAAAGCTATGGTGAATATTTCACTCATAAGCCATTATGGTGTTGAATAACATACTTATCTCAGGTGAAAAATCAGTATAGCTTGTATAAAAAGATCTACCCTCAAATATTAAATGAAATTTTAAAAATCATGAAATACTTAAATTTCATAAAATGCTTGAAAGTGTTTATTATTCACTTAAAACTGAACACTCAGTGAAATAATTAGTCCTTAATTTCTCAGGTGGCATTGAAACATTTGAATATTCTTGGTCTTATTTCTCCCCTCTTCGTTCAACATCCATGTGTTGAAAAACTGACTTGTGTACATTGAAGAATTGTTTTATTTTAAATTATTTTGGATAGACTTTTATGTTCAAAGAGTGTAATTGTAATAAGAAAGAATTTTATGATGATTTATGAAATATAACTTTTTAAAAAGTTTATGGTTATTATGATTCAAAATTTAGAATCTAGTAAACTTTTAACTTGTGGGAAGGGCTATGTCCCGACACAAAATGTAACCTTTTGTAACCATTAATAACAAATGGAAATAGTGGTTGTCGATAGATAGTCTCTGTGGACTTATGAAATATAGGATCTCTGAATAGCATTTCAGAATATATCCTCTCTGTATTCTTCCCCTCATTATGATGGATCTGCCCCCTTGTTCATCATTTGGTATTATATTGTTTAACTGGCTGAATTCAAGAAAAGAATACAAATTTCTATAATTAAAATAAATTTAGGTGGACAATAGGGAAGTTAATTTTAAACTATTCTCTGTATAACTGACTAGATTTTGAAAGGCTGAGTGAATGTTTTCTAAATTTTCTTAGTGTCCTCGGTGAACTTCGTAAGAAACTATTATTAAGGCTCGTAATGATAGAGTATTCAAGTTGGCAGACAGCAGAGCCAGAGTTATCAGGCTTGATTTCAGTGCTCCCAGAGACCTGAGACTTGGGTCAGGTCCTTATAACTTCTGCTAGCTATGGATAAGCTATCTCACTTTTCTCATATTTATCTCCTAATGCAAAGGGCAAGCAGAAGTGTTCTTTTCCAGGTTTCCTAACCTTGATCAGTCAGTTTTCATTATTTGGTTTGGTCTCTCCTGTATTCAATAAAGGTTGAAAAGACGACTCTCTCTGTTCTTCAGGATTTTACCTTCAAATGGAAATTATATTTCCAAAGTCAGTAACTTAGAAACATTGACTTAGAACTGGAAAAACCTTAGAAATCACCATGAGAAGGTGATTTTAAAGCAAATGCTTTTCCTTTTTAATATCATAATGAATTTTTAAACTATGATCATATCAATGAAACACTTAGACACAGAAAAGCCTTTCTCAACATCAGCATCATAAGAAAACTCATCCAGTGTGTCTTGTGGGGTTTTTTTATACTAATGTATTTTTTTCCCCAAAGGCCTAAAAGTAAACTCTGTCAGAGTGTTTCTTCTTACTAAATCCTTGAGTGATGCTATATGAAACAGGGAGAATAAAATATAACCAATTCCATAATGATACACCACTCCAGAAATGATTGGATTACATAGAAGGGCATCAAGGTGAAAATCTATAAAATGGTGATTGATATATGGTCTATATACACATAAAATTTTAATTAAGAATTTTACAGAATGCAATGTGTGTTGTATCTTTTAGATAGAATTACACTCCCATAACGTTCACCTTAGCTTTTCCCTTTTATAGTCAAACATTTTCTGCCTTCCACTGTCAGTGAAGCATTTCCTTAATAATGATCAGAAATAACACTGTCAAGTTTCTATGCCACATCATCTTGACATTACATTTCCCAACCACTCTATTAATGCTCTTAGTTTTTAGTTAATGTAAATGTTTTCCTTTAGCTTTCTACCAATCCAATATTTTCTAAATTATTCTAATAGTAGTTAGAAACATTTCTGGATTTGGAGTAAAAATATCTATGCCAAATTCCACCTCAGCTAGGGTCTGAAAGAAAATGGGCAATTCACCTTTACTTAGAATTTTAATATCCTCATTTATAAAATAGTGATGACATCTACCTTACAAATTTGTTATATAAAATATGAACTCATATATGCAAATAAGTTGTGCAGTAAACATACACTACAACAATAAACACAAAAACACATGTAACCCAAGTATGTCTCATAATCGATGAGTAATTCTGATATCAGGACTTTGTTCTTTTGCCCAACTAAAGCTGTCAATAATTCTGTGATATCGTCTACCATTTTAGGTGTCACGGGTTCAAGGGATTATATATGTAGCTGAGAAAAAAGCTATTTAAAGTCACAGCTGACACAGACATGTTCGCTTCCTAGGATCTCAGCATAATATTCTCAGGCGTATGGCCCCTTGTTAAAGAGAATACTTTGATAGACTGCAGTAACATGGTAGAGGAAATTTTTAGGGCACTCTCTGGAAGCCCATAAGGAGAACTAAATTACTCTGTATAAAAAAGTATCAATTTTGAGGTGCCAAAACTGTCCAGGAAGAAGATGGTCTGGGTTTAGCATGTGGAAGGATGGCTTACATAAAAGGTGAGATAGCAAGGAGAGATTCAGGATCAAGGAGAAAAAAAAAATGAAGCCAGGGGATGAGGAACACAAATGTAAGATACTCAAGGATCCTCAAGAATGATGTAGACACTGGATTTTTTTCTGTGTGAAATATGACTGTTTTTATTTCATTCTTAAAGGTCAAGGTGACTGCAGCATGCTGGAGGGTACAGGGGCCCTTGGCAGTAGACAGTTGTGTCACATTGGACTCTTATTAGTCAGGAGATTAACCACATTATTCAATTTCTGTAGCACCATATTGAACTGGATGCTGAGACATATGTTTTGAAAACATAGTACCATATAAAGACAAATATTTAAATTAAAAATGAAGTGGTCATCTTTATGTAGGAAAATGCATAACCATTCAGAGAGGTAAATCAGTAGTGTCTAATACTAAAAGTGGCAAATAAACCATTGGAGAATTGGAAAGGATCTACCATTTTGACTAAAGGTCTTACTCTTACATATTTGAATTAATATGTAATCAATTTTCTGCTTTAGAGAAAATTAAAAATGGCATACATTGTAATTAACATATAATAATAAAAATGAGTGATCTAAATAAACACTTAAGAGATGAGATTTGTTACCTATGTATCCTGAAGTGAAAGTGAAAATTTTTAGATATGGAGAAAGGCCATATTTTCATGAAGTTATTGTTTCTTAATTTGATGACTCTATCATTTTTTCCTTTTATGATAGCAATATATTTTATAAAATCTTACTTAAGAAAATATAACTAATAATTGATATTCTCAATATTTAAAAAGTGAGCTTTAAAGCATTGAAACACATTTTTTTCTCATACATCACATATAATATATAAAATGATGTTTTTATTCATAGTATTAAAAAAACATTTTATTTGCCTAATGAATAATAACTATCTTTTTGTTTAGATGCAAACTGCAAATATTAAATTGATTTTGTTGTCACTATTCTCCTTGGTGTATTTAGAATATTTAATTCTAAAAACATTGGTCCTTGAGATTGCCAAACTCAAAATTAATTATATTTTGCCTAAACATATTGTTTATTTTAAATAAAAAAATTTGAAATGTTTTTCATTTTTCATACATATCTCAAAATCCTTTCCAATTAGTGGTTTACAACATACTTATGAAAAAAGTAAATGTGGACATTAACTTCTGCATTTAGAGATGAAAAGTTGGAGCTTAGAGAGAGTAAGGGATTTTTCAAATGTGTGCCTCTCAAATTTCACTGGATTTATGCCACAGAAACCTGAATTCCTACCACTGTTTCTTTTTAGGTTGCAATGACTAGTAATTCTTAGTCTAATTACCTACTGCACCTGTTTTCACACCCTTCCAACTCCATATGATTCCTAGAAGCTAGTAGTTTTCACTAGCAGATTCTAAGAAATATGAAGAAAATGGTAATGATGTAGACCTTCTACATAAATGTAGGTTTGTGACATTCAATGCTATTTCTATTTTGAATTGACAATGTTAGAAGCAGAGGTTATTTTCTCCTAAATACTAGGCTTGCAATTAGTCTCTGCTGCCCCTGGTGAGTCTGTATGCATATTAAACTAAGGCAAATGTGATAGTAAACTATTTTCACACATTTTATACCCAAAGATAACACTTAAAAAAAATGGTGAACTCTAACATCTATTAGAATTATTTTAATCCTGAAAGCAGAATGTAGTGTTTGGTAGAGCTATACTCTCATTTTAGTTGCTGACTTTATTTGGCCTCTATAAGAAGGCCCAGTTTCTTCATTTTAATTATTGTATCAGCCACATTTAGAGTATCTCCTTAGCTTAAGGTGATTTTATTCCATTTATATGCTGTTATTTGAGCAATGTACTATGCCAAAAACTTAAACTTCTCATTATCATCACTATTACTATTATTCTCATTTGAGAGACTTTTAAAACTGAGGTTTTTGGATGTTGAGTGACTTGACTTGTTGAAGAACACACAACTATGTACATATTAAGGTATAAGCTCAGATCCTGCAAATAAAAATACAGGTTCTTTCTACCATAATACCCAATAAAGAAAGACGTGATAAATTTTCAAGCAGCAATTCAGAACATTTACAAACATTTACTCTTTGTCAAGTGCTGTGTAAGTTTCCAAGTATACAAAAATTAGTAAAAACCCCATGCCTGCTTTTAAGATGCTTATAATCTAGTGAGGAAGACAGAATACTCAACAGATCACAATGTATTAAATATATAAAAGGTACTGTAGAAAGAAGAAAAAGACTCGGACAATAGTTATATAATGTTGTTGATAGTATAGGCTTTGGAGTCCTAAATTTTAACCTTTACTCTGCCACTTACTGTGTGATTTTGGACACGGTTTAAACTCTAAGTCTCCATTCCCCAGTTTTCATATCCAGTAAATGAAGAGAGCCCTGAATGATAGTTTGAAAGATAAGCATTAGCATGGTGATTGATATATGGTACATACTCAATAAAAGTTAGCTTAACAAAAGTTGGGATATGAGGAGAGGGGGAATATTTGATCATTTGATATGTATCTACAGAGTTCAGCAAATAGAGTGAGGGGACATGTATAGTCCAGATACTGGAAAGATCTTATGCTAAGATGTAGAAAGAACAAAAATCCATATACCATGGCTATAATAACTGTTATAGGGAATAGGGGAACAAGGAGAACATGGACTAGGGGAGGAAGATAAATCTGGAGAGGTAGTTTGGGATTAGCTGACTAATTAAAATAAATAAGATGCAGGAGTTGAGGCTATCCCCAAGATTTTCATTTTGTCCATGTGGATAGACAGTGATGACATTGCCATATATCATCAAGTACAGATACTATCTATTTCAAGACATAACAGTAATTTAGTAACATCTTTTCTGGGGAGTGAAAGTACATAGTACATTTTGCTATTCTCCAAAAATCACTTATGTTTACAAATATAATTTTATATGTATATATATATATATATATATATATATATATTCTCCTTTTAAGTACCTTAAAGTATAAGGAGAAAGGTATTGTCTTTCAGCTTGATACATTCTTGAGCAAAAAATTATCATAATAAAACACATTCATTGAGTGTTTAATATGTGTCAGAAATTGTCACAGGGTCCTTATCTCTTAAAACTTTGAAACAGCCATACAAGTAGTATTAGCTAATTTACATATGAGAAAATTCAGAAAGCACTACCAAGATTATTTTATAATCTTCTAACATTGATTTTTGTCATGCCTCAGACTTAGACAGTCCTTAGAAGGATTCAACAGAAGTAAAAAAGTCAAGGCGTTATGATTGCTGTCTATAAGACTCAAACAAGGAACAGAGGTCATGGTATTTTCTACAGCCACATGTTTAATAAAAGAGGCCATTTTTATTAGAAGGGAAGCTAATTAGCAGTACTGTTTCACTTTCTTTTCTTGGCCCATTGAAATACCCATGAAAATATAGACAAATGCTAATTTAGTTATTTTATGATCTCTAGAAGAATCACCAGTGCAAATGAATAAAACTAAGAAAGCAGACACGGACAGTGTCGGAGGCAGTTTTCCCTATGTCAACCACATGTCTCTGCACCCAAGTATTAGGGTCTGATTTCTAATCAGAAATACAAACAACATCACTGTCCTAGCACTATAGCTCTTTCTAATGTCTCTTCATTCATATCTTTGACTTCCATCCATAATTAATCATTCCTTCCACATCAGCATTTTTGTCAGCTTTATTGAGGTATAATTGATATATAAAACACTGAATATATTTAATGTATACAATTTTATGAGTTTGGGCATATGCATACACCTGCGATACCATCACTACAATCAAGGTAGTAAATATATCCAACCCCTCCAAAAGTTTCCTGTGTCTTTTATTTTGTAGTACGAGTACTTAACATGAGACCTACCCTCTTACTTTTTTAAGTGCAGAATAACATATCATTAACTATAGGCACTGTGGTGCACAGCAGCTCTCTAAAACTTATTCATCTTGTATAGCTAACTTTATTTTTTTAATTTATCATTTATTTTATTCACTTAGTACAGTAAGAACACCTTTCCATGCAATTAAATATATTTATACAGAATCCTTTTTCTTTTTTTAACATCTTTATTGGAGTATAATTGCTCTACAATGGTGTGTTAGTTTCTGCTTTATAACAAAGTGAGTCAGCTATACATATACATATATCCCCATATCTCTTCCCTCTTGCATATCCCTCCCTCCCACCCTCCCTATCCCACCCCTCTAGTTGGTCACAAAGCACCGAGCTGATCTCCCTGTGCTATGCGGCTGCTTCCCACTATCTATCCGTTTTACATTTGGTAGTGTATATATGTACATTTATACCCACTGAAGAACAATTCCTGATTTTTATCTCTCCCCACCCCCTGGCAACCACCATTCTATTTTCTACTCCTATAAGTTTGACTGTTTTAGATATCTTATATAAGTGTAATTATGCAGTATTTGTCCTTCTGTGACTGACTTATTTCAGTTAGCTTAATGCCTTCCAGGTCTGTCCATGTTGTCATAAATGGTAAGATCTCCTTCTTTTTTAAGGCTGTATAATATTCCACTGTATTATATACCACATTTGGGAACTAACAATAGTAATATAAGTAGGTCAGAAGTTAACTGGATAGGCTAATTTCACATTTGATGATTGAATATAAAATAATCAGTGCATTTGGATAGAGACAGGAGATAGTCAGAAATGGCCTAATAATTTAAAATTAATTTCTTATTTTTGTAGTACACTTATCTACTTTCCAAATTTTTTAGAATGGGATATTATTGACATTTTATAAGCAAGAGGGTGATATAATCTGATATATGTTGTCAAAATAGTCCTGGTTGCTCTTTTGAGAATATATTGTAGAGGGAAGCATCAGTCATTCAGGAAGGAGATGGTGTTGGCTTAGAAGTACAGTTTATCAGATTAGAGTGATAGAGTTGATATGTTGGGAATGAGGAAGGAGATGTCAAGGATGACTCCCAGGTTTTTGGTCTTGCGTGGCTGGGAACCATCTACTGAGAGGAAAATGACTGAAAGAGAAACATATTTATAAAGGACTACCAAACATTCATTTGGAGGTATGATAAGTTTAACAGTTTTCTAATTCATCTCTGTGGATGTCTCAGTGACACAGATGGATATATTAGTCTGCAGTTAAAATAGAAAGAGAAGAAGAGAGGTGAGGGAGTCTGTTTAAGAGAGAGAAATGTGGGATTTATCGGTATATTAAAAGCAGTTAAACCTATGGAAGTGGATGATACCACCAAAAGATATAGTGTGTAGAATGAAAGATAAGAAAGACAATTTCTGAGAACTGAATCTCTGAAATTTAGAGATAAGTTAGACAAAAGGGGGCTAGCAAAGAAAGTCAAGAAATCAAAGAGGAATCAGAGAGATAAGAGCAAAGCCAGGAGAGTCATATCAAAGCTACTATGAAAGTATTTTAAGAGGAATGAAGTAACTGAGTATGTCAAATGCTGTTAAGAGATCCAGGAAGATGAGACTGGAATAGTGCTTAATAGATTTAGCAAAATGCAAGTTATTGGTGACCTTAGTAAGATGAAGTTAGCATTATTCATCTTGTAAGTAAGAAAATAAAAATACTCCTCGAGTACCAGTGAGTATCCCACAGGGTAGAGATAGTCTGAATTTTTACTGTAATAATATTTTCTCATGAATTTATATATCTATATAGAGCTAGATCCCAGAGGAGAAGGGCATGGGAAAGAGGTTGTAGGGTGATTGTGGAGAAGTAATAGAATTGCAGAGAAAACCAGGGATATCCAAAATGCTACTGCCAACCTTTGGATAAGAAAAAGAATGTTAAGAAGAACTATCTTTATTGTCATGTGCGAAAGCAATATAACACCACTTATAAACCATAACCATTTTGGGAAACTAAACTTGAGCCATTATTTTCATTCAAAAATAATTATTTTTACCATGCACCAGATGTTGTGCTGAGAATTGGACACAAGGTGAATAAGACAGATTTGGAATTTTCCCACTGAGCCTTGCAAGGTAGATAGACAATAGAAAAATAGAGCATAATATCAAAGAGGGAAGTGTTATGGTGGAAACGAAGGGAATTTATTTATTTTCTTCATTAAGACTTAATGATGTATAATTGACATAAAATAAACTGGTATAAAATAAAATTGACATAAAATAAGCATAATATTTACATATGATAAGTTTTGAAATAATTATGCACCTGTGAAATAATTATGGCAATCAAGATAATAAACATATTTATTATACCCCACAGTTTTCTTGTGCACCTTGTAATCCCCTCTCAACCTTCCCCACATCCTCCCCATTCCAAGGCAACAACTGCTCTGACTTCTGTCACTATATATTAGTTTACAATATAGGAATTTATGTAAATGGAATCAGAGTATGTACTGGTTTTCTTCTCTGGCTGCTTTCTCTCAGCATAGTAACTTTGAGGTTCATTTATGTTATTGCACGTATGAATGGTTTATTTGATTGTACTGCTATGATCTATTTCATTATATAGCTACACCACACTTTGTTTATCCATTCATATGTTGGTGGACATTTGAGTTATTTTCCGTTTTTGACTATTACAAATAAAGCTGTTTTGGAAACAAAGAGAATTTAAAGCAGAGCAAAAGGTTGGAGGGAAACTACAATGAGTAAGGTGGTCAAGTAAAATCACTCTATAGATATACAAGCTGATACTTGGTGAATGGAATCAGTCAAATGACACCCTCTGCATTATATATCACATTGCTATTAGTGTTTGTGTAATTCAAAATTTGGGGTACAATTTCCTATTTTACCTTCTGTATACTTAAAATGATATCTTGCTAAATATAAATAAGTTAACCTATGATATATTGATATATATCAGTATATTCTCTAAAGTGAAGCTAAGAATATATGGTTTTACAGATCTGCCCTTAACCTTAGAAAGAGTAGTTTCAAAATATAAATGAAATATTTGGGGTTCTATAGTTTTTGCTCATGGAATTCATGACAGATGATCAAATGGTTAAAAGACATTCTTCAAGTAAACTGTAATATGTATTTTATTGATATTTATGAATTTATTTATTATAGTATTGAAAGCTTAATTAGAACAATATGAGAAATGCTTTCAAGTCTTTATGGTATAAAAGTTAATTGACCAATAATAAAGAAACAGATTTTGAAACATATTAGAAACACATTTTTAATGTAATTTAGATGAATTTAACTGAAGAACAAAGCAGAGCAAAATAACACCTTGCAAATATTTGTATTAAAGTGTCATTGAGAAAGTTTTGGAAAGTTTTAAGTTTTGCCAGACTTACAGCTGTTGCCTATTTGAGAAGAAGAAACAAAAATTCTGCTCGATGATACTTAAAAAGTAGGGTAGAAAATATCTTTAGAACTTTTGAGATTTTAATTGATAGCTAGTGCATGAATATCAGTGAAGCAATGTGTATTTCATTAAAGAGCTCTAGCTTATTAGTTACAAGGTAATGTTTTGTGGTAACTGAGCATACCCAGTTCTGAAGTCAAGTCAAAATCTTTCAATTTGTTTCAAATTTTTTTAATTGAAGTATAGTTGATTTACTATGTTGTACAAAGTTTATTTATTTATTTTTTTGGCCATGCCACGTGGCTTGTGGGATGGTAGTTCCCCAACCAGGGATTGAACCCAGGCACTCAGCAATGAGAGCATGGAGTCCTAACCACTGGACCGCCAGGGAATTCCCTCAAGTGGTATCTTAAATAGTCAAGTTGAACATAGCTTTAAATGGATACTGGTGCTCAAGTGTGTGTATACTTAGGAGATCTACAGAAAAGAATATTTGAATCCAATTCTGTGTGAGGGACATGATTAGCATATCTTTAGAATGCGACATAAAAGGAGAAAGATAAATATTTGGGCAAAGGGAGAGGTAAAGAAGACCATAGACAGTTTACTTTAAATGAATTTAAGATCAAACATTTTAACTGAGCTCCAAATATCCATGTTGCATGTGAAATTTTCTTACTCTCCTATTTTTGTCTTCCAAAATTCCTGACTTTCACATTAATACAGTTAACTAGAGGTGAATGCTTTTGGACTCACTCTGATAAAGAACAGTTTATTTACATCATAAGAGCGATAACATGGTACCAGTATCTGAATCTCCCCAGTGTCTCACTGTGCACTGAAGATACGTGCCACAAGTGGGACTGTTGTTATGATTCTACAATACACAAATTATAAACTTGAAAAAATTTTCCCCTTCTTCTAGTATGCCAAAAAAATTCCCAATATTTCCATCCAAATATAATGTTAATTTATCTGTCCAAATAGAAGGATCTTTGATCTTCTTAGCTAATTTGATTAATGCAGACAAGTATTATAAAGAAAACATATTAGAGTATTAGATAACATATCTGGAGGATAAAAGTTGATTGAGATATGTAAGCACATGGCAGTCATTCACAATGTCTCCGGAATCATTATTTTTACATATTGGATCATTTTCACCGTCACACATATTCTAATTTTCTGCATTACAGAATGACCTCACTTTCCACTTAACTACCTTGAAATCTCCCTGCTCAACTTTGCAAGAATATTCCTTAAAGATTTGCAGTCATTAGATCCTCTATACGTAGTTCTCCAAATTTCTATTGAACACACTCTAATCAGGCATCTGACCCCACTTCCACCAAAATATTTTTACTAAGGTTATCTGTGCATTGTTAAGGCTAATTACTACTTCTTTGTCTTTATCTCATTTTGATACAAATGGTCAATCCTTGCAAGATTAAACGCTTTCTTCACTTTGTTTCTGTAACACCATACTCTTCTGACTTTTCTCCTAGATTATTGGCTGTTTTCAATTTCCTGTCCTCATTCTTACTCATTGACCTACTTCTTGATTTCAGAGAGTCTTAGATTTTTTTTGTACCACTTTTCCCTATGTGTACCTACTTCTTTGTTAAATTCAATATTTTCATGGTTTTAAATAATATCTATACACTGATAATTCTAAAGTGTCTGAAAAATCTTTTCATTAAACTTGAGATTTTAGGGGGCTTCCCTGGTGGCGTAGTGGTTGGGAGTCCACCTGCCGATGCAGGGGACGCGGGTTCGTGCCCCGGTCTGGGAGGATCCCACATGCCGCGGAGCGGCTGGGCCTGTGAGCCGTGGCCGCTGGGCCTTCGCCTCCGGAGCCTGTGCTCCGCGACGGGAGAGGCCACAGCAGTGAGAGGCCCGTGTACCGCATAAAAAAAAAAAAGTTTTAAAAAGTTGAGATTTGAAGTACTAGTGATTTAGATATCTAAAAAGTATTCAAGGACTTCCCTGGTTGTGCAGTGGTTAAGAATCCACCTGCCAATACAGGGGACACGGGTTCAAGCCCTGGCCCGGGAAGATCCCACGTGCCGCAGAGCAACTAAGCCCGTGTGCCAAAACTACTGAGCCTGCACTCTAGAGCCCACGAGGCACAACTACTAGAGCCCGTGATCCACAACGAGAAGCCACTGCAATGAGAAGCCTGCGCACCACAACCAAGAGTAACCCCCACTCGCCACAACTAGAGGAAGTCCACGTGCAGCAAGGAAGACCCAACACGGCCAAATAAATATAAACAAACAAATAATTAATTTTAAAACAGCATTTAAAAGTCAACCTATCTGTACTGGATTGCTCTGTTTTCAAGTTGGTTAATCTTGAAACTGCAATGCATGAAATCCGTTTTTCTCTATGGCTCTAAGTTAGAGTTTTCCAAAAGATGAGGAGGCTATTACTCTCTGAGGATCATCATGCTTAAATATGGTGATAGATGAGTGCAAAATTTTCTAGTAGTTTGCAGCTTATCCTTGTTCTCCTCTCCTCCATGTCTATCTGTTCTTTTTGACTGCCTGCCCTTGAACTATGCTATGGTAGATCTTTCCTGTTTTGTCACTGAAGATCTAATCTCCTCCTATTCATTTTACCCTTATAAGTAACATCAGTGGTCTCCTTTGTTCTTTGAATTCTAGTTAGTTTGAGTCAATTAATGGCCCTGCCAGAAGATTGGATGATAGTAAGAAAATGAATTCATGGTATTTATTCCGCTGGCTCCCACTCTTCTGGGCTGTCAATGGCTGTGTTCTTCTGAAGAAAGGAACATTTGATTTTGTTTGGAATCCTCCTACATTCATAGCTACAGAAGTAACCAGAGGTCTTTCTGGTAAGCACTACATTTCTTTTCCCCTTCAGGTCTAAGGGGGTTACATTACATTTTTCCAGTGTTCCTACCACCAGGATTCTCCACCATTGCTTTTATTATTTTTTTTAACATCTTTATTGGAATATAATTGCTTTACAATGGAGTGTTAGTTTCTGCTTTATAACAAACTGAATCAGTTATACATATACATATGTTACCATATCTCTTCCCTCTTGCATCTCCCTCCCTCCCATCCTCCATATCCCACTCCTCCAGGCGGTCACAAAGCACCGAGCTGATCTCCCTGTGCTATGCGGCTGCTTCCCACTAGCTATCTATTTTACGTTTGGTAGTGTATATATGTCCATGCCACTCTCTCACTTTGTCACAGCTTACCCTTCCCCCTCCCCATATCCTCAAGTCCATTCTCTAGTAGGTCTGTGTCTTTATTCCCATCTTACCCCTAGGTTCTTCATGACCTTTTTTTTTTTCCTTAGATTCCATATATACGTGTTAGCATACGGTATTTGTTTTTCTCTTTCTGATGTACTTCACTCTGTACGACAGACTCTAGGTCCATCTACCTCACTACAAATAACTCAATTTCGTTCCTTTTTATGGCTGAGCAATATTCCATTGTATATATGTGCCACATCTTCTTTATCCATTCATCTGTTGATGGACATTTGACTCTTTTTGAATTATGGTTTTCTCAGGGTATATGCCCAGTAATGGGATTGCTGGGTCGTATGGTAGTTCTATTTTTAGTTTTTAAAGGAAGCTCCATACTGGACTTATGTAAGAGGGAAGTTTGTAGCAATAAATGCCTAAATTAAGAAGAAAAGAAAAGATCTAAAATAAATATCCTAACTTTATACCTCAAGGAACTAGAAAAGAACACATTAAACCTAACGTTAACAGAAGGAAGGAAATAAAGATTAGGGTATAAATAAAGGAAATAGAGGTAAGAAAAACAATTGAAAAGATCAACAAAACTAAAGATTGTTTTTTGGTAAAGATGAATAAAAATGACATTTTTTAATCAGACTATGAAAAGAAAAGAATCAAACAAAACCAGAAATGGAGGAGGAGACACAATATGATAATACAGAAGTACAACGCACCATAAGAAACTGCTATGAACAATTAATACACCAATAAATTGGACAACCTAGAAGAAATGGATAAATTCCTAGAAATATACAACCTGCCAAGACTGAATAATGAACAGAAAATCTGAACAGATCAATAATCAGAGTAAGGAGATTGAATGAGTAATCAAAAACCTCCCAACAAAGAGAAGCCCAATATCTGATGGCTGTACTGATGAATTCTCCAAAACACCTAAAGAAGAATCGATATCAGTATTTCTCAAACTTTTCTAAAATATTGAAAAGGAGAAAGAACTTCCCAATTTATTTTACCAGACCAGCATTACCCTGATACCAAAGCCAGATCATGACACTATAAGAAAACTATAAACCAATATCCATGATTAACATACATGCAAATATCCTCAAGAACGAATTAGCAAACAAATTGAAGAGCACGCTGAAAGGAACATACTCCTTGATCAAGTCAGATATATCTTTATGGTGCAAAGATGGTTCAACTTAAATCAATAAATTTGACACACCATATTAATAGAAATAAGGATACAAATTATATGATATTCTCAATAGATTTGGAAAAAGCATCTAACAAAATTCTGCATTCTTTCATGATAAAAACTCAACAATTTAGGTATAGAAGGAATGAATCTCAACATGATAAAGGCCATATATGACAAGCCCACACCTAACATCATGCTCAGTGGTAAAAAGCTGAAAGCTTTTTCTCTAAGATCAGGAACAAGACAAGCATTACCATTTTTACCACTTGTATTCAACATAGTACTGGAAGTTCTAGCCAAAGCAAATAGGCAAGAAGAATATATAAAAGTCATCAAATTGGAAAGGAAGAATTAAAATTATTTCTGTTTGCAGATTACATGATTTTATATATAAAAAGTCCTAAAGACTCTACAAAAAACTGTTAGAACTAACAAATTTAGTAAAGTTGTTGGATACAAAATCAATACAGAGAAATCAGTTGTGTTTCTATACCCGCAGAACAAACTATCAGAGAGAAATAAAGAAAACAATCCCATTTATAGTAGCATTATAAACAATAAAATAGTTAAGAAAAAAAATTGACCAAAGCAATGAAAGACCTGTACACTGAAAACTATAAGACATTGATGAAAGAAATTGAGGAAGACATAAATGTAAAATTATATCACGGTCATGGATTGGAAGAATCAATATTGTTAAATATGTACATTTTACCCAAAGTGATATAGAGATTCAGTGCAAAACATCAATGGCATTTTTCACAGAAATAGAAAAAAAACCAACCTAAAATTTGTTTGGAACCCACAAAAGACCCCAAATAGCCAAAGCAATCTTGAGAAAGAAGAACAAAGCTGGAGGCATCACACTTCCTGGTTTCAAACTATATTACAAAGCCATAGGAATCAAAATAGATTCATACTGGCATGAAAACAGACACATTGACCAACAGAAGAGAACAGAGAGCCCAGAAATAAACCTAAGCAAATACAGTCAACTCATATTTGACAAAGGTGACAAGAACACACAATGGGGAAAGGATAGTCTCCTCAATAAATGGTGCTGTGAAAACTGGATATCCACATGCAAAAGGATGAAACTGGACCCTTATGTCACATCATTGTCAAAAATCAACTCTAAATAGATGAAAAACTTAAAAGTAAGACCTGAGAAAAGGTAAAACTCATAGAAGAAAACAAGGAAAAACCTTGACATTGGTAGTAGCAATGATTTTTTGAATATGACAACAACAGCCTAGGCAATACAAGCAAAAATAAACAAGTGGCCCTACATCAAACTAAACTAACTAAAAAGCTTCTGCACAGCAAAGGAAACAATCAACAAAATGCAAAGGTAACTTATGGAATGGGAGAAAATATGTGTAAACCATACATCTTATAAGGGGTTAATATCCAAAACATATAAGGAATTTATACAACTCAATAGCAAACATAAATAAATAAGTAACCCAATTTAAAAGGATCAAAGGACCTGAACAGACGTTTTTCCAAAGAAGATATACAAGTGGCCAAGAGGTACATGAAAAGATACTCAGCATCACTAATCATCAAGGAAATTCAAATCAAAACCACAATGATATATTGTCCTCTCACACCTGTCAGGATGACTTTTATTAAAAAGAGAAGAGATAACAAGTGTTAGGATGTGGAGAAAATGGAACACTTGTACACTGTTGGTGGGATGTAACTTGGTACAGCCATAGTGGAAAACAGTATGGAGTTTCCTTAAAAATTTGAAAATAGAACTATCATATGGTCTAACAATCCCACTTCTGGGTAGATATCCAAAGGAAATAAAATCTGCATCTTGAAAAGATATCTGCACTCCCACGTTCACTTCAGCATTATTCACAATAGCCAAGATATCGGAACAACCTAAGTGTCATTTGCAGATGAATGTGATTATGTATATAATGCAATGTTATTCAGCCCTGAAACAGAAAGAGATCCTGTCATTTGTGACAATGTAGGTGAACTTGGAGATCATTATCATAAGTAAAATAAGCCAGACAGAGAAAGACAGGTATTACATGGTATCACTTCTATGTGGGATCAAAAATAGTTAAGTTCATAGAAGAAGAGAGTAAGAACAGTGCTTGCTAGGGGCTGGAGTTGTGAGAAATGGGGAGATGTTGGTCAAAGTGTGCAAAATTTCAGGTTGATACTGTATTGTATACTTTATATTTGCTAATAGCACAGATCTTAAATGTTATTATCACACATACAAAATGGTAATTATGTGAAATGATGGATATCTTAATTAGGTTAATTGTGGTAATAATTTCACAGTGTATAAATATATCAAAACATCACGCTGTACACCATTAAATATATACAATTTTTTATTTGTCAATTTTACCTCAATAAACCTGGAAAATATTTTCAACTACTATAGTGGGGTGTGTGTGTGTATGTGTGTAATTTGTAATCTGTTACGTCCTTTAATTGCATTTATTATGATGCAAATTCCTTATTTTATGCTTTCAGTCATTTGAAACATTCTTTTTTATTGGCATTTTTAGTTTTTTCTATTTCTAACAGGACTGATCCTTTTACTTGTTGAAGCTTCTGACTAATTTTGGATGGATAGTTTTCTTATCTGTTTATAATTTTGAATTCTGAGTATCTTCAGTAATGCTCTATATGTGGAGATTTTTCACACAGTTTTGTTCAATTGTCCCTTACGAGGTATTTTGTATTTGTATGGCTCTATGAGTGTCACTCGTCTGACACCACATATTGTTCATTTTTCTACATTAGGCTTCATTCTTCTGCACTTTGAGCATAACTTCATATTCCAAATCTACTGAAAGCACTTATGCCCATTTTAAAAATTGAGATGTTTGTTTTCTTATGTTTTAGTTGCAAGTGTTCTTTGTATATTATGGATACAAGTCCTTTATGTGTTATCCTATATGTGTTTTGTAAATATTTTGCTCCACTCTGTGGCTTGATTTTCATACTCATAACAGATTCTTTTGCAGGGCAGAAATTTTTAAGTAATTCTAAATTATCAATTTTTCTTTCATGGATATTGCTTGTGTTGTTGTATTTAAATAGTTATTGGCAAAACCAAGGTCACCTAGATTTTCTCCTATGTTATTGTTTAGGAGTTTTTTAGTTTTGCATTTTATATTTATGTCTATGATGAATTTTGAGTTAATTTTTGTGAAATGTGTAAGGTCTGTGTCTGGGTTGTTTGACTGATTGATTGATTGATTACATATGGATGTCCAATTTTTCCAGCACTGTTTGTTGAAAGACTTTTATTTCTTCATTGAATTGCCTTCTTTGTCAAAGATCATTGTATTATACTTGTGTGGGTTTATTTCTGGACTCTCTATCCTGTCCCATTGATATATTTGTTTTTCTTTGGCTAGTACCATAATATCTCGATTATTGTAGCTATTGGGTTGGCCAAAAAGTTCACTTGGTTTTCCATAATATATAATAAGTCTTGAAGTCAGGTAGTGTCCATCCTCCAATTTTCTTATCCTAAATATTATGTCATCTAGTCTGGGTCTTTTGCCTTTCCATATAAACTTTAGAATCAATTTGTTGATGTCCACAAAATAACTTGCTGGCATTTTTATTTAAAATGCATTCAACCTAAGATCAAGTTGAGAAGAACCGGCATCTTGAAAATATTGTCTTCTCATCCATATACATGGAACATCTATTCATTCATTAGCTCTTGGATTTTTTTTTTGTAAGTTTTGTTTTTGTTTTCTAGTTTTGCTCCTGTAGAGCTTGTATATATATTTGTTACGTTATAGTTATACCTAAGTTTGTATTTCTTTGGTGTTAATATATAAATGTATTGTGTTTTATTAAATTCCAAATTCTAACTCTTCATTACTAATATATAAGAAAGGGTTGGGCTTTTGTATATTAACTTGGTATTCTGCAAACTTGCTGTAATTGCTTTTTAGGTCCAGGAGATTTTGTTAATTCTTTGGGATTTTCTACATAGACAACCATGCCATCAGTGAAAAAAAGAGTGTTTGTATACATTTTCTCAATTTATACCTTTTATTTCCATTTCTTGACTTCTTGCATTAAATAGGGATTCCAGTATGATGGTGAATAGGAGTGGTGAGCATGGGCATCCTTGTCTTGTTCCTTATCTTAGCATGAAAACATCTAGCTTCTCACCATTAAGTACGATGTTACCTGTAGGTTTTTTGTAGAAACTCTTTACCAAGTTAAGGAAATTCCCCTGTATTCCTAGTTTGCTGAGAGTTTTTATTGTGAACTGGTGTTGGCTTTTTCCAATTAGTCTTTCTGCATTTATTGATCGGATCATATGATTTTTCTTCTTTAGTCTGTTGTTGTGATGGGTTATATTAACTGATTTTCAAAGGTTGAAGTAGCCTTGCATGCCCGGAATAAATCCCACTTGGTTCTGGTGTATAATTATTTTATACATTATTGGACTTGCTTTGTTAATGTTATAGAGAAATTTTGCGTATATGTTCATGAGAGATATTGGTCTATAGTTTCCCTTTCTTGACTTTGCCCGGTTTTGATATAAGGGTAATATTGGCTCCATAGAATCAGTTTTAGAGTGTTCCCATAGCTTCCATGTTGAAAATTTTGCAGAGTATGGGTATAATTTCTTTCTTAAATGTTTGGTAGAATTTACAAATAACCCGTCTGGGTCTGATGCTTTCTGTTTAGGAAAGTTATTAAGTATTGATTGAATTTCTTTAAAAGATATAGGCCTCTTCATATATCTACTTCTCCTTTCTGAGTTTTGATAAATTGTATCTTTCAAGGAATTGGTTCATTTCACCCAGGTTATCAAATTTATAGTCATAGAGTTGTTCATAATATTCTTTTTTATCCATTAATGTCCATGAAATCAGTAGTATTGGCCCTTCTTTGATTTCTGATGTTAGTAATTTGTGTCTTGCTGCTTTTATTCGTAGTTAACATGGGTAGAGTTTTATCAATTGTATCAATCTTTTAAAAGGGTCAGCTTTTGTTTTTATTGATTTTCTCCATTAATTTCCTATTTTCAATTCCATTGATTTCTGCTAATTCTTCTTATTTTTAATTTTTCTTATTGGTTGAAGTTAGATTTATTCTTTCTTCTAGTTTTCCTAAAGTGGAAGCTGAGATTATTCACTTTAGATTTTTCTTCATTTCTAAAGTATGCATTCAATTCTATAATTTCCCTCTAAGCACTGTTTTCATTATATCCGGCAGATTTTGATAAATTATATCTTCATTTTTCTTTAGTTCAAAATATTTTTAATTTCTTTTGAGAATTATTCTTTGACCCAAAGTATGTTGTTTAATCTCAAAGTATTTGGGAATTTCCAGCTATCTTTCTGTTATTGATTTCTAGTTCAATTTTATTATGGTAAGATAGAATATTTTATGTGACTTCTAGTGTTTTTAATTTGTTAAGGTGTTTTATGGTGTTAAGGTGTTCTATGGTCCAGAATGTGGTCTATCTCAGTGAATGTTCTGGTTGAGCTGGAGAAGAATGTGTATTCTGTTTGTTGTTTATGAAGTATTCTATAGATGTAGATTAGACCCACTTGGTCGATGATGTTATTCAGTTTATCTATATCAGTTTTTGCCACACGTATATTGAAGGTCTTTTGTTAGGTGTATACACTTTAAGGATTATCATATCTTGTTGGACAATCGGTGGTTTTATTATTATGCAGTGCTACTCTTTATCTCTGATAATTTTCTTTGCTCAAAAGTATGCTTTGTCTGAGATTAATACAGCTTTTTCAACTTCTTTTCGATTAGAGGTATCCTGGTGTATCTGTCTCTATTTCTTGACTTTTATCTATCCATGTCTTTATATTTAATGTGGGTCTTTCTTATAGACAATATACAGTTGGATCTTGTCTTTTTAAGTCTGTGATTTTAATTGGTATATTTAGACTATTGATATTTAAAAGTGATTATTGATATAATTAGATTGATATCTATTACATCTGTTACTGTTACATATTCATTAGCGTTTTCTTTTTTTTTCTTCCATTCTTTGCTACTTTCTCTGGTTTTAATTGGGCATATTTTATGGTTCCCTGTTTTCTCCTCTTTTGGCCTATCAATTATACTTTTCTTTAACTTTCCCTAGTGGTTGTACCTGAATTTGCAATATACATTTACAACTTATTCATGTCCTCTTTCAAATAATGTATTATACTTTATATGCTTTAAATACTTTCTCACAGAGTATTTCCAATTTTTCTCTTCCATCCCTTGTTATATTGCTGCCATTAATTTACTTATCCATAAGTTGTGATCACTAATTGCATTGTTGCTATTATTATTTTGAAAAACAAAACTGCTGTTAGTTCAATTACATATAAGAAAAAATAGATTTTATCCTCAATAATTTTTCTCTAATGCTCTTCCTTTCTTTATGTAGATCTGACTTCCTGACCTTCTTCATTTTCCTTCTTCCTGAAGAATTTATTTTATTATTTCTTGCAAGGCAGGTCTACTGGTGAAAGACTTTCTCAATTTATTTTCTTTTTGAGAAAGTTCTTATTTATCCTTCACCTTTGAAGGATAATCTTGCAGGTACAGAATTCTACGTTGGTGGGATTCTTTTACTTCAACGCTTTAAATATTTCACTCCACTTTCTTCTTTGAATGGTTTCTTAGGAGAAGGCCATGTGATTCTCTTTTTTTTTTTTTTTTGAGAGAAGATCCGTTTTCTTAATTTTTGTGTCCATGTTTACAAAAAGTAGTTTCTTATAGGTTGATATTCTATAAGGTGGGTTACTTTGGAGTCACAACTGTCTTGCAACAGGACTCAGGATGAATATCTCACCATCTGATAGATGAATTGAAGTATGGACTTTATTGGTGCAACTTAGAGCAAGATGAGAGAAGGCATGGTTTACCATGCTCCCATTATTCCCTTGGAGGAGCTGAAATTGTGTGCTTGTGGGTTTCTGTGTTATTTCAAGGGTCACTGGGAAATTGGAGTCCTCCCTCCTGACCTTGGGCATCTTGGACACGTGGGAAATTGTGGGTGGCAGAGGTGAGAGGAAGCCACTTTTCCCACATGAAACTGAGCTTGAGTTTAACCCTTCTGGCTAGAAGAAGTGGCAGGAAATCCTTCTT
The DNA here is from genome assembly GCF_964270905.1 of Leucopleurus acutus. NCBI lineage: Eukaryota > Metazoa > Chordata > Mammalia > Artiodactyla > Delphinidae > Leucopleurus > Leucopleurus acutus. Next base: position 29,723,262 of record NC_139148.1, on the reverse strand, counting down.
TCACCTAGCCCCTTGTCAAAATGGGTTCTTGGGTCATTTTCAGAAAATGTTGCTCCTTGCATAGCAGCTGATAATTTACATTCCTTAGAGGTTCATTCATCTATTTCCTTAAATTTTTTTATGATAGCAGATAAATTTCTTATGCTATTTTAAAGTGTGTCATATTACTTGAGATTCCCCTGACATAAGATTTAGTTGACTTTTTAAAAGTTATTACAAAATAATGGCTATATTTACCTGTGCTATACAATATATCCTTGCTGCTTATCTGTTGTATTGTAGTTTGTACCTCTTAATCTTGTACTCTATCTTGCCCCTTACCCTTCTCTCTCCCCACTGGTAACCACTAGTTTGTTCTCTATATCTGTGAGTCTGCTTTTGTTTTGTTATATACATTCATTTGTTTTGTTTTTGAGATTGCACATGTAAGTGATAACATGGAGTATTTGTCTTTCTCTCTCTGATGTATTTCACTAAGCGTAATACTCTCTAGGTCCATCCACATTGTTGTAAATGGCAGAATTTCATTCTTTTTATGGCTGAGTAATATTCCATTGTGTATAGATAGATAGATAACACATATTTCTTATCCATTCGTTTGTTGATGGACACTTAGGTTGCTTCCATATCTTGGCAATTGTAAATAAAGCTGCTATTAACATTGGGGTACATGTATCTTTTTGAATTAGCATTTTTGTTTTCTTTGTATATAAACCCAGGAATGGAATTGCTGGATCATGTGGTAGTTTTATTTTTAGTTTCTTGAGGAACCTTCATAGTGTTTTTGTTAGTGACTGCACTAATTTACATTCCCATTGACAGCATACAAGGGTTCCTTTTTTCTCCACATTCTCGCCAATATTTGTTATTTGTGGTCTTTTTGTGTTTTTTTTTTTTTTTTTTGCGGTACGCGGTCCTCTCACTGTTGTGGCCTCTACTGTTGCGGAGCACAGGCTCTGGACATGCAGGCTCAGCGGCCATGGCTCACTGGCCTAGCCACTCCACGGCATGTGGAATTTTCCCAGACTGGGGCACGAACCCGTGTCCCCTGCATCGGCAGGCGGACTCTCAACCACTGCACCACCAGGGAAGCCCCTATTTGTGGTCTTTTTGATGATAGCCATTCTGACAGGTGTGAGGTGATATCTCATTGTTGTTTTGATTTACATTTTTCTGATGATTACTGATATTGAGTGTCCTTTCATGTGCCTGTTGGCCATCTGTATGTCTTCTTTGGAAAAATGTCTATTCAGGTCTTATGCCCATTTTTAGTCAAATTGTATTTTTGACATTGAATTGTATAACAGCCAACTGTGTATTTTGTCTTTTAGTGTGACTTGATTTTTCATTGAATGCCACATGTGATGTACTGGGTAAAGGGAATTGAGGAAATTGGGCCTTTACATTAGGTTTTAGGTTTCTTCGGCTAGAGATCAGGCTGTATCTATAGGTGTCAGAGGCTTATATTTCCTCTGGTTTCCTTGTTTTTGCCTCCCCTGTTGTCTTAGGGTTTCCTTAGAGACTTCTTAAATAATGTCTGAGACATGCTACTCATTCAGTTGTATTATCCTGTTGTTATACAGGAGCCCTATTGGTGTTATGATAAAGGCTGGGGGGAGAAGAAGGGTTCTATAGCTCTATGAGTGGGTCTCGGTCTTTTATTGATCTCTTGCTCTGGTCTGTGACCTTCACAAATGCTTCTCAATTACTACCACCCTCTTAGATGAAGCAGGGAGACTAAATAGGGCTGGAGTTGGGTAGTTAGTTAGACTCTGGTAAAACAGATTGTCTTGAAGTCCAACCTTGTTAAGAAAGAACAAAAAACCCTGGGTGTATTTAAGAATGGCCTTTTTTTTTTTCCTTTCCATCTGCTGGCAGCATAAGGGGATTTTTTTTTATCTTCACTGTGAGAACCTGGTGGGGCTCCTTGAGGTAAAACTCACAAAAGTATGGGGCCCTCTCCTGGAGCTTTTAACCCTCAAACATGTCCACACTGAGTCCCCAGCAATTCATCATAATAGTGTATGTTTGCCTACCTGGTATTGCTTCCTATAGATGTTTCTGCTCCAAAAGTTGTAATTCTTTATATATGCCTCTCTGTATCTCCAATTTTAGATGCTGTGGTTTTCCCTGTGACCTCAGTTCCTAAGCCCTTCTTAGGAAGAGCTGTTCATTTTCTTTTTGTTCACCTTTTATTACTCTTTTTTTTCTTGTGTGGACAAAAGTGGTGACTTCTAAGCTTCTTACATGCCAGAATAGAAACTAGAAGTCTCTATTATTTTGTAAACATTTCATCATTTCTTAACTCAGAATTATTTCAAGTTCACTGAATTCTCACTTTTAGTAGCCTTCAGTTGTTATTCCATAGAGGCATTCAGGTCTCTTATTTTTGAGGAAATTTGTATTTTCTATAATTATTGTTTCATTTTCTTCTTCTAGGTTTTCTTAATCTTGGTGCTATAGACTTTTGGGGCAAGATAATTATTTGTTGTGGGGAAATATCCTGTGAATTGTAATACGTTTAGCACCATCTCTGGCCTCCACCTACTAGATTCCAGTAGCACCTCACTAGTTGTGATAATCAAAACTGTCTGCAGATATTTCCAGTGTCCTTCAGGAGAAAAATTGTACCCAGTTGAGAGCCACTGTTCAATCTATATTGTCTCTCTTTTTTCTTTCTTGTTCAGAGTTTTTTGTCTTGGTCTTATATGTTAAAGGCTTTCCTAAGAATGTTGGAAGCTTTAAAAATATGAGGCATTGAAAAGCCACCTTAAGCACGTGAGTGGGGCTTATTGAGTAGAGTGCTTTACTGTAATGAAACTGGTTGCCCATTAATAGGTGTTTTCCTGGAACTATTCAGTTTTTCCAAAAGTAAATTTTCTCATATTCATTCTGGCACATATACACCTGGATGCAAGAACTCTGATAGGAGAAATGGGCCTGGGCATTTTACTATTCAATATGTAGACTACAACCAAATTTCTCTCACCAAGTTCTATCCTCTTACACTAACATGTTTTAGTTTAGAGATATTGGTTTCAATTTCTCTCTAAATAAATGTTATTCATCTGTAATATGAAATAGCCACATGGCTCTCTGTAGGTAATGACCTGGATTGTTAGCTGTTCTTATTAAGAGATTTCGACTAATACCCCTGTTTCAAGCCGATCTGTCATCCTCACATCCCTAAGTCTCTGGTGCTTTCAGTCTCTGAATCTGTATAAGTTTGCTCATCTTTCATATATTCCTTGGAAAATCACTCAGGTATAAAAGCTTTCAGCTCTCTGGTATGTCAGCTATGCTTTCTCATTGATATTCAATTACCAAAAAAGTATTAATTACTCATGTCTGTTGCTTTTATATAAAGGTTCAACGTGCTTTTATTGTAACCTTTATCTCAATTTTTGTCTTTTCCATATGAATATTAACTGTGTAGTGACCATTTGTAGTCCTTTCATATTTTCATTTCTCATTGATTAGCAAGAACTCTAATATTTTATATTTGTATATATGTTTATAGAACATATATGAGTATATAGATAAGCTGAATATATATATATGTTTCTTCAGCCATTTTATTTTTCTATTTGCTTAATATTGCTTAGTTTTCATTTATATATGTATTTAATATATATTTACTTATTTTCTTTTTTGTATGATTTTTCCATACAAAACATATTACTTCTATAACTCTTATGCTTAGAATATCTTTCCTCACTCTAATATGTAATAATTAAAAAATATTTTTTACAGATAATTTTCAAAATTCACCTGAAATTTATTTCACATATTGAAATATAATAATCTCACTTTCTCCAAATAGTTTATCTTAATAATCCAGACATGGCTTTTACATTTCTAAAATAAATTGTGATACAAGGTTTATCATTTATTAAAGTCTTAATTATATAAGAACTATTTCTTTTCTTTTTTAGTACATTGATACCTTCATTTTTTCTCTCACCAATATCACTGTACTTTAAAATGTATAGCTTTTAATTGTATTACTATCTTATAAGGAAATTTATCTGTTATTCATTTATAATCTTTTATCTAATAATATCACAAGATTATTTTTTCCTAATAGATTTAGAACCATTTTTTGGAAATTTTTTATCATGCTGAGGTTTTGATTCTAACTGTATGTTGCCAAAAATTATTGTAGAAAGAATCAAATGCATATATGCTGTAAAATGACTTACAAATCTGCAGCAAGTTTTGAGTGGTCAGTAGTTGAAATATACACAGATAATAATTAAAGCAACAACAACAACAAACCTTATCACTGCCCAGGAGAAGCCACTTATAGTAGACATTCTTGAGTGATGTCACCAAATCATTATTCAAAGTAATTCTCTATCTGATCTGAATATGAAGTTTTATGGTGGGTTAGAAATGGTCAATAGATAAAAATTAAGCATATATAATCGAAATCTATCTTGTAGACAGTAAGAAATATAGATGAATGTCAAGACAAGTGATTTAGTTTTGTTATATGTAAGAGTATTGTATCAAACTTAAAACAATGAAAATTGAACTCATTATATTATATGCAAAGATAGCATTTCCATACTTTTTTATATTCTATATTTTATGATAAGCTTAAATATCTGATGTCATCTATGACTCCTTTATCTGAATTGCCCTTTATACACAATTTATTGATCTCTCTAATCCTGCCTCATCACCTTAACTTGAATTGTCGTATTTTATTTCCTGATTTTGTGATTATAAAAGCTACTTATCATTCCTCCCATTTCCAATCCAGCACGTACAGAGCTTGTAGGTGATCACTCCATCCCAACAATAAGTAAAAAACTGAACAAATCGAAAATAAGCAACTCTTCTTATATCCATCAGAGATAAAAGGCCGCAGGGCAAACTGCTGCCCCCCAAATTAGAACAATCAACAGGTAGATACAAAGAATCACAATTTATAGAATCAGAAACCTATAAACAGAAACTTCCATGGTAACCACTTCCAGGGTAGGCAAATATAAACTGTAATGACAAATTACTGGAGGCTCAGTGTGGAGAAGTCTGAGAGTTAAAAACTTCAGGGTGGGTCCCAATGTTTGTGGAGTGTGCCCACACTTTTGTGAGTTTTACCTCCAGAGCCTTACCATGTTCTTACAGTGAAGATCAGAGAGACATCCTCTTATGCTCCATGCAGAGGGAGGGGAAAAGTAAATCTTGAAATATGCTGGGGGAGGGAGAGACACCTTACCTATAGAGGAGCAAAGAAAATAATTACATATGACTTCTCAGAAACCAATTAAACAAGAAAAGAGTAGAGTGAAGTATTTAAAATGTTAAGAAAAAAAAAAAAACACCTCACCAACCTAGAATTCTGTATCCTGTGAAATTATTTTTCAGAAGTGAATTAGGGTAAGCTGTGACAAAGCGAGAGAGAGGCATGGACATATATACACTACCAAATGTAAGGTAGATAGCTAGTGGGAAGCAGCCGCATAGCACAGGGAGATCAGCTCGGTGCTTTGTGACCGCCTGGAGGGGTGGGATAGGGAGGGTGGGAGGGAGGGAGATGCAAGAGGGAAGAGATATGGAAACATATGTATATGTATAACTGATTCAGTTTGTTATAAAGCAGAAACTAACACACCACTGTAAAGCAATTATACTCTAATAAAGAAGTAAAAAATAAAAAGACTTTCTCAAACAAAAATTGAAAGAATTTGTTGCTAGGAGACTTGCTTTGCAAAAAAAAAAATATTAATTTTTTTTCAGAGAGAAGGAAGATGGTATAGATTAGAAACTTGAACCTACATAAAGAAATAAAGAATGTTAGCGAAGGCATAAGTGATGGTAAAATAGAAAATTTTAATTTTCTTATTTGTAATTGATTTAAGAGATAACAGTTTGTTGACAATAATCATAGCAACAGTATATTCAATGTTGTTGAATGTTATAGCTTATGTATAAGTGAAATGAATGACAGCAATTACACAATGGATAGAAGGAAGTATTTAGGAATACTTTGTTATTATAAGGTACTTGTGCTTCCTGGGAAGCAGTATCATGTTATTTGAAAGTGGACCTGGATCAGTTGTAAATGTATATTGCAAACTCTAAGGCAACCACTACAAAAAGTAATAAAAGAATAATCAATATGCTAAGAAAGGAGAGAAAATGTAATCATATCAAATGGTTAGTTAAAACCAAAAATGGCAGAAAAAGAGTGGAAGACAATATAAGAACAAAAACAAGGTAGACAAATAGAAAACAGTAGATATGGTAGATATTAATCAAACTATATCAATCATATTAAACTTCAATGATATAAATACAGCAGTTAAAAGACAGAGAAGGTCAGAAACAAGACCAACTAGATGTTGTCTACAAGAAACCCTCTTTAAATATAAAGACACATATACAGGAAAACTGAAGGCATGTAGAAAGATATACCACACTTACACTAATGAAAAAGAAGCTGGAGTAGCTAATTAATTTCAGACATAGCCAACTTCAGAACAAGGAAAATTATCAGGGTTAAAGAGGGACATCACATGATGATACATTCTTCAAGTGCCCAAGACCTAACAGTCCTTAATGTGTATACACTTAAAAACAGAACACCAAAATACTTGAGGTAAAAGCTATTCATTGCTTTATTTTCCACCTTCCTCCTTTTCATCTCACCCTTAAAACTTTCTGATCTTTCTAAATCATAGCTCTAGTCAAGTTATTCCCTGTTGAAACTTCAGTAGCCCTTCACTACCTAGAGAAGTAAGAATAGTGCTCCTGACTTTCCGCCCAATGTTCAGTATGACAATTCATTCCATTTTCTACATTTATTTACGACTATTTACTTTATGTCAAATAAGTCCTGTGCTTTTCCTGCCTCCAGAGCTTTTGTTCCTATTGTTTCTTACTAGTGGAACTTCTTATCTCTGTTTTAGACAGCTGAAATCCTAACCTTTCCTTTGAACATTTGAAATGCTATGTTTTAAGTACTAGGCCATTTTTCTGAATATTTTTATTTACTTGTGAGAACTCCCTCCTCTGAACGTTGTTATAGTTTTATTGAATATTTTTTGTTTGCAAAATATAATATTCTACCTCATGTCACAGTTATTTGTGAATTTGTCTTATTAACTTCTGTATTATAAAATATTTGAGGACATGATTCAATCATTTTGATATGTTCTGTACCATATAGCATGGACAATTACACACAGATGGTGTTTAAATATGTTGGTTGGGTAAATTTTGGGGGGGCGTATAGTTGTTTTACAATGTTGTGTTAGTTCCTACTGTACAGCGAAGTGGAGTTCCCTGTGCTGTACAGTGGGTTCTCATTAGTTATCTATTTTATACATATTAGTGTATATATATGAATCCTAATCTCCCAATTCCTCCCACCCCACCCCTTTCCCACCTTGGTGGCCATATGTTTCTTCTCTACATCTGTGCCTTTATTTTTGCCTTGCAAACCAGTCCATCTGTACCATTTTTCTAGATTGCACATATATGCATTAATATACGATATTTGTTTTTCTCCTCTGATTTCACTCTGTATGACAGTCTCTAGGTCCATCCATGTCTCTACAAATGACCCAATTTCATTCCTTTCTATGGCTGAGTAATATTCCATTGTATATATGTACCACATCCTCTTTACCCATTCATCTGTCGATGGGCATTTAGGTTGCTTCCATGACCTGGCTATTGTAAATAGTGCTGCAGTGAACATTGGGGTGCGTGTGTCTTTTTGCATTATGGCTTTCTCTGGCTATATGCCCAGTAGTGGGATTGCTGGGTCATATGATAATTCTATTTTTAGTTTTTTAAGGAACCTCCATACTGTTCTTCATATTGGCTGTATCAATTTACATTCCCACCAAGTGCAGAGGGTTCCCATTTCTCCACACCCTCTCTAGCATTTATTGTTTGCAGGTTTTCTGGTGATGCCTATTCTAACCAGTGTGAGGTGATACCTCGTTGTAGTTTTGATTTGCATTTCTCTAATAATTAGTGATGTTGAGCAGCTTTTCATGTGCCTCTTGGTCATCTGTATGTCTTATTTGGAGAAATGTCCATTTAGATCTTCTGCCCATTATTTATTGGGTTGTTTGTTTTTTTAATTTTTTTTCTTTTGTTTATATATTTTGGAGACTAACCCTTTGTCTGTTGATTCATTTGCAAATATTTTCTCCCATTCTGACGGTTGCCTTTTTGTCTTGTTTATGGTTTCCTTTGCTGTGCAGAAGCTTTTAAGTTATATTAGGTCCCATTTGTTTATTTTTGTTTTTATTTCCATTACTCTAGGAGGTGGTTCAAAAAAGATCTTGCCATGATTTATGTCTTGCTGTGATTTTTGTGTTCTTCCTATGTTTTCCTCTAAGAGTTTTATAGTGTCTGATCTTACATTTAGGTCTTTAATCCGTTTTGAGTTTATCTTTGTGTATGGTGTTAGGGAGTGTTCTAATTTCATTCTTTTACATGTAGCTGTCCAGTTTTCCCAGCACCACTTATTGAAGAGGCTTTCTTTTCTCCACTGTATATTCTTGCCTCCTTTATGAAAGATAAGGTGACGATATGTGCGTGGGTTTATCTCTGGGCTTTCTATCCTGTTTCATTGATCTATATTTCTGTTTTTGTGCCAGTACCATATTGTCTTGATTACTGTAGCTTTGTAGTATATTCTGAAGTCAGGGAGTCTGATTTTTCCAGCTCTTTTTTTTTTTTTTTCCCCTCAAGATTGCTTTAGCTATTCGGGGTCTTTTGTGTCTCCATACAAATTTTAGGATTTTTTGGTTCTAGTTCTGTGAAAAATGCCATTGGTAATTTGATAGGGATTGCACTGAATCTGTAGATTGTTTTGGGTAGTATAGTCATTTTCACAATATTGATTCTTCCAATCCAAAAACATGGTATATCTCTCCATCTGTTTGTGTCATGTTTGATTTCTTTCATCAGTGTCTTATAGTTTTCTGAGTATAGGTCTTTACTTCCTTAGGTAGGTTTATTCCTTGGTATTTTATTCTTTTTGTTGCAATGGTGAATGGGATTGTTTCCTTAGTTTCTCTTTCTTGGTTGGGTAAATTTTAAAATTTATTTTATTTATATCAGTGACAGTAGAAAATAACATCCTCTTTCATGAAGACTTCCTGATTATTCAAATCATTTTTTTATCTCTCTCTAGTCTGAAATTCTGTAGTACCCAATCTTTGCATCAATTGTTTTAACAGTTAATGACTTATTTAATGGTGAATGTGTGATCCCTGGTAGTTTAAAATTTGCGTGAGGGCCAGGGCAGTTTTCATTATCTCTTTTGTGTTCTTTACAGTGCCTTGAATGCATAAGTGGATCCATGAATACTTATTGAATTAGATTGAATGTAGTAGTCTTTATCCTTCTTCCAATATGCTACACATTTGACATGCAAATGAAGCATCAATAAATTAATGGACAATTGTGAAAATATTATGTAAGTTGCACATAAAATTCAGCTTCTTGAGAGGAGTATTTATCTGCACACATGCAGATAGTCTGCCAAACTATTGCAGCTTCATTTACTCTAAAATTTTTATTACAGAGCTACAGTTTGGTGTACAACTATTACCCTGAATAACGATCCATTTGTTTATCCATCATTTAAGTCTTTATTTCAAAATGATTTCCCCACATTGGCCATTTTTTGTACTTTATAAAATATATGGGTTGTATATATCTTGCCTGCTACCTTGCATTTGCCTTGTTTCTTGGTTGGATCCCAGTCACAGTGAATTATCCTCAAAATAATAAGCACATTTTTCAGTCAACAGAGAAGTTACATGTAAATATGTGTTCCTTAAAGTTTCTCATAATTCACCATGTGAGAGATACATTTTCATGAGGTAATATAAAGGCTTGTTACAAAGAAGAATGTGATCACCTCTTTAAGCCTTCATCTGACATTTATAGGTCTTGATAGGTTTAAATAATATGTAACTTTGCAGAGTTGATTAGGGCAATGTTCTTCCTCCCTCTTGGAGTTTATTGTTATTGAAAGCATTATAGTTAATAGAACTCTGTATTATTTTGTTACAGAAAATTATTAATTTTTAAAAAAGCTCCTTTATAGAATTTAATTATTTTGTGTACCAGTGAGCATTGTATAAATACAGAAGCCAATTATTTAATGCTTTAATATCATTAACAGTAAATATTGTTTTTCTTTTTAAATCATCACATTGTGATAATCAGAATTTTTAATTACTAATTATTTCTTAATTTGATATGCCCTGGGTGTTAGCATATGATCTGGACCACTAAAAAGATGCTGAACAATGTATATGACAGAAAATCACTGACCACACTAATGAAAAGTTTTTTGACGTACATGCCACATTTGTAAATAATGTCAGTATATTTTACAAAGGGCCAGAATTGCTCAAAATAATTACTCATGAATTAGCATTAGTCAATATACTAAAGGCTTTTATTGATACACACACACACACACACACACACAGAAAAACATCTTCAGGAATTTTTTTCAAGGATTTCAAGAGGAAACTGCAAGGAAATTTGCCAAAAGTGATTGAAAATACCATTGTGGAATCTTCAAGTTTAAAAGAAAATAATGAAAGAGTATAAATTAAATTATATTTTTTCAAGTGATGACCAGATATTGAAGTATAAACACTTCATAAAAAATAGGCCTCATTTTCATTATCATTTTAATGTGCTTTCAGACATACACAGTATTCTTGCAGTATTACTAATGGTGTTCTTTCAGACCTGCCTTCACACCCAGTGCCTTTAAACTATTATTATAACTGTTTTTTATAACAATTTCTATGTAAATGCAAAGTCCTATGGGGCTAGGCATTACTGGCTTTTTCTTTTTATGAACATTTTTAGAATACAATTTGACAGCATTTCCTCCATATATTTATTTTATGATGAAAATAAAATTCCTTACATATTTTATAAATAGTATTATTTTTGTATTTATTGCAAAGTATCAGACTAGAAAATTAACTAGAACTAAAGTTTTTACAATTATTGGAACTTTTTAAAGCCGATTACTCACTTACTGTCTCTTACTCTTCTAAGCAAAGCCTCTATTTCATCAAAGTATCTGAAATGTATCTCTTCAGTGAATATATACTTTTCTGTTACTTTAAAATACTATTCTCTTTATAGCTGTGAGCATTCATAAGATTATGCTATGGTTTGTTATATGAGGCTAAGATTTTCACTGTGTGAATTCTCACTTGCTGGTAACTTTTAACGAGCTGCCTAGGTAGACCAAAATACTAATAAAAATATTAATAAGAATAAAAATTCTGTCCTAATCTGATGTTTTAGAAATTTGAAATATTTTACTTTGTCTTTTACCCTTCTGTTTGGGGTCCTATAAGAAATTGCATCATTACAGTTTGTTTCCCATTCCTTATTATGTACATATTGAAAGTCTCCATCCTTTTCTAAATTCGCATTCCCTGTCCAATTTCATTGCTAGCCTATTTCAGCTTCATTTCTTCCAAAGAATGGAAAAATCATAAAGAAAAATCCATGAAGAAGAAAGTAGGAAGGAAAGAAGGTCATAAAAGCTCACAGGGATTCATAGAAGGTTTGAAGTAAAAGAGGACCTCAGAACTTTTAATTCTGGATAAGATGGAGTAAACTCATTTCATTTCTCTCACTGTATACAGCTATAAAAACTGGATAGAATGCATAAAACTATTTGAGCTTTCTAAAAAGTAAATACTAGCAAGCATGTTAGGGAAGAAGATTAGAATTTGAAATACCCCCAATTTGGTGGCACATTTACCATTTTTTTCTCCACCAGTATCTTCCAGTCTGAAGTCAATGAATTGAAGTGGAACCAGAGCACAGAAAAAGAGACCTCCAGGAGAAGACCTCTAGTTATAGTTAGAGGAGAAGGAAAAGGAACTCCTAAAGTTCAAAGGGAGTGTGAAAATCCCTCATATGGATATATTTTTAATTTTCTCTGTTCTTTCTCTTTCCAGTTCCCAAGTATTGGGTTGGCCAAAAAGTTCGTTTGGGTTTTTCCATTTGGTCAACCCAATAATTCTATGGTGACTGTGGCAGCAGGAACCAAGACTCTGATGGAGGGGAACCTTCATCTCTGTTCAGTGTATTTGTGGTTCCAAGAGTATGGGGCAAAAATTGTTTTTTTTTCTCTGTCTTCCTTCCTACAGCTTGGCCCCTCTCATACAGGTAAAATTGCAGAAGTACACAGCAAAACGAGGAAATTAAAGCCCAAATTTCTGGACAAGGACTGAAAAGAGGAGCCTCAGGGGAAAACTGAGATATCACTGAGAGAGAGGAGCTTGGGATAGTGATGTTGTTTGTGAAATCCTGAGCTCATTCTTAAGTGGCTTATGCAGTAGAGCTGCTCCTATTTAGCAAAGCATAAACTTTGAAAACTGAACTAATGGGTAGATGAAGGCTCAGGTTCCAGACTGATGACACACAGTGGGCAAATCAGAACAGCACTAAAAATGCTTTGAAAACTGAATTGTCATTGGAACCACAGCTCACAGAAGGTGGAATGGAAGTTGTGGCTTGAAATTAACCACGTCAGTTGCCTTCTAAAACAAAAAGATCAAGATTATTCTCAGAATCTAAACAAAACTCAGTATTTACAGTATATTCAGAATATCTAGGATACATATATGAGGCAAATATCGATATGCATGAAACAGGAGCAAATGCCAAGATGACACAGATGTTGGAACAATCTCACAAAGATTTAAAATAGGTTTTATAAAAATGATATGGGAGGGGTGGGATAGGGAGGATGGGAGGGAGGGAGACGCAAGAGGGAAGAGATATGGGAACATATGTATATGTATAACTGATTCACTTTGTTATAAAGCAGAAACGAACACACCATTGTAAAGCAATTATACTCCAATAAAGATGTAAAAAAAATGATGTGGGAAGCAATCACAAGCTCTCTTAAAACTAATGGCTGAAAAAGGTATCTCAGGGGAAAAAATTAATATGTAAAGAAGAATAAAATGGAAAGTTCAGAACTGAAAAATGTTTTAACTAAAAAAAAAAGAAAAAAGAAAACAAATAACAACAAACAGAAAACAACTTGATAGAAAAAATAGCTGAATGGAAATAACAGAGGAAAGAGTGGACACAGATCACTCAGTAATTACATCAAAATGTAAAAGGTCTAACTCCTCCAATTTAACGATCAAAATTGTCAGACTAAATAAAATCCCAACTGTGTGCTCCTTAAAGGGGACAAACATTAAATATAAGGAAGATAAAATTTTAAATAAAATAATAAAGTTATGCAATGAATACATTAAACAATGAAGAAACTTGTGTAGATATACAAATTTCAGACAAAATTATCTTAAAATCAAGAATCATTATTAATTATAAAGAAAGATATCCCATAATGATAACATGGTTAATCAATGAGGAACACATAACTATCCTTAATTTTTATGATCTTAAGTACATATTCTAGAAATATATAAAAGAGAAAATGACAAAACTAAAAAAATAGAGAATTTCACAGAGTGGGGATTTGAACAGAAGTCTCTCAATACCTGCAAGGCAAAAAATCAGTAAGGATACAAAGAAACAGAAGAGAATTATCAAACTCTATCTAATTTGCATATATAACATACTGCACAGAGTGTAGAAAAAACATCCTACTGAAGTGCATATTTCTAAGATTATAGCATTGATAAGTTTTCTAAAATTAGTTATATACTCAGCTATAAAGAGGGTTCCAACAGAATTCATAGGACTGAAATCATACTGAGTATATTATCTATGCTCAGGGGAATTAAGAAAAATTAAAAAAAATAAAATAATAGCAATAAAACCTCAAACAATTTCAAAATTAAGCACTAAGGACAAAATATAAAGTAGGACATAGTATGAGCCCAATGGTACTGAAAATATCTGTTAATGAAACTTGTAGAATGCAGCTATAGTGTAACCAGAAGAGACCAGTACCGAACCCAAGTTTGGCTGCTTGCCGCTCCAAAGGCCAATACTTGAGAGACAAGTGTTGGTAGAAAAGGAAAAGTTGTTTTATTCAGGAGGCCAGCAACCTGGGAAGATGGTGGACTAATGTCCTAAGACCATCTCCCAGTTGCCAGTTAGGAGACAAATGTTTTAAAGGCAGCCTGAGGGAAGGGGCTGCAGGCTACATGAGCAGCTCGTGTGCAATTCTTGGATTGGTTGGCATCAAGATGAAGTTTCAAGCATCACCCATCTTCTGGGATCTATGTGCTTGTGGTCAGCAGTTTTCATCTAGTGGGGGTCTGCTTCCTGTGAAAACAACTTAGGAATATGTGTCAGACCTTTATCTATATCTTTCAGGGAATTGGGAGTTCAGTGACTCTGCTATGTGGCTGGTTTATAGTCTAAATTGTTACCAGTTTCCTGGCCCAACAGCTATTCTTTCTCTCGACATCTTCACATTTCCTAATTATTACCTCTTGAGACAGCCTTTTGAGACTCAGGGGAGGCCTGGGAGACTAAAGCTTTTCTACAAACAAGAGGACATGGTCGGGGGGGAGGTTCTGCCCTGGAAATGCCCCATAAGGTCCTGCTTGGTTATAATCCCCCTATTTCTTTGATACTCCTCAAACCTGAGGAGGAACAGGTGCGTAACAAGAAAGGGAATAAAGTTTTGGATGTAGAGATTGATCATAAACTTGGCAGAGGAACTCAGTTTTAGGGGATTTAGTTTTAATCCCCACTCCTGTTTCAATAGCAGTGTGTAGAGAAAACTAATAGCTTTAAAATACATACACTAGAAAAGTATAAAACGTTAAAAATTGATTATCTATATATTTCTCTGCAGAGAGAGTAGGACATAAGTTATACATGAGCAAAAATTAGTAAGAGAAAACAATATAAAATATAGAAAATCAGCAAAGCTAAAAGGTGGTTCTTGGAAATTTCTAGTACATTTTATAACTCCTTGGCATAACTGATCAAGAAACAATGAAAGAAGGCACAGACTTCTAATATCAAGAATAAAAAAGGGTCAACATTACATGTCATACAGATATTATCAACACAAAATAATATAAATGTATGACACTTATTTTGAACATTTGATGTAATATAACAGAAAAATAGAAAAAAACTAATTGTACAATATCTACAGTTAGCCTTCTCACATAGAAAATCTAGGATTAGATGACTTGCTTTAAGAATTCTACCAACCAATTAAGGAAGAATTTTTGAATCTTAAAGGAATTGTTTGAATATTTCCTTTGAATATTTGAGCAGGAATATTTCCCATCTCAGTTTATGATGCTAGCAAAATTCTAATTCCCAAATCTGATATTTGAATCAGAATCAATATTTGAATAAATGGAAAAAATCCTGTTCCGTCTCTTTTACAAACATAGATACAAAATCCTAAATAAAATATTGCCAACATTAATCAGTGGTATGTGGAAAGGGAGAAGTCACTATCAGTTTGTATTTATTGCAAGAACACATGGTCAGTTTAACATTTAAATATATGATAAAAAATTTACTACATTAATATTTGGTTCTGGACTGGAGTGGCGGTCTTCGCGCCTAACCAAACCGATTTCTTGCCAAAGGTCACAGAAGAGAATTTTGTACTAGGACAGCTGGAGAAGTGCTTCCGTCTAGAGATACACCAGAAATACATCTACACGTGGAACAACTCCTACAGAACACCTACTGAAGGCTGGCAGAAGACCTCAGACCTCCCAAAAGGCAAGAAACTCCCCACGTACATGGGTAGGGCAAAAGAAAAAACAGAGACAAAAGAATAGGGACGGCACCTGCACCAGTGGGAGGGAGCTGTGAAGGAGGAAAAGTTTCCACACACTAGGAAGCCCCTTCGCGGGCGGAGACTGCGGGAGGCGGAGGGGGGAGCTTCGAAGCTGCGGAGGACTGCACAGCAACGGGTGCGGAGGGCAAAGCGGGGAGATTCCCGCACAGAGGATCGGTGCCGACCGGCACTCACCAGCCCGAGAGGCTTGTCTGCTCACCCGCCGGGGCGGGCGGGGCTGCAAGCTGAGGCCGGAGCGCAGGGAGAGGACTGGGGTTGGCGGCTTGAACATAGCCTGAAGGGGTTAGTGCACCACAGCTAGCCGGGAGGGAGTCCGGGGAAAAGCCTGCACCTGCCGAAGAGGCAGGAGACTTTTCCTTCCCTCTTTGTTTCCTGGGGCGTGAGGAGAGGGGTTTAAGAACGCTGCTTAAAGGAACTCCAGAGACGGGCGCGAGCCGCGGCTAAAAGCGCGAACCCCAGAGACGGGCGCGAACCGCGGCTAAAAGCGCGAACCCCAGAGACGGGCGCGAGCCGCGGCTGAAAGCGCGGAATCCAGAGACGGGCGCGAGCCGCGGCTGAAAGCGCGGAATCCAGAGACGGGCGCAAGCCGCGGCTAAAAGCGCGGACCCCAGAGGCGGGCGGGAGACGTTAAGGCTGCTGCTGCCGCCACCGAGGGGCCTGTGTGCGAGCACAGGTCACTCTCCACACCCCTCTTCCGCGGAGCCTGTGCAGCCCGCCACTGCCAGGTTCCCGGGATCCAGGGACAACTTCCCCGGGACAGCGCACAGCGCGCCTCAGGCTGGTGCAAAGTCACGCCGGCCTTTGCCACCGCAGGCCCGCCCCGCACTCTGTGCCCCTCCGTCCCCGCCGGCCTGAGTGCGCCAGAGCCCCCAATCAGCGGCTCTTTTAACCCCATCCTGTCTGAGCGAAAAACAGACGCCCTCCAGCGATCTACACGCAGTGGCAGGGCCAAATCCAAAGCTTAGCCCTGGGAGCTGTGAGAACAAAGAAGAGAAAGGGAAATCTCTCCCAGCAGCCTCAGAAGCAACGGATTAAAGCTCCACAATCAACTTGATATACCTGCATCTGTGGAATACCTGAATAGACAACCAATCATCCCAAATTAAGGAAGTGGACTTTAGGAGGAAAAGCTATGATTTTTTCCCCTTTCCTCTTTTTGTGAATGTGTATGTGTATGCTTCTGTGTGAGATCTTGTCTGTATAGTCTTGCTTCCACCATTTGTCCTAGGGTTCTATCCGTCCATGTTTTTTTTTAATTTTTTTTCTTAATAATTAATTTTAATAACAATATTATACTTTACCTTCATTCTTTCTTTCTTTCTTTCCGTCCTTCCTTCCCTCCTTTAGACAACGAATCATCCCAAATTGAGGAGGTGGTCTCTGACAGCAAGATTTAGGATTTTTCCCCATTTACCTCTTTTAGTGAGGGTGTATGTGTATGCTTCTGTGTAAGATTTTGTCTGTATAGCTTTGCTTCCAACATTTGTCCTAAGGTTCTTTCCGTCCCCTTTTTTTTTTCTTTTTTTTTCTAAAGAATTTTTTAATTCAATAACTTTATTATACTTTATTTTATTTTTACTGTATCTTCTTTCTTTCTGTCTTTTTTCCTTCTTTCCCTCCTTCCTTCCTTCCTCCCTCCCTCCCTCCCTCCTTTCTTTCCTTCTTGCCTTCTTTCCTTCTTTGCTTCTTTCTTTCTTTCTTCCTTCCTTCCTACCCTCCTTTCCTTCTTTCTTTCCTCATACTTCTACTAATTCCCTCTACTTTTTCTCCCTTTTATCCTGAGCCGTGTGGATGAAAAGCTTTTGGTGCTCCAGCCAGGAGGCAGGGCTCTGCCTCTGAGGTAGGAGAGCCAACTTCAGGACACTGATCAACAAGAGACCTCCCAGCTCCACATAATATCAAATGGCGAAAATCTCCCAGAGACCTCCATCTTAACACCAGCACCCAGCTTCACTCAACGACCAGCAAGCCACAGTGCTGGAAAACCTATGCCAAACAACTAGCAAAACAGGAACACAACCCCACCCATTAGCAGAGAGGCTGCCTAAAATCATAATAAGGCCACAGACACCCCCAAACACACCACCAGACGTGAACCTGCCCACTAGAGAGACAAGATCCAGCCTCATCCACCACAACACAGGCACTAGTCCCCTCCACCAGGAAGCCTACACAACCCACTGAACCAACCTTAGTCACTGGAGACAGACATCAAAAACAGGAGGAACTACGAACCTGCAGCCTGCAAAAAGGAGACCCCAAACACAGTAAGATAAGCAAAATGAGAAGACAGAAAAACACACAGCAGATAAAGGAGCAAGATAAAAATGCACCAGACCTAACAAATGAAGAGGAAATAGGCAGTCTACCTGAAAGAGAATTCAGAATAATGATAGTAAGGTTGATCCGAAATCTTGGAGATAGAATGGACAATAGATTGGACAAAATGCAAGAATCAGTTAACAAGGACCTAGAAGAACTAAAGATGAAACAAGCAACGATGAACAACACAATAAATGAAATTAAAAGTACTCTAGATGGGATCAATAGCAGAATAACTGAGGCAGAAGAACGGATAAGTGACCTGGAAGATAAAATAGTGGAAATAACTACTGCAGAGCAGAATAAAGAAAAAAGAATGAAAAGAACTGAGGACAGTCTCAGAGACCTCTGGGGCAACATTAAACGCACCAACATTCGAATTATAGGGGTTCCAGAAGAAGAAGAGAAAAAGAAAGGGACTGAGAAAATATTTGAAGAGATTATAGTTGAAAACTTCCCTAACATGGGAAAGTAAATAGTTAATCAAGTCCAGGAAGCACAGAGAGTCCCATACAAGATAAATACAAGGAGAAATACGCCAAGACACATATTAATCAAACTGTCAAAAATTAAATACAAAGAAAGCATATTAAAAGCAGCAAGGGAAAAACAACAAATAACACATAAGGGAATCCCCATAAGGTTAACAGCTGATCTCTCAGCAGAAACCCTACAAGCCAGAAGGGAGTGGCAGGACATACTGAAAGTGATGAAGGAGAAAAACATGCAGCCAAGACTACTCTACCCAGCAAGGATCTCATTCAGATTTGATGGAGAAATTAAAACCTTTACAGACAAGCAAAAGCTGAGAGAGTTCAGCACCACCAAACCAGCTTTACAACAAATGCTAAAGGATCTTTTCTAGGCAAGAAACACAAGAGAAGGAAAAGACCTACAATAACGAACCCAAAACAATTTAGAAAATGGGAATAGGAACATACATATCGATAATTACCTTAAATGTAAATGGACTAAATGCTCCCACCAAAAGACACAGATTAGCTGAATGGATACAAAAACAAGACCCTTATATATGCTGTCTACAAGAGACCCACTTCAGACCTAGAGACACATACAGACTGAAAGTAAGAGGATGGAAAAAGATATTCCAAGGAAGCCAAAAGAAAGCTGGAGTAGCAATTCTCATATCAGACAAAATAGACTTTAAAATAAGGACTATTAAAAGAGACAAAGAAGGACACTACATAATGATCAAGGGATCGATCCAAGAAGAAGATATAACAATTGTAAATATTTATGCACCCAACATAGGAGCACCTCAATACATAAGGCAAATACTAACAGCCATAAAAGGGGAAATCGACAGTAACACATTCATAGTAGGGGACTTAAACACCCCACTTTCGCCAATGGACAGATCATCCAAAATGAAAATAAATAAGGAAACACAAGCTTTAAATGATACATTAAACAAGATGGACTTAATTGATATTTATAGGACACTCCATCCAAAAACAACAGAATACACATTTTTCTCAAGTGCTCATGGAACATTCTCCAGGATAGATCATATCTTAGGTCACAAATCAAGCCTTGGTAAATTTAAGAAAATTGAAATTGTATCAAGTATCTTTTCTGACCACAACGCCATGAGACTAGATATCAATTACAGGAAAAGATCTGTAAAAAATACAAACACATGGAGGCTAAACAATACACTACTTAATAATGAAGTGATCACTGAAGAAATCAAAGAGGAAATCAAAAAATACCTAGAAACAAATGACAATGGAGACACAACGACCCAAAACCTGTGGGATGCAGCAAAAGCAGTTCTAAGGGGGAAGTTTATAGCAATACAAGCCCACCTTAAGAAGCAGGAAGCATCTCGAATAAACAACCTAACCTTGCACCTCAAGCAATTAGAGAAAGAAGAACAAAAAAACCCCAAAGCTAGCAGAAGGAAAGAAATCATAAAATCATAAAAATCAGATCAGAAATAAATGAAAAAGAAATGAAGGAAACAATAGCAAAGATCAATAAAACGAAAAGCTGGTTCTTTGAGAAGATAAACAAAATAGATAAACCACTAGCCAGACTCATCAAGAAAAAAAGGGAGAAGACTCAAATCAATAGAATTAGAAATGAAAAAGGAGAGATAACAACTGACACTGCAGAAATACAAAGGATCATGAGAAATTACTACAAGCAACTCTATGCCAATAAAATGGACAATCTGGAAGAAATGGACAAATTCTTAGAAATGCACAACCTGCCAAGACTGAATCAGGAAGAAATAGAAAATATGAACACACCAATCACAAGCACTGAAATTGAAACTGTGATTAAAAATCTTCCAACAAAGAAAAGCCCAGGACCAGATGGCTTCACAGGCGAATTCTATCAAACATTTAGAGAAGAGCTAACACCTATCCTTCTCAAACTCTTTCAAAATATAGCAGAGGGAGGAACACTCCCAAACTCCTTCTATGAGGCCACCATCACCTTGATACCAAAACCAGACAAGGATGTCACAAAGAAAGAAAACTACAGGCCAATATCACTGATGAACATAGATGCAAAAATCCTCAACAAAATACTAGCAAACAGAATCCAACAGCACATTTAACGGATCATACACCATGATCAAGTGGGGTTTATTCCAGGAATGCAAGAATTCTTCAATATACGCAAATCTATCAATGTGATAAACCATATTAACAAATTGAAGGAGAAAAACCATATGATCATCTCAATAGATGCAGAGAAAGCTTTTGACAAAATTCAACACCCATTTATGATAAAAACCCTGCAGAAAGTAGGCATAGAGGGAACTTTCCTCAACATAATAAAGGCCATATATGACAAGCCCACAGCAAACATCATCCTCAATGGTGAAAAACTGAAAGCATTTCCACTAAGATCAGGAACAAGACAAGATTGCCCACTCTCATCACTATTATTCAACATAGTTTTGGAAGTTTTAGCCACAGCAATCAGAGAAGAAAAGGAAATAAAAGGAATCCAAATCGGAAAAGAAGAAGTAAAGCTGTCACTGTTTGCAGATGACATGATCCTATACATAGAGAACCCTAAAGATGCTACCAGAAAACTACTAGAGCTAATCAATGAATTTGGTAAAGTGGCAGGATACAAAATTAATGCACAGAAATCTCTGGCATTCCTATATACTAATGATGAAAAATCTGAAAGTGAAATCAAGAAAACACTCCCATTTACCATTGCAACAAAAAGAATAAAATATCTAGGAATAAACCTACCTAAGGAGACAAAAGACCTGTATGCAGAAAATTATAAGACACTGATGAAAGAAATTAAAGATGATACAAATAGATGGAGAGATATACCATGTTCTTGGATTGGAAGAATCAACATTGTGAAAATGACTCTACTACCCAAAGCAATCTATAGATTCAATGCAATCCCTATCAAACTACCACTGGCATTTTTCACAGAACTAGAACAAAAAATTTCGCAATTTGTATGGAAACACAAAAGACCCCGAATAGCCAAAGCAATCTTGAGAACGAAAGAAGGAACTGGAGGAATCAGGCTCCCTGACTTCAGACTATACTACAAAGCTACAGTTATCAAGACGGTATGGTACTGGCACAAAAACAGAAAGATAGATCAATGGAACAGGATAGAAAGCCCAGAGATAAACCCATGCACATATGGACACCTTATCTTTGATAAAGGTGGCAGTAATGTACAATGGAGAAAGGACAGCCTCTTCAGTAAGTGGTGCTGGGAAAACTGGACAGGTACATGTAAAAGTATGAGATTAGATCACTCCCTAACACCATACACAAAAATAAGCTCAAAATGGATTAAAGACCTAAATGTAAGGCCAGAAACTATCAAACTCTTAGAGGAAAACATAGGCAGAACACTCTATGACATAAATCACAGCAAGATCCTTTCTGACCCACCTCCTAGAGTAATGGAAATAAAAGCAAAAATAAACAAATGGGACCTAATGAAAATTCAAAGCTTTTGCACAGCAAAGGAAACCATAAACAGGACCAAAAGACAACCCTCAGAATGGGAGAAAATATTTGCAAATGAAGCAACCGACAAAGGATTAATCTCCAAAATTTACAAGCAGCTCATGCAGCTCAATAACAAGAAAACAAACAACCCAATCCAAAAATGGGCAGAAGACCTCAATAGACATTTCTCCAAAGAAGATATACAGACTGCCAACAAACACATGAAAGAATGCTCAACATCATTAATCATTAGAGAAATGCCAATCAAAACTACAATGAGATATCATCTCACACCAGTCAGAATGGCCATCATCAAAAAATCTAGAAACAATAAATGCTGGAGAGGGTGTGGAGAAAAGGGAACACTCTTGCACTGCTGGTGGGAATGTGAATTCGTTCAGCCACTATGGAGAACAGTATGGAGGTTCCTTAAAAAACTACAAATAGAACTACCATATGACCCAGCAATCCCACTACTGGGCATATACCCTGAGAAAACCAAAATTCAAAAAGAGTCATGTACCAAAATGTTCATTGCAGCTCTATTTACAATAGCCCGGAGATGGAAACAACCTAAGTGCCCGTCATCGGATGAATGGATAAAGAAGATGTGGCACATATATACAATGGAATATTACTCAGCCATAAAAAGAAACGAAATTGAGCTATTTGTAATGAGGTGGATAGACCTAGAGTCTGTCATACAGAGTGAAGTAAGTCAGAAAGAAAAAGACAAATACCGTATGCTAACACATATATATGGAATTTAAGAAAAAAAATGTCATGAAGAACCTAGGGGTAAAGCAGGAATAAAGACGCAGACCTCCTAGAGAACGGACTTGAGGTTATGGGGAGGGGGAAGGGTGAGCTGTGACAGGGCGAGAGAGAGTCATGGGCATATACACACTAACAAACGTAGTAAGGTAGATAGCTAGTGGGAAGCAGCCGCATGGCACAGGGATATTGGCTCGGTGCTTTGTGACAGCCTGGAGGGGTGGGATAGGGAGGGCGGGAGGGAGGGAGACGCAACAGGGAAGACATATGGGAACATATGTTTATGTATGACTGATTCACTTTGTTATAAAGCAGAAACTAACACACCATTGTAAAGCAATTATACCCCAATAAAGATGTTAAAAAAAAAAAAATTTGGTTCTTCCTCCCAATGTTGGGACATGCTTATTCATCCCGTCTTTTAAAATAGTTGTCTTAAATTTACATTCCCATATTTCATTATGAATTTCGGAATCAAAATACTTTTGCTTATCTTGTTAAAAATCTCAGAGTCATATAACTGTCCTGATCAATTCTTTCTTGAAAACTTTCAGTTGCAACAAATATAGGAAAAAAACTGTTAATTTTTCTTCTCATTTATATTTTTTTGAGTAATATAAACCTAACAATCCACTCACAGTTTTAGTGGGCATAAACTCCCAGCCAGAGGTTACATTTCCCAAAAGTCATTGGAGCTGCGTGTGGCAATTTGACTAACTTTTGGCTATTCAAAGATGAATAGAAGTGTGTGCAACATTCTGCTCACACTATTTTAAAAATAAAGTTTATTTCCTTTCACTTTTTCTTTTGCCCGTCTTACAGGCTAGAGCAATGATTGATATGGCCGTAGTGTCAAAGCTGACCATGTTGATGAGGACAATACCAAGGGTAGGGAGAGGGAGTAGGAAAGAAACAAGATAGAATAAACCTAGTTTCTTTCACCGCATTGTAGATCTGAGCAGCCTGCTCACCCTGGACAGCCTGTGTATCGCTGGACTGTTACATACAGAGAAACAAAACTTTATATGGTCTGAGCTACTCTATTTGTGATTTTCTTTGTTACAGCAGAGTAATTTATACCCTAATTAATAAGTAAGGAAAGTAAAACTCTACAATAAAGACATTTAATTATTACGTAACAAGAAATTTGGATGTTTCCAGGTTTGGCAAAACGCCTCAGCAATGGCAGCAAATAGCTAGGCTTTTTTTCTATGTATCCCTTATGCCACTCTCAGCATATTATTCTTATTTTTATACTCCCATTGTCCAAAAATGACTGAAGTGTCTCTAAGTATCTGCTCATAAAATAAATTTCAACTAAAGTTAAAAGAAGTATACATTTTCTCTTAAGTCTCCAGCATCCTTTACCTTATGGCTCTGACTACGCATAAGTGGGTTATCTTTCCACCCCTAAAAAGAAGCTGTTACAAAATAGAAATGGAATTATTTTGCTTAGATTAGGTCAATCATAGTTCCCCTAAGGTTTAGAGAATGACACACATATTGCTACTTGAACAAATTGGATTTCCATAAACTAAGGAAGGGAGCATGGGGTGCCCTTGGGAATACCACCAACAGTGACATTCCATTCATTTCCTAGTTCAATACTTATATAGGTGCTTTTCCCTGATACATACATATGATATTTTTCTTACATTTTTTCAATGCATTTATACCCTCTCAAACTGAGAAATACCCACAGACTCATCATCTAGTTACCAAATCTAGCTTAAAGTAAATGATGTCTGGTTTTACACTTATTCATTAAGTCCAGATGTGGCTCCTTTATATAAAAAAGATAAATTACCTGCCCCCAATATATGCACTATATAGTGAGGGAGAAGGAATAAAACAACTGCATTTGAGTAGGGGGAGGGGGAAGAAATTCACAGTTGTTTTTGGTCCTTAATATGTATAACAACTTACTAGCAAGGATTAGTATTGATTTTCTGCCTTCAGTAGGATAAGCTCTTTGTTGATGTAATGGACTAACTATATTAATTGATTTTTGAATATTGAACCAGCCTTGTACCTCTGAAATAAATCCCACTTGGTCATGGTGTATTATTCGTTTTATAATGTTGTTGGAGTCAATTTGCTTATACTATGTTGAGGATTTTTGTATCTATGTTTGTTAACGATATTGGTCTGTCTGCAATTTTCCCTGCTTGTTGTATTTTTATTTTATTTTTAAATTAGGGCAATGCTGGCTTTATAGAATGAGTTAGAAAGTATTCTTTCTGCTTTTATTGGCTGGAAGAGATTTGAAGGAATTGGTATAATTTCTCCCTTAAATGTATGATAGAATTCACCAGTGAAACCATGTAGGCCTGGTACTTTCTCTTTTGGAAGGTAATTAATTATTAATTCAATTTCTTTAATAGATATAAGCTTTTCAGATGATATGTTTCTCCTTGTGTTAATTGTGGTAACTGTATCTCTTAAGGAATCGGTCCATTTCATCTAGGTTATCAAATTTGCGGGCATAGAGTTGTTCAGAGTATTCTTTTGTTATCTTTTTAATGACTTGGGAACAGTAGTGATGCTCTTGCTCTTCTTTCTGATATTGGGAATTTGTGTCTTTTTTTTCTCTCTAGGTTAGCCTGGCTAGAATTTTATCAGTTGCATGGATCTTTTCAAAGAGCCAGCTTTTGTTTTCATTGAGTTTATTGATTTCCTGTTTTCAATTTCAATCATCTCTTCTACTTTTTCCCTTTATACCCTTTGCTTTAGGTTTATAATGCTTTTTATTCCTCTAGTTTTCTAAGGTGGAAGATTATTGTATTTAGATATTTCTTTTCTAATTTATGTATTCAATGGTATATTTTCCCTTAAGCACTCTGTTTACCATGTCACAGAAATTTTGATAAGTAGTATTTTCACTTTCATTTAGTTCAAAATATTTTAAAATTTCTCTTGGACTTCTTTGACCCAAATGCTATTTAGAAGTATGTTGTTTACTTTCCAATTATTTTGGGATTTTTCCAGCTATGTTTCTGTTATTTTTTAGTTTAATTCCATTGTGATCTGAGAGCATACTTTGTATGATTTTTGTTTTTTAAAAATGTGTTAAGGTGTGTTTTATAATACAGACGGTGGTCTATTTTATTGACTGTTCCATGTGAGCTTGAGAAGAATGTGTGTTCTCCTGTTGTTGGATGAAGTGTTTTATAAATGTCAATTAGATCCACTGATTGATGGTGCTGTTCTCTTCAACTGTAACCTCACTATTTTCTGCCTGCTGGTTCTGTCAATTACTGATAGAGGAGTGTTGAAGTCTCCAACTATAATAGTGGATTCATCTATTTTTCCTTGCAGTTCAATCAGTTTTGCCTCACTCATTTTGACATTCTCCTGTTAAGCACATGCACATTAAGGACTGTTTTGTCATTTTGGGGAAATGACCAGTTTATCATTATAAAATTTACCTTTTTATTCCTAATAATTTGCCCAGGAAACTGTCTGAAATTAATATACCTATGCAAGCTTTTTTGGTTAGTGTTAGCATGATATATCTTTCTCCATCCATTCACTTTTTTTTTTTTTTTTTTTTTGCGGTACGTGGGCCTCTCACTGCTGTGTCCTCTCCCGTTGCGGAGCACAGGCTCCGGTCGCGCAGGCTCAGCGGCCATGGCTCACGGGCCTAGCCGCTCCGCGGCATGTGGGATCTTCCCAGACCGGGGCACGAACCCGCGTCCCCTGAATCGGCAGGCGGACTCACAACCACTGCGCCACCAGGGAAGCCCCCATTCAATTTAATATAGCTGTGTCTTTATATTTAAAGTGAGTTTCTTGTACACAGCATGTAACTGGGTCTTGTTTTTTTATCCACTCTGTCAGCCTCTCTCTTTTAATTGGTATGTAGAACATTGCCATTTAAAGTGGTTATTGATATAGTTGAATTAATATATACCATCTTTGTAACTACTTTCTATCTCCCTCCCAATTTTTTGGTCTCCCACTCTATTTTGCTTCTCTGGTTTTAATTGAACATCATCATTTAGCATGCCATTTGTTTTTCTTTTGAAGATTTTTGGGGGTTGTGTTAGAATTTACAGTATATGTACACTTACAAGTAATTTAAGACCGCTTTCAAATAGCACTCCACTGCTTCATGGGTAGTGCAGGTACCTTATGATAGAGTATTTCCAATTCTTCCCTCTCATCTCTTAAAACTTTGCTGTCATTCATTTTACTTATCCATAAGTTATAATTGCTTAATACATTGTTGCTATAATTATTTTGAACAGTTATCTGTTAAATAAAATAAGGATAAGAAAAGTGAACATTTTATTTTACCCTCATATATTCTTCCTTTAATGCTTTTCCTTTTTTTTACATAAATTTGAATTTCTGACCTGTGTCCTATTCCTTCTCTTCGAAGAATATATTTTAACCATTCTTGCAGGTCAGGTCTACTGGTGACAAAATCCCTCAGTTTTTGTTTGTCTGAGAAAGCCTTTATTTCTCCTGCACCTTAAAATTTTTAAAAATCTAGGTGAAATTCATGTAACATGAAACGAACCATTTTAAACTATGCAATTCAGCGGCATTTTGGACAATCATGTTTTGCAACCACCTTCTCTATCGAAATCTAAAATATTTTCATCACCCTAAAAGGCATTCCCATACCTGTTAAACAATCACTCCTCATTCTTTCCAACCCCTGGCCCCTGACAACCATTAATCTGCTTTTTGTCTCTATGGAGTTACTTATTCTGGAAATTTCATATAGCTAGAATCATACAATATGCAATTTTTGTGTCTTGATTCTTTCACTTAGCACAATGTTTTCAAGGTTCGTCCACTGTATTGTGTTAATTCAGCATCCTGCTACTTTGCTGAATTCATTTATTAGTTCTAACAATTTTTTATGGACTCTTTAGGATTTTCTATGAATAAGATCATATCATCTGCAAACAAAGATAATTTTACTCTAGGTAAGTTGTTACATGCAATACTTGAAGAAACCACCTCACCATAAAAATATGGTTGGCCCCCAAAGTTATTTTATCCTGATGAACTAAATTAATCCTAGTCAGGGCACTTAGGAGGTAACTGCCTTTCTCTTATGTTACTAAAACAAAAAAAGTTAGATGGTATACCTAAACGAAGATGAAAGAAATAAAATCAATTAAATCAGTTATCACAATAAATTAAAATAGGCTAATTCATCCTAATTGCCAGGAATTAAAGTGAAAAAATATTTGGGCAAATATTTATTCCCCTAAAAATTACTTTAGAAATGTAACACAGATATGCTGAACAAAGAAGTGATGAGAAATGATTTACCAAACAAATAGGAACAAAAATCAATCAGAAGACGGAATATTCATATCATAAAAGGCAGCATTCAACACTAGAGCCAAAAGCATTAATTATGACAAAAAGGGAGAGTGTTCCCCTTCACAAAGATGTGGATGCTACAATTCCTGTAATTTTGTGAATATGTTACCTTAACTTGGAAATGTGACTGAGGTTAAGGATCTGGAGAAGGGAAGATTATCTTGGATCATCTGGCATAGCCCAACCTAATCACAGGAGTGCTTAAAAGCAGAGAACCTTTCCTGTCTGTGGACAGAGGGAGATATGACCACAGAAAGATGAGAGAGTTGTAATGTTACTGGCTTTGAAAATGGAGGAAGAGGGCCACTAACCAAGGAATGTGAGTGGCCTCTGGAAGCTGTCACTGTCAAAGAAACTGATTCTCCCTTAGAGCCTCCAGGAAGGAATGCAGGTGATGTAAATCCAAAGTGACTCGTGTCAGATTTCTAATCGACAGAACTGTAAGATAATAAATGTGCATCATTTTAAGCCACTGAGTTTGTAGTAATTTTTTACAGCAGCAATATAAAACTAATACAGATTTCTACAATAGCACAATTAATAATCAACAGAATATAAAACTGTCACAATTTTTATGCACCAAACAAAAAAGCAATAAAATACATAAAGCAAAAACTCCTAGACAATACCAGAATACTAGAAACATCATGGTAAAATATTTTAATATACTTGTTTAAGCCAAAAAAGAAGTATGGCTGCTTGGGATTTAAACAATACAATGTGTGTGTGTGTGTGTGTGTGTGTGTGTGTGTGTATGTGTGTGTATATATATATATATATATATATATATATATATATATATATATATATGAATGAGTGGAGGGAATGAGGGGGAGGGATTACCCTCTGTCAGAAGGTAAGTTTTTTACCCTCTGTAAGAGAGTATATATTAATCTATTTAACTTGTATAGAACTTAAAAGTATTGGCTTTGAGCTTGGCTACAAACAAGAAGTTAAATATGTTCTCCCAAACAGATTCTTATAGGCCATATTCTCAGACCATAAAAAACCAGATGTCATAATAAAAGCAAAGAATCAAAAAATGGCATGATCCCCTGAAAATAATTTTTCTCTACTAGAAAATAATGACAAGTCATCTAAATACCTCATGGATTAAAGAGTAAATATATAAATTTTGAAACAAAATAGCATCCATTGTGTTTAAATGGAGTTCCATCTTGGTTTCTAAGGCTGCATATTTCAGCTATGTAACTGTACAGCTCATGTGTGATTATTCCTGTCCTTTCTGGGTGATTTCTATTCTCATTTTATTGAATAGTCCTTGCTTCTTTAAGATAGGTATTAATAATTTTTTTCACAGGGCATAGAAATTTCCACCTGATCTGTTTTTGATTATCTTATTTGTATGAGGTGGGCATTATGTAAAACACTATTTAGAAATTACAGCTTTCAAGTTGTCACCTCAAGAGAGATAATTTCACTTTTTGAACAATCCAAATGTATAAAGAGTTCAAATAAAAAGCAGAAATGTTTAGGTAAATTTGAAATTTCTTGTAATTTGTAAGATATGTTTTTGCCAAAAGCTAATTATTAACTGCCAAGAAACCAGCAATATTTTAAACTTTAAACTTCAAAGAGACTGAAATGGTAATAAAACAGCTCCCTCTCCCATTTCCCAAGTATCCAATAACTGTTGGAAGGTATGTGATGATCTGCACAATGACAGATTTTTATATAACATTTTTTTAAATGATTCTGTATGTTCCCTCAATTCACTCACAAATCACTCATCTTATGGAATAAAATGAAAGTGTTAAAGCAGGATTGCTTCTCCTATGGGCTTCTAGAGGAATTTATTTACTGCATAAAACATTCTTGTCCAAACAAGAGGAAAAATCATCAATTAGAGGTTTGAAATCATTCACCATGATGCTATTTTCAGTAAAGAAGCTAGGAACAGTAGCCTTGACACTTGTTAAAAATCTGAATGTCTTAAAACCCACGTGCTTGGCCTTCTGGGACTTCCAGATGTTGTTGTCTTAACAACAAAGAATAAAATAGCTGGCAAGGTATATCTTACCATCTAGAGAAAGCTGAAAGCAGAGTGAATGGTATAAACTAGTAAGGATTCGTTAACTTTTAAGATTTAAACAATTGTTTTATGCATAAAATGTATTAAATGTATAATCTGTAAGCAACATATCCAGTTAATGTCTATAAATCCTTTACATTAAAAAAATATTTTCTAGAAGAAAACATAGGCAGTAACCTCATTGACATCACTTTTAGCAATGTTTTTGTGGATCTGATTCCAAAGGCAAGGGAAACAAATGCAAAAATAAACAAGTGGAACCACATCAAACTAGAATGCTGCATTATATATAACGTAATACTACTCAGCCATAAAAAGACTGAAATTCTAAAAATGAAATAAAATTAAAAAATAAAAGGCAAAAAAAAAAGACTGAAATTCTGCCTTCTGTGACAGCATAGATGGACCTTGAAGGTATTATGCTAAGTGAAATAAGTCAGAAGGAGGAATATAAATATAAATACTGCTAAATTTTTGCTCAGGAGTGTGACTTTTTTCTCAGGCATTCACGGATGGACATCTTGAAGTATTTTTGATGTATTTAATTTTTTTCCTTTGTGCACGCAGATAAAAATTGAAACGTTCTTTCCTTGAACTTCCTTTTATTTATGCCTCTTTCTGTTTTCCTTACCATTGTCCTTGTTCTGAACTATATTAGCATATATCTAGATTACCATAACAGATTATTACTGGACTTTTTTTTTTTTTTTTTTTTGCGGTACGCGGGCCCCTCACTGCTGCGGCCTCTCCCGTTGCGGAGCACAGGCTCCGGATGCGCAGGCTCAGCGGCCATGGCCCACGGACCCAGCCACTCCGCGGCACGCGGGATCCTCCCGGACCGGGGCACGAACCTGCGTCCCCTGCATTGGCAGGCAGACTCCCAACCACTGCGCCACCAGGGAAGCCCATTACTGGACATTTGTGATTGGTTTTCATTACCTTAAAATCACCCCACATAGCCCCTCATTAATTGTTCTTACGACATAATAACAACTTGAATACAAATGCTGCTCCATGGAAAACAATCTCAGCAGCTTGTAAAAACTCAATTAGTGGACATCTTCACTTTACCCACAAGGCTCAAGGGGTTCAGCACCATTTCTGGTGCTTCAGAGGCAGGCATCATCTCCAGTCTACTGGGATGCACAGAACTGCTATTATCAAACTTATACTGAACAATGTAATTGGCTCCCAAGGCTAATTTGACTCCTCTTATTTTCTTGCCAACTTCTTGAGATCTCTCCTTCAATTATATCTTTTTGTATATATGTGCTACTTGAACAGTAATTACTTAATTTTTAGTTACATATGTATGTATATGCCCACATTTACATATACACACACATATATATACCTATATCTAAGCATTTCATAAGTACGTGCTACTAGAGCTATGATTAGTTAATTACTGAGTTATATTTGCATATAAATCACATAAATACTCTCACAATCTATAAATATGGAAATCTAGAACTCTCTCAGGAAACAGTTGATGGCCTTTTGTCTGGTATCAGTCATGGTGTTTGGGATTCCTACAGCTATCTTATAACCTTGAGTATGGGTGCCATGTAAAAAAGGATAAAGGGCAAAAAGATAGAAGAAGCCTAAATCACTGTTGTCTCCTTAGAAAACAAGATCAGCCTTGGACTGACCACTTCAGTCTGCCTTTTTGTGTTTAAGACATTGTATTTAGGTTTCTGGTAAGAGTAACCATAAGCTATTCCTACCTATGATACAGTATAATCTAAATGGCATTAAATCAGAAACAACCATTAATAGGAATATGGTTTAAGAAATTATGTCACATGAACTTTATAGATTTTCATCAGAAGATTCAGGAAAATGATTTTGCATGGGGTAACTCTCTCCCCGTTCTTGAGTGTGATCCATACTCTCAACTCCCACCTAATCCCCTGTTTCTATGCAGTCTTTAATATAACAATTTTGGAGTATGTAGATGCATAAAATATGTGTGTGTCTTATATACTATGACTGAAGTTATGCAGAATATCTATGTACATAGAACTTAAAACTTACGTGCAAAAATGAAAATTGTATTTAGCTGGTAGGACCATAATTGATTTTCTTTTTCATTTTTCAAAATTATTTTTGCTTTTGTTGCAGCTTTGAAATTAAAAATTTAAATTTTTTTATAAAGAAGCAGTTGATTGTGATTGATGCTGAGATTTGGGACTGGAAGGCTCTGGAGGGGATAAGCAATGATTTTTCAACAACTTTTTACTACTTAATACTTAAATTTTAGCTAAATTATCAGGAGGCAGAAGAGTGATTAGAGTTAGGAGGTTATGAAATAATTATGTGAAAAGCAAAAATATAACATAATTATATAGATTTACTAAGTTGAATGGTAATGTTTTTTCTTCTTCAGTTTTGACACTCTAGTAATAATTTCCTCACCAATTCACTTAAAAATAGATACTGTCTTCTGTGATATCAGTCTAAAAATATTGTTACATACATGTCTATATTATGCTTACTCCAAAAGCAATGAAGTTAGTAGGGTTGAGGGCTTTAACAGTGTAAGAGCTCTGTCAATGATTTTTAATTTTTTTTTTTTTTGGTATGCGGGCCTCTCACTGCTGCGGCTTCTCCCGCCGCGGAGCACAGGCTCCGGACTCGCAGGCCCAGCGGCCACGGCCCACGGGCCCAGCCGCTCCGCGGCACGTGGGATCCTCCCGGACCGGGGCACGAACCCGCGTCCCCCGCATCAGCAGGCGGACTCCCAACCACTGCGCCACCAGGGAAGCCCTGTCAATGATTTTTAAGCCATAAGCATCCTTTATCTAACAATGTTCCAACCATTTAACCTTGAATTATTTGTTTAAGCAGAAATACAACCTTCCACTGAGTTCAAGTCTGTGAGCATTTTCGTTCTCCCTGAATGTTAGATTAATAGCCAGATGCCAGAAAAAATTCTACATAACATACTAGATTAATAGGGCCTATTGTAGTAATATTAAAAAAAAATCAGCGCTAGTCAGGGTTCTCCACAGAAACAGACCAGTGTGTGTGTGTGTGTGTGTGTGTGTGTGTGTGTGTGTGTGGAGAGAGAGAGAGAGAGATTTCAAGAAATTGAAATGCATGATTTTGAGGACTAGCTAGTCTAATCTCTAGGATAGGCTGGCAGACTGGGAACTCTCAAGCAGCAATTGGTGCTGTAGTTTTAAGGTAGAATTTCTTCTTCCTTAGGGAAAATTCAGTTTTGCTTCTAAGGACTTCCAACTAATTGAATGAGGCCCTTCCACATTATCACGAATAATCTCTTTTGCTTAAAATCAATTGATTATAGATTTTAACCACAACTACAAAATATCTTCACAGCAACACAATAGATTAGTGTTTGAAGTTAGTAGGGTACCACAGCCTAGCCAAGTTGATGCATTAAACTATCACAGTCTATCCCTTGTCAACTTGACACTCATATGCATCTCTTTAACCATAATTAACCTTCAGTAAAGACAATAACAATGTCATACTTCCACCTAACATGAGACAACTCTCTTGTGTACAAAGAAAACTGTGCTAACCCTTTCCCCAGGAGGGGATGTGAAATCCTTGGGTAATGTTCATTCTTTTCCATGTTATCCTGTAACTTGAATGCTGTCATGTAAACTTAACTATTATGAATACATCTTATGTCAGATGATAATTAAGTTAAGAAAGAAAAGATAATATTTATTATATACAGTATATATAATTAATATGTATAAAATAATACATAAAGGTATAATATACTATAATATGTATACATACACACAAAAATATTTACAACAATATAAAGAAGAAATACTCACAGTAATCAGTCTTCATTTCTGCAACTGGTCACATGATCATAGCTGGTATTTATAACTACCTTCTTCTACTACCCATTCTGTATTTCCTTTACCCTCAGCAATCCCCTTAGCTGGTAATGGTTCTTTGCCTAATGCGCCACCCCAAACCTTCATTCATGAAGTGTCTGGGTCATTAGTAGTCCTTTCTGATTTGGGTTGTCATAGTTTTCCATTGACAGGGCATGATAGCACTAAGAGATGCCCTAAGGGATCTCCTATATTCCAGATTGTGCGATTGGGAAACGTTAAGATTTTTTTTACAAGTGGGAGACACTAAAGCATGTTTGTACACTGTGGACTGAGCAAGTAGAGAAGAAATTGATGATGGAGAAAAGGCAGGGGGATCAAGGAAGGGGGTAAATTCCTTAAGCAGGATAGAGAACATGGATCACTTTTTTTCTTTTTTTAGAAATGTATGCCTGACATGTTTTTTTAATATTTATTTATTTATTGGCTGCCTCGGGTCTTAGTTGCGGCACATGGGATCTTCGTTGTGGCATGCGGGTTTCTCTCTAGTTGTGGCATGTGGGCTCCAGAGTGCGCAAGCTTAGTTGCCCCGCGGCATGTGGGATCTTAGTTCCCTGACCAGGGATGGAACCCGTGTCCCCTGCATTGGCAGGCGGATTCTTAACCACTGGACCACCAGGGAAGTCCCTTTTTTTTTTTTTCTTGTTGACAGACTTTATTGTTAAATCACAGAAATCCAATTTCCTCTCACAAATCAGGATAAATCAACCCAGTCAGTACAGTGATTACTTTCTTTGTCTGTTATTTAGAGACATGAGGAGACCAATTTGGCTCGGTATCAGTCTTAACTTCTAGTTCAGTGAAATCATTGTTGTATCTCCTGATGTAAGCATTCCTTCCCTTGAGATTAAGACCTCTAGACCAACAGAGCATGAGGTCCTGGGGACAGAAAGCATCATTTTTCTAGTGCATCACTAGAGGTAACGGTGAGTAGTGTTACTCCTATTTTCACCCCTTGATTCCTAGGCCTGTGAATCCTGGGTATCAGAGATAAAGTACTATATATTGGATGCTGATTTAGAGCATATACAGAAGGTTACCTCTGTCTTGCAAGGAGTTTCCACCTATCTGGTCCTGTGTCAGAATTTTTGAAAGAGCTTTCCACTATTCTATCAAACCAGCTGCTTTAGGATTACAGGTAACATAGTAAGACTAGTGAATTCCTTGAGCATGGGCCCCATTACTGCACTTCATTTGCTGTGAAGTGAGTTCCTCGATCAAAAGCAATGCTATATGGAACACCATAATGATGGATAAGGCATTCCGTAAGTTCATAGATGGTAGTTTTGGCTGAAGCATTGTGTGGAAGGAAAGCAAATCCATATCCAGTATAAGTTTTTATTCCACTAAGAACAAAGTGTCGCCCCTTCCATGATGGATGTAGCCCATTGTAATCAACCTGCTACCACATAGCTGGCTGATTACCCTGAGGAATGGTGCCATATTGGGTGCCATAGTATTGGTCTCTGCTGCTAGCATATTGGGCACTCAGCAGTGATTATAGCCAGGATAGCCTTGGTGAGTGGAAGTCCATGTTTCTGTACCCATGCATAACCTTCATTCCTGCCACTATGGCCACTTTGCTCATAAGCGCACTGGGAGATGACAGGAGTGGCTGGATAAAAAAGTTAACTGGTGTCCACAGAACAGGTCATCATATCCACTTGATTATTAAAATCCTTCTCTGCTAATGTCACTCTTTGTTGAGCACTCGCATGGGAAATACATATCTTTACACTTTTCACACATTCAGAGAGGTCTATCCACATACCTCTTGCACAAATGTCCTGGTCACCAATTTTTCAGTTGTGTTCCTTCCAAGTCCCTGACCAATCCAGCCAAATCATCGGCCACAGACCATGAATAAGTCTACAATCATATATCTGGCCATTTTTCCTTCCAAGCAAAATTTACCAGCAGAGGTACTGCTCAAAGTTCTGCCCACTGGAAGGATTTTCCTATACCTCTGTCCTTTAGCACTGTCCCAGAAAAGTGCTTTAGTGCTATAGCTTCCCTGTTTGGGGTGGTGCCTGTATATTGTGCAGAACCATCTGTAAACTAGGCCCAAGTGTTCTTCTTCTCATCAGCCAACTGATAGTAATGAACTCCATGAGGATATAGGTGCAGGCTGAGAGAGAAGACCGTACAGCAGAAGTGGGAACCATGGGCATTTGGGCCACTTCTTCATGTAACTTACTTGTGCCTTGAGGACCTGCTCAGGCCCAATCAAGTATACACCACTTCCATTTGATGATGGAGTGCTACTGTGCATGCCTAACACTGTGGCTTGGTTAGAACCAGTTACTGGATGTGTTAGGTAACACCCAGTTCATGATGGGCAGATCAGGTCGCATGGGAATGTGGTGGTACATGGCTATGTGTTCATTGTCTACATGGCCCAGTAGCAAGGCAAAAGCTGTTTCTCAAAAGGAGAGTTGTTATCTGCAAGGATGGCAGAGCTTTGCTCCAAATTCATAAGGATCTGTACTGTGATTCGCCTATAGGAGCCTGCCAAAGTCTCCAAATAGCATTTCTGTCTGCCACTGAAACTTCAAGCAGCATTGAATCTGGTGGATCATATGGTCCACATGGCAGAGCATGACAGCATGGACTTATTGCAGACTATTCTCTTTTTCTCAGCCCCACTCAAAGCTAGCAGCCTTTGGGGGCCATTGAGTAAATGGGATGGAATAGCACAACTAGATAAAGAATTCATTGCCTACAACATCCAGAGACCCACTAGGCATTGGGTACCTTTTCTGGTTGTAGGAGGGGTCAGATTCAACAACTTAACCTTAGAAAGGATATCTCAATATGCACCTCACCACTGGACACCTAGAAATTTCACTGAGGTGGAAGGTCCCTGAATTTTTGTTGGATTAATTCCCCAACATTTGGCTGGGTTTGGCCAGAGTTGTTGCTACTACTTAGTCACTAAATCCAATCAGCAAAATGTCATCAATTTAATGGTCTTTTGATAATGTCTTGTGGAAGGGAAAGGTGAACAAATTCTCTGTGGACTAAATTATGACATAGGCTTGGGGAGTTGATATTCCTCCTCTGAGTTAGGAGAGTGAAGATTTATTGTTCACTTGCCATGTGAAAGCAAATTGCTTCTGGTGGTCTTTACTAACAAGTTTGAGAAAAAATGGATTTGTCAGATCAATAGCTATATAACAGGTACCAAGGATATGTTAATTTGCTCAAGTAATGAAACCATATCTGGAACAGTAGCTGCAATTGCAATCATCACCTGGTTATGTTTATGATGATCCACTGTTGTTTTCCAAGATCCATCTGTTTTCTACACAGGCTAAATAGACAAATTCAATGGAGATGAGGTGGGAATCACCACCCTTTCATCCTTCTAGTCCTTGATGGTGGCACTAATCTTTGCCATTTCTCTAGGAGTGAGGTATTCCCTTTGGTTTACTATTTTTTGGGTAGAGACAATTCTAGTGGTTCCACTCGGCCTTTCCTACTATCTTATTCCTCACTTCACAGGTCAGGGAGCTAAAGTCTGAATTCTTTCAGTTGTTGGCTATGTCTATTCCAGTTACATACTCCTGAAGTATAGAAATGACCACAGGATAGGTTTGGGAACCCATTGGACCCACAGTGGGAATGGACCTGAGCTAAAACTCCATTGATCACCTGGCCTCCATAAGCCCCTACTCTGACTGGTAGACATTTTTGTTCTCCTGGAATTAGCATCAGTTCAGAGCCAGTGTCCGATAGTCGCTAAAGAAATGGTATCTCCTTTTCCTCAAAGCACAATTACTCTGGGAAAAGGCTATATGTCCCTTTGAGGTAGGCTGGGAGAAAAATTAAGAGTATAAATTTTTGACAGCATAGCAAGGTCTTTGTACAAGGGGAGCCAGACTCCCCTTCATTCAAAGAGCTCTGGGTCTATAAACTGGCTCAACTCTGGGGATTGATTGAGGGATAGTCATTCTCTGTTTTAATCATTTAAGTTAGACTTCTTTTCATTCCACCTAGAGCTCTTCCATATATACAGATAAAGTAAGAAGTTTGTAGACTGCCCATCTATTTCTTTTTTAGGGATGCCATGATTAACTAACCAATGCCATAGGTAAGTCTTCATTGACTCTCCTTTTCATTATTGTAAACATTCTACCTTATCTTTGGTGAATAAGTGCTACCACTGGTGTCTGCCACTTTGGGATTTAATTATCATTGTATGTAGGAATATCAGTTAATTAACAACAGTTTTTGGTATAATTTCTGACCTACAGAAAAGAGTGACAGTTGTGGTGAAATGTGTGTTTTCTGGACCCTCCCCAGGTGGGTGAACATTTCTTACATGATAAAACCAGGCCAACATTCCAACCTCCCTAAGCCTTTGGATCCCTTTCTCTATAGTATACCAGCGCAATTCTGGCGCTTCAAATTCATATATTATAGGCAGCTTTTGGTTGGTACATGTTTCAGCCAACCAACTAAACTATTAGAGCCCTTTCTAACCCCTTGAGCTGCAACACTGAATCCAAAATCTCTTTAATGGGTCTGTATCAATAAATACAGGCTGACCCAACTTTATGTTCCTTTTACCCGATACCTTTATTCTCCATTCTCACACATACTCCCCATATTTCTGTCCATATAAATTGGAAAAATCATTTAGTTCCTTTAAAACACACTTCCTCATGGGTCAGCCATTTTACTTCACCTTCGTCTTTCAAGTCCTGCTGGAAATTAGGTCTATTTACAGGTCTAGAAGCAAACATAGTAGGGTAGCTCCAGGGGAGAATCAGTAGTGTCTTACCAGACAATTACCTCATGAGTTAATTGTTCCTCATAATTGTTAATGGTTTCTCAGGCAAATCAGGGTTAACCTCTTCAGATAGGGGTAGAAAGACTGCCTTTTCTGGCAAAGGTTTTAGCAGAACTTAGGGATTTAATTTCTCCAGCTTTATTTGCAATCTGCCCATATATACCCATTCTAAAATTCAGGATCCCATTCTTTCCTAATAAATAACCTCACTTTAACAGAAGACCCCCCGAAGGATGGTAATTCAATTTGTGTTGAATTTAGCTCCTCACAGGATGAGGCTCTGGGTTTGGTTTTCAGCAATGTCAGCCCTGTGGCTATAGGAGTTAAAGTTTATTTCAGGGCAGACGTAGAAACTGATGTGGACTGAACTATGTCCTCCCCGAAACTCATATGTTGAAACCCTAACTCCCAGTGTGAATGTACTTTGAAATTTGGCTTTTAGGAGGCAACTAAGATTAAATAAGGTCATAAGGGTGGGGTTTTGAGCCAGTAGGATTGATGGCCTTATAAGAAGAGGAAAAGAAAGAGAGATCTGTCTCTCTCTCCATGAACACTCATCAAGGAAAGACCATGTGAGGACACAGTGAGAAGGTTGCTCCTGTGCAGATCAAGAAGAGAGCCCTAACCAGAAGCCAAACCCTGTTGGACCTCAGTCTTGGACTTCCCAGCCTCAAGAACTCTGAGAATAAAGGTCTGTTGTTTACGCCAACCAGTCTATGATATTTTTTATAGCAGCCTGAATGGATTAAGACACAGCCTGAGCTGGCTAACCCAGAAACTTTCAGGTCATTTACAAGGTACTTGAGCTGGGAATTTGAAGCCCTGTACTCATCCTTTTCTTTCCACACTTTGTTCAGTGCAGTTAGTATTAGAATAGGCAGATAGCTAGATATGAGCAGAGAAAGGGGGGCACGGACCAAATGGCAGGAAACCATACATCTTGTGAACAACAGGGGTCCATGAGCAAAGAAAAGCAGGAACCTCCAGACTGACAGGAAACTACACATTTTGGATGACAGGGGTCCTGGAGGCAGACAAAGAAAGGTGGAGAAACACTGGAATCTTGTGTCTGAATGTAACCTTTTGCTCATTATGCCCTCATTACAATAAAATTAGCCTTGCAGGTAAGAAGTATCCATCAGGCACCTACACCGTGATGCTTCCCATCAAGACTAAATAAGGACAAAAAACACTCCTTCCCTCAGGAAGGTGAAGCTGGGATGAAAATCAGGAAATATGACTTAAAACTCCTCCCTTCCCAATGAATATTCCGCCTATTCATTTCCACACACCCTGTAACCAGCTTGCCAAAGAAACTCAGGGCAGCTACTCACCCGAGTCTGTCCAATCTCCCCTTGAGTGTGTACTATAGCTCAATAAATCCTTGTTTTGTTTTCTTGACCTCCCTATCGCATCTCTGAATTCTTTCTGCAACAAGAACCTACTCTCCAGTAACATTAGGAGTAAACAGCCTATCTCATTATACTTGTTGTTTGACAAAAATATTCTAAGGTATCAAATTCAGGGTAAACAGAAACTTGCCTTTTATAAGTATTTGACTTGAAGGATTCAATAATGATGTTTTACATATCTCTATTGCCACATTATGTCATGGACTTTTACTGCATCTTTACCACTGGAAATAGTCATTAGTTAGATTCAACCAACTGAGGATCAGAAATATTCCCCCCAAAAGTTTCAGAAAGTTCCACAAAGCAAAACTTGAATTTTACAGCTTCTGGCAACTATTTACTTAGCATTCACATTATATTTACAATTATTTACATAGTATTTACATTATAGTAGGTAATAAGTAATCTAGAGATTATTTAAAATATAACGGAAGATGTGCAAAAACTATGTGCAAATACTCTACCATTGTATATAAGGGACTTGAGCATCCACAGATTTTGGTATCCAAGGGGTGGGGGGGGGGAGGGGAGTTGTGGTCCTTGAACCAATCCTCCATGGATACCAAGGGAGAACTGTAAATAGATCAATTTTTTTTTTTAAAGGAATTGGCTGGCAGTTGAGCAGGCTGGCAAGTTTGAAAAGCTTAGGGCAGAACTGTAGGCTGGAAACACTCAGGTAGGAGTTGATGCAGCAATCTGAGGCAGAACTTCTTCTTCTTCAGGGAAACTTCGGATTTGCTTTTACAGGCTTCCCAAGGATTGCAAGAGGCCCATTTACTATTGAGAATAATCTCCTTTACTTAAAGTCTATTGATTTTAGATCACATATCATCCACCACATCATCACCACATCTATAAAATACCTTGACAGAAATATCTAGATTAGTATTTGATTGAACTGTCCTCTATAGCTTAGCCAAATTAACACATAAAAACTAATCGTCCCAAGTAATATATGATAACTTACTGGATCTACACTATCCAACTGCCTGATTCACACTGAAGTCTCTTTCTATACCTTGTAAATAACTTATTTGTGAAAATTTATTTTAAGAAGCTTGTAATTGTTTTTACCCTAGTCAAAACTGTTTATATAACATACTGTGCACATTGCTTAATGTAGGCAGAGCAGAATCTTTGTTTCCTGAGGGCCCATTATAAAATTCCCCTCCTTAATAAAGTTGTGTGTGGGAAAACATTTTTAAAAATACAAAAATATCTATGAACAAAAATATTCATACTAATTTATAAAACTATTCCCTACCCAGGTAATCTTCCTCTCTTAATACAAAAATCTCTTCTTTCCCACTGTATGCGCATTATTCTTAGCAGTCCCTCAAAAAAGGTCTCACTTGTAAAGTTCACTTGCATTGCCTGTTGGTATTCCAATGTATGAATATTCCATTATATATTTACCCATTCTATTGTTGAAGGACGCTTAAGATGGTGTCAGTTTAGGGCTATTAGAAATAATGGTGCTGTGGACATTACTGTGCATGCCTTTTGGTGAATACATACATGAATTTCTTTGGTGTATATGTGTAGGAATGAAATTGCTAGAACAAATGCTATGCTTATATTAAACCTTAATAGGTAGCAGATTCCTCAAATGATTCTATCTATTCTTCTATTTAAACTTCCACCAACAGTACATGAGAATTTCACTTGCACTGCATCCTTGTCAGAATCTGGTACTGTAAGTGTTTTTTTTTTTTTTTTTTTTTAATTTTAAGCCATTCTGGTGGGTGTGCCACTGTGTAGTAGTGCATTATTACTCTGTGCATTACTCTGATGACTAATAAGGTTGATTTCCAATCCTTAATTTTATTAGCCATTGGGAGGATGAATATTTTATATATATGGATATATACATCTATATCTATCTCTATATAAATATCTGTATCTATATATGTTAGGTGAGGTATTTCTTCATTATTTTGCTCAGTTTTGAAATTCAAGATTTATACTTTTATATTACTGATTATATCTTACAATCCAAGCACCTGGTATATTTATTAAGTTATATTTATATTAATTTCTGAAAATGTTTTTATAGTTTTCTATGTAAAATGTTTTACTTCCTATAATGTATAACTAGGTATTTGATTAACTTATTTATTCTATCTGTAGAAACTTTTCATCTGGGTATAGGGTGTACTCTGCAAGTTTTTTGAAAGAAAAACTTTATTTATTTAATGGATATAAGATTATAACTTCTTGTGTTATTTGTATTTCTCTAGGATATGGTCTATTTCATGTAAATTTTCAAATGTATTGGCATCAAGTTATGCATAAAATATTCTTACTCTCTTATAGGGACAATCTTTAGTGCTTACTTTTTATTATTGTGTGTCTTATATTTATTTTATCAGTCTAGCCATAAGTTTATCAATTTTATTATTTTCAAAGAATCAGTATTTGGCTCTATTAGTTTTTATTTTTCCAATTTTTTTCTTGTAGTAAACTACACAACATAGAATTTACCGTTTAGCCATCTTTAAGTGTACAGTTCAATGATATTAAGTACATTCATAAGTTAATGTTCTACAACCATCACCACTGTCTATCTCCAAAAATCTTTTCATCTTGTAAAACTGAAACTCTGTACCTATTAAACAATAACTCTCCTTTCCCCTCTTCACCAAGTCCCCAGCAACCACCCTGCTACTATCTGTCTCTGTAATTTTGACTACTTCAAGTACCTCATGTAAGTGGATTCATACAGTATTAGCTTTTATGTGACTGGCTTATTTCACTTAGCATAATGTCCTTAAGTTTTGTCCATGTTGTGGCATGTTGAAGAATTTTCTTTCTTTTGAAGGCTAAATAATGCACCATTGTATGTTTATATCACATTTTGCTTATCCATTCATCTGTTGATGGACACTTGTGTTGTTTCCTCATTTTAACTATTGGGAATAATGCTGCTATGGATATGTGTATACAGATATCTCAAGACCCTACTTTCAAGTCTTTTGGGTATATACTTAGAAATGAAATTACTACATCTTATGGTATTCTATTTTTATTTTTTTAAGGAATCACCATACTGTATTCCATAGAAGCTGTACCATTTTACATTCCCACAGATAGTATACAAGTGTTCAAATTACTCCACATTCTCACCAACACTTGTTGTTTTCTGTGTGATTTTGGTTTTGTTTTTGGGGGGATAATAGCCATCCTAGTTGGTATGAGATGGTATCTCATTGTAGTTTTGATTTGCAGTTCCCTAATGATTAGTGATGTTGAGCATCTTTTCATGTGCTTATTGGATATTTGTATATCTCCTTTGTAGAAACGTCTATTCAAGTCCTTTGCCAAAATTTTAATCAGGTTATTTCGGTGTTCTTGTGGTTGTTGAGTTGTGGGAGTTCTTTATATATTCTATATTAATGCGTTGTCAGATATATGATTTGCAAATATTTTCCCATTCTGTAGGTTTCTTTTTTAGTCTATTGATTGCATCCTTTTATGCATAGATGTTTTAAATTTTGATGTAGTACAATTTATCTATTTTTACTTTTGTTGCCTGTGCTTTTCATGTGATGTCCAGGAAATCATTGCCAAATCCAATGTTGTGAAGTTTTCCATTCTGTTTTCTTCTGAGAGTTTTATAGTTTTAGGTCTTACATTTAGATTGTTAACCCATTTTGAGTTAATATATGTACATTCTGTAAGGTATGGGTTCAACTTTATTCTTTTGTATGTGGATATCCAATATTACCAATACTATTTGTTGCAAAGACTGTCTTTTCCGCCATTTTAAGGAAATGACACCCTGATCAAAAAGCATTTGACTATATATGTGAGGGTTTATTTCTGGGCTCGCTATTCTGTTCTATTGGTCTGTACGTCAGTCTTTATGCCAACACTATACTATTGAGATTACTGAAGATTTGTAATAAATTTCAAAATCAGTAGTGTGACACCTCTACTTTGTTCTTCTTTTTCAAGATTATTTTAACTATTCAGGTTTCCTTGAGATTACATGTGGATTTTAGAATGGATTTTTCTTTTGGGCAAAAAAAATTGCAATTTTGATAGGGATTGCATTAAATTTGTAGATTGCTTGATTGGATCTGGGGAATGCTAGGATTGGGCTGCATATAAGTGTATTAATTTTCCACATCTGATGTAACAAATTACTACAAATTTAATAGCCAGAAACATCACACATTTATCACCTCACAGTTTATTTATTTATTTTATTGGAGTATAGTTGCTTTA
Source organism: Leucopleurus acutus (assembly GCF_964270905.1). Taxonomy (NCBI): domain Eukaryota; kingdom Metazoa; phylum Chordata; class Mammalia; order Artiodactyla; family Delphinidae; genus Leucopleurus; species Leucopleurus acutus. Next base: position 29,678,679 of record NC_139148.1, on the reverse strand, counting down.
GAATGTTCTGTTAGTTTCTACTGTACAATAAAGATAATTTTATTAGCCATTGGGAGGATGAATATTTTACATATATGTATATATACATCTATATCTATCTCTATATAAATATCTGTATCTATATATGTTAGGTGAGGTAGTTCTTCATTATTTTGCTCAGTTTTGAAGATATAAAAGGAAATGAAGTTGAGTTATTTGTAGTGAGGTGGATGGACCTAGAGACTGTCATATAGAGTGAAGTAAGTCAGAAAGAGAAAAACAAATACCGTAGGCTAACATGTGTATATGGAATCTAAAAAAAAAAAAAGGTTCTGACGAACCTAGGGGCAGGACAGGAATAAAGATGCAGACGTAGAGAATGGACATGAGGACACTGGGTAGGGGAAGGGTAAGCTGGGACGAAGTGAGAGAGTGGCATGGACATATATACACTACCAAATGTAAAATAGCTAGGTAGTGGGAAGCCGCCACATAGCACAGGGAGGTCAGCTCAGTGCTTTGTGTCCACCTAGAGGGGTGGGATAGGGAGGGTGGGATGGAGACGCAAGAGGGAGGCGATATGGGGATATATGTATATGTATAGCTGATTCACTTTGTTATAAAGCAGAAACTAACACACCATTGTAAAATGATTATACTCCAATAAAGATGTTAAATAAATAAATAAATAAATAAAAAAATAAAAGAATCTGTCTGACAGTGCAGGGGACACGGGTTTGAGCCCTGGTTCGGGAAGATCCCACATGCCTCGGAGCAACTAACCCTGTGCGCCACAACTGTTGAGCTTGTGATCTAGAGTCCACGAGCCACAACTACTGAGGCCATGTGCCACAACCACTGAAGCCTGTGTGTCTAGTGCCTGTGCCCTGCAACAAGAGAAGCCACCGCAATGAGTAGCCCCTGCTCGTCACAACTAGAGAAACCCCGCGCACAGCAACGAAGACCCAATGCAGCCAAAAATAAATAAAATAAATAAATTTAAGATAACCATGATAAATATTGGTAAATCTATGTTTAACATATTAGCAATATAAAAGAAAAATAAACAAATAAAAAGAACCAACTGAAAATATCATATAAAGAAAACATAGTAGGTAGAAAACAATAACCAAATAGTGTGGACAAAGTGAAGTGGAAGATTTGAGTGAAGAATTCTTCCAAGTAGCAAGACATTCTGCAAAAATAACAAGTAAAAAATATAAACAGTAAGTGTATTGGAGTATCAATATCTAGATTTTTATCATCTTAAATACGAACGTAAAAAGAGATGTGTAATTTTTAAAGTAATGGTCAAAATAAAATTCTCAGAAATAAAGATGAAGGAATTCAGGTTGAAAGAACTCATAGATTTTTAAACAGGAGAGATCATCTCATACCTTTTTTAGATATTGATAAAATTTAAAATTATTAAAGTTTTAAAACTTCCAGACAGGAAGATAGATCGCCTACAGCACACAACATAAGAATCAGAATTTCCACACAATGTGAGATGCTAGCATACTAAACGAAGGGAAAGAATTTTAAATTTTAAACTAAAATTTCATATCCAGCAAAAGTTTCCTTCAAATGTGAAGGTCAAGTATGAGAGTTACCTCAGAAAATTTGCCACATGAAGATTCTTGTTGAATATTCTTGTCTCCTTTGTCATAGATTAACTGGCCATAAGTACATGGGTTTATTTCTGGGATTTCTATCGTGTTCCATTGATCTATATGTCTTTGTGCCAATACTGTACTGTTTTGATTACTGTAGCTTTGTAGTGTAGTCTGAAGTCAGGGAGTGTGATTCCTCCAGCTCCATTCTTCTATCTCAAGATTGTTTTGGCTATTTGGGGTCTTTTGTGTTTCCATACAAATTTAAAAGTATTTTGCTCCAGTTCTGTGAAAAATGTCATTGGTAATTTGATAGGGATTGCATTGAATCTGTAGGTTGCCTTGAGTAGTATTGGCATTTTAACCATATTGATTCTTCCAATCCGGGAACACAGTGTATCTTTTCATCTGTTTCTTTTATCTTCATTATCTTTTATGAGCATCTGATAGTGCCTCCTTAGGTGGGTTTATCCTACATATTTTATTCTTTTTGATATGATGGTAAGTGGGATTGCTTCCTTAATTTCTCTTTCTGATATTTTGTTATTAGTGTATAGGAATGCAAGAGATTTCTGTGTATTAATTTTGCATACAGCAACTTTACCGAATTCATTGATGAGTTCTAATAGTTTCCTGGTAGCGTCTTCAGGATTTTCATGTCATCTGCAAACAGTGACAGCTTTACTTCTTCTTTTCCAATTTGGATTCCTTTTATTTCCTTTTCTTCTCTGTGGCTAAAACTTCCAAAATTATATTGAATAAGAGTGGTGAGAGTGGGCAACCTTGTCTTGTTCCTGATCTTAGTGGAAATGCTTTCAGTTTTTCACCATTGAGGATGATGTTGGCTGTGGGTTTGTCATATATGGCCTTTATTATGTTGAGGAAAGGTCCCTCTATGCCTACTTTCTGCAGGGTTTTTATCATAAATGGGTGTTGAATTATGTCAAAAGCTTTCTCTGCATCTATTGAGATGATCATACGGTTTTTCTCCTTCAATTTATTAATATGGTTTATCACATTGATTGATTTGCGTATATTGCAGAATCCTTGCATTCCTTGAATAAGCCCCCTTGATCATGGTGTGTGATCCTTTTAATGTGCTGTTGGATTCTGTTTGCTAGTATTTTGTTGAGGATTTTTGCATCTAGGTTCATCAGTGATATTGGCCTGTAGTTTTCTTTCTTTGTGACATCCTTGTCTGGTTTTGGTATCAAGGTGATGGTGGCCTCGTAAAATGATTTTGGGAGTGTTCCTCCCTCTGCAGTATTTTGAAAGAGTTTGAGAAGGATAGGTGTTAGCTCTTCTCTAAATGTTTGATAGAATTCCCCTGTGAAGCCATCTGGTCCTGGGCTTTTGTTTGTTGGAAGATTTTTAATCGTAGTTTCAATTTCACTGCTTGTGATTGGTTTGTTCATATTTTCTATTTCTTCCTGATTCAGTCTTGGCAGGTTGTGCATTTCTAAGAATTTGTCCATTTCTTCCAGATTGTCCATTTTATTGGCATAGAGTTGCTTGTAGTAATCTCTCATGATCTTTTGTATTTCTGCAGTGTCAGTTGTTACTTCTGCTTTTTCATTTCTAATTCTGTTGATTTGAGTCTTCTCCCTTTTTTTCTTGATGAGTCCGGCTAATGGTTTATCAATTTTGTTTATTTTCTCAAAGAACCAGCTTTTAGTTTTATTGATCATTGCTATCGTTTCCTTCATTTCTTTTTCATTTATTTCTGATCTGATTTTTATGATTTCTTTCCTTCTGATAACTTTGCGGTTTCTTTTTCTTCTTTTTGTAATTGCTTTAGGTGCAAGGTTAGGTTGTTTATTTGAGTTGTTTCTTGTTTCTTAAGGTGGGCTTGTATTGCTATAAACTTCCCTCTTAGAACTGCTTTTGCTCCATCCCATAGGTATTGGGTTGTCGTGTCTCCATTGTCATTTGATTCTAGGTATTTTTTTATTTCCTCTTTGATTTCTTCAGTGATCACTTTGTTATTAAGTAGTGTATTGTTTAGCCTCCATGTGTTTGTATTTTTTACAGATCTTTTCCTGTAATTGATATCTAGTCTCATGGCGTTGTGGTCGGAAAAGATACTTGATACAATTTCAATTTTCTTAAATTTACCAAGGCTTGGTTTGTGACCCAAGATATGATCTATCCTGGAGAATGTTCCATGAGCACTTGAGAAAAATGTGTATTCTGTTGTTTTTGGATGGAGTGTCCTATTAATATCAATGAAGTCCATCTTGTTTAATGTATCATTTAAAGCTTGTGTTTCCTTATTTATTTTCATTTTGGATGATCTGTCCGTGGGTGAAAGTGGGGTGTTAAAGTCCCCTACTATGAATGTGTTACTGTCAATTTCCCCTTTTAAGGCTGTTAGTGTTTGCCTTATGTATTGAGGTGCTCCTATGTTGGGTGCATAAATATTTACAATTGTTATATCTTCTTCTTGGATAGATCCCTTGATCATTATGTAGTGTCCTTCTTTGTCTCTTCTAATAGTCTTTATTTTAAAGTCTGTTTTGTCTGATATGATTATTGCTGCTTCAGCTTTCTTTTGATTTCTATTTGCATGAAATATCTTTCTCACTCTCAGTCTGTATGTGTCTCTAGGTCTGAAGTGGGTCTCTTGTAGACAGCATATATATGAGTCTTGTTTTTGTATCCATTCAGCCAATCTGTGTCTTTTGGTGGGAGCATTTAGTCCATTTACATTTAAGGTAATTATCGATATGTACGTTCCTATTCCCATTTTCTAAATTGTTTTGGGCTCGTTATTATAGGTTTTTTCCTTCTCTTGTGTTTCTTGCCTAGAGAAGTTCCTTTAGCATTTGTTGTAAAGCTGGTTTGGTGGTGCTGAACTCTCTCAGCTTTTGCTTGTCTGTAAAGGTTTTAATTTCTCCATCAAATCTGAATGAGATCCTTGCTGGGTAGAGTAATCTTGGTTGCAGGTTTTTCTCCTTCATCACTTTCAGTATGTCCTGCCACTCCCTTCTGGCTTGTAGGGTTTCTGCTGAGAGATCAGCTGTTAACCTTATGGGGATTCCCTTATGTGTTATTTGTTGTTTTTCCCTTGCTGCTTTTAATATGCTTTCTTTGTATTTAATTTTTGACAGTTTGATTAATATGTGTCTTGGCGTATTTCTCCTTGGATTTATCCTGTATGGGACTCTCTGTGCTTCCTGGACTTGATTAACTATTTACTTTCCCATATTAGGGAAGTTTTCAACTATAATCTCTTCCAATATTTTCTCTGTCCCTTTCTTTTTCTCTTCTTCTTCTGGGCCCCGTATAATTTGAATGCTGGTGCATTTAATGTTGTCTGAGAGGTCTCTGAGACTGTCCTCAGTTCTTTTCATTCTTTTTTCTTTATTCTGCTCTGTAGTAGTTATTTCCACTATTTTATCTTCCAGATCACTTATCCGTTCTTCTGCCTCAGTTATTCTGCTATTGATCCCATCTAGAGTCCTTTTCATTTCATTTATTGTGTTGTTCATCATTGTTTGTTTCATCTTTAGTTCTTCTAGGTCCTTGTTAAATGTTTCTTGCATTTTGTCCATTCTGTTTCCAAGATTTTGGATCATCTTTACTATCATTATTCTGAATTCTTTTTCAGGTAGACTGCCTATTTCCTCTTCATTTGTTAGGTCTGGTGGGTTTTTATCTTGCTCCTTCATGTGCCGTGTGTTTTTCTGTCTTCTCATTTTGCTTATCTTACTGTGTTTGGGGTCTCCTTTTTGCAGGCTGCAGGTTCGTAGTTCCCGTTGTTTTTGGTGTCTGTCCCCAGTGGCTAAGGTTGTTTCAGTGGGTTGTGTAGGCTTCCTGGTGGAGGGGACTAGTGCCTGTGTTCTGGTGGATGAGGCTGGATCTTGTCTCTCTAGTGGGCAGGTCCACGTCTGGTGGTGTGTTTTGGGGTGTCTGTGGACTTATTATGATTTTAGGCAGCCTCTCTGCTAATGGGTGTGGTTGTGTTCCTGTTTTGCTAGTTGTTTGGCATAGGTTGTCCAGCACTGTAGCTTGCTGGTCATTGAGTGAAGCTGGGTGCTGGTGGTGAGATGGAAATCTCTGGGAGATTTTCGCCATTTGATATTATGTGGAGCCTGGAGGTCTCTTGTTGATCAGTGTCCTGAAGTTGGCTCTCCCACCTCAGAGGCACAGCACTGACTCCTGGCTTCAGCACCAAGAGCCTTTCATCCACATGGCTCAGAAATAGGGAGAAAAAGTAGAGAGAAAGAATTAGTAGAAGTAGGAAGAAAGAAAGAAAGAAAGAAAGAAAGAAGGAAAGAAGGAAAGGAGGAAAGGAAGGAAGGAAGGAAGGAAGGAAGGAAGAAAGAAAGAAAGAAGGGAAGAAGGAAAGAAAGGAGGGAGGGAGGGAGGAAGGAGGAAAGGAGGGAAGGAAGGAAGGAAGAAAGAAGATACAGTATAATAAAATAACACATAATAAAGTTATTAAATTAAAAAATAATTATTTAGAAAAAAAAGGGACGGATAGAACCTTAGGACAAATGGTGGAAGCAGAGCTATACAGACAAAATCTTACAGAGAAGCATACACATACACACTCACAAAAAGAGGAAAAGGGGAAAAAATCATATATCTTGCTCTCAAAGTCCACCTCCTCAATTTGGGATGATTCGTTGTCTAAAGGAGGGAAAGAAAGAAAGATAGAAAGAAAGAAAGAAAGAAAGAAAGAAAGAAAGAAAGAAAGAAAGAAAGAAAGAAAGAAAGAAAAGTATAATAAAGTTATTAAAATCAGTTATTAAGAAAAAAAATTTAAAAAAAAACGGACGGATAGAACCCTAGGACAGATGGTGGAAGCAAAGCTATACAGACAAAATCTCACACAGAAGCATACACATACACACTCACAAAAAGAGGAAAAGGGGAAAAAATCATAAATATTGCTCTCGAAGTCCACCTCCTCAATTTGGGATGATTCATTGTCTATTCATGTATTCCACAGATGCAGGGTACATCAAGTTGATTGTGGAGCTTTAATCCGCTGCTTCTGAGGCTGCTGGGAGAGATTTCCCTTTCTCTTCTTTGTTCTCACAGCTCCCAGGGGCTCAGCTTTGGATTTGGCCCCGCCTCTGCGTGTAGGTCGCCGGAGGGCGTCTGTTCTTTGCTCAGACAGGATGGGGTTAAAGGAGCCGCTGATTCGGGGGCTCTGGCTCACTCAGGCCGGGGTAAGGGAGGGGCACGGAGTGCGGGGCGAGCCTGCGGCGGCAGAGGCCAGCGTGACGTTGCACCAGCCTGAGGCCCGCTATGCGTTCTCCCGGGGAAGTTGTCCCTGGATCCCGGGACCCTGGCAGTGGCGGGTTGCACGGGCTACCCGGAAGAGGGGTGTTGACAGTGACCTGTGCTCGCACACAGGCCCCTTGGTGGTGGCAGCAGCAGCCTTAGCGTCTCCCGCCCGTCTCTGGGGTCTGTGCTTTTAGCTGCGGCTCGCGCCCGCCTCTGGGATCCGCGCTTTTACCGCGGCTCGCACCCGTCTCGGATCCGTGCTTTTAGCCGCGGCTCGCGCCATTCTCTGGGGTCCGCACTTTTAGCCGCGGCTCGTGCCCGTCTCTGGAGTTTCTTTAAGCAGCGCTCTTAAACCCTTCTCCTCGTGCACCAGGAAACAAAGAGGGAAGAAAAAGTCTCTTGCCTCTTCGGCAGCTCCAGACCTTTTCCCGGACTCCCTCCCGGCTAGTCGTGGTGCACTAACCCCTTCAGGCTGTGTTTGCGCAGCCAACCCCAGTCCTCTCCCTGCTCTCCGACCAAAGCCCGAGCCTCAGATCGCAGCCCGGTCTGCTCCAGCAGGTGAGCAGACAAGCCTCTCGGGCTGGTGAGTGCTGGTCGGCACCTATCCTCTGTGCGGGAATCTCCCCGCTTTGCCCTCCGCACCCCTGTTGCTGCGCTCTCCTCCGCGGCTCCGAAGCTCCCGCGTCCGCCTCCCGCAGTCTCCGCCCGTGAAGGGGCTTCCTAGTGTGTGGAATCCTTTCCTCCTTAACAGCTCCCTCCCACTGGTGCAGGTCCCGTCCCTATTCTTTTGTCTCTGTTTTTTCTTTTTTTCTTTTGCCCTACCCAGGTACGTGGGGAGTTTCTTGCCTTTTGGGACGTCTGAGGTCTTCTGCCACAATTCAGTAGGTGTTCTGTAGGAGTTGCTCCACGTGTAGATGTATTTCTGGTGTATCTGTGGGGAGGAAGGTGATCTCCGCATCTTACTCTTCCGCCATCTTCCCCTCCACCCGATTAAGAGAAATTTTATATCAGAGGATAAGTTCTAGTTCATGAGTTTCAACATAGTTCTGGAGCATGTTTATCTCACACCATCTAGAAAGGCAATATGTAGTACGTAAGAGCATGAAATTCTGGAACCAGACACCTGGTCTTTCAATCCCAGCACTACCATTTACTAGTTGTGTAATCTTGGGTAAATTCCGTAACCTCTTTGTGCCTCTTTGCTTGTCTGTAAAATTGTGATGATAATAATACCTAACTATAAGATTATTTTGAGAATTAAGTGTAGGGCATTCAGCACGGTGCCCACGAATTCATAAGTATTATATATGTGTTAACCATTATTTTATTATCAAAGCATTTTGCTGAGTTTTCAGTGAAGGATTAATTGACATTTAATACAGGAAGAATATGGGCCCTATAGATAACCTTAACACTTAAAAACTACAATGTAGAAATACTAACCTTCTGAGAGGGAATCTGTCACATCTGTAGTCCCTAAAGCACTATCGGATGATTTCCATTAATATTAATTAGGTCAATAAAAAGTATTAATGTTTAAATACAAGCCATGGTTATCAGAAAAATTTATTAGCCTTAATACTTCACTCCCCATTTGTATAGGATAAATGAGGTAACTCAAAAGAGAGAGATTTTATGTTTTATCATTAGTAAATAGCTAAGCAGTGAAGAACTGAGGAACTCAGCTTTGACCACATCTTGGACTAAGTGAGATTTAAGGATTGTTCGGTATCCAAGGATACCTCTTAATGTAATTTCTATAAATCTGAGAAGAAAAGAGATTGTGATGATCTCATTTGAGAGTAATATGTGGAAGAAGGACCAGAATACATTGGAAATGCTGCCTAATCAAAGCATTGTTTTCATGTATATTTTATAGTTTTTAAGTGATTTTTTTAGCGTAATGTTTTCTAGCTGGAACATTTTATGTCATAATTACTAGTCTCATCAGAGATTTCATTTTTATTTATACAAATATGTGGAATCTATGATTAGATGTGTGCATTTAGGCCAGTTGGACCTCCTTTATTTTACATCAATGTACTTTTGGAATTTGGAATTCTCCTTTTTCAAGTATAATGCATATATATCTGGCACAGCTTCCTGCTTGACTCTATTGTTGTGCCTTATGTAAAATGACATTTGGTTTGCTTCTCATTGATTAGAATCAATAACATAAGTCATAATTATGTCCTGGAATAATATGCATTTCTAGTCTGGCTGCACTGTAGGTTGTGGGATATGGCCTGGGAAGCTAATCATCCTTTATCATTTCTTTCCACTTGGGAAAGGGCACCCAGAACGCTAAACAATCAACTTCGTAACTAAATATATAGGATAAAGTTGTTTACAAATTGGGGTCTCTTGTACTAAGGGGAAATATTGAGACCACTCTTTTTGCAAAACATAAATGGAGAACTAAGGCAAAGATAATTCAATCAGAATTTATGTCATCACCTCAAGATTTCAAGCCAAACCACAAGACTAGTACACTGTAATGTGTATATGTGTTGTGATGTCAATGTCCAATTCAAGTTAACTCTACATTTTATTGATCTGATGAGCACATTTGTTTGCTAAAGCCAAAAGACAATGCAGGTTCCCTGTCAGACTGTTATGATTGAGAGACCCCCTAAATTGTTTGGACTTATTGGCTTAATTATTCCACATTTGGGAATCCATGGAAGGGTCTCTGTTCTGGAACACTGATGCATGTGAGACTGTTGTGACTCTTCTCTCCTTTGCAAAATATTCTACTGCCTTGGCTTCTGTATTAGTCAAGATAAGCTAGGTTATGTTAGAGTGTCAAATTAATCCTGAAATCTCAGTGTTTTACCACAACAAAGGTTTATTTCTCAACCACACTACATGTTCAATGGGTATGGGGGAGGGAGGGGCATTTGGGGGTTTTCTCTGGGGCTTACCTATTCACTGAGGCAGGGGAGAGTGGACAGAGAGTCTCTAAAGGGCTCTTCTCTGATTCAGCCAAATCCATCACTTCTTCTCCCATTTCATTGGCTGAAACCAGTCATAAATCCTCGGTTAGCCTCAAGGAGTCTGAAAAATGGAGCTTTCCATGTGCCTGAGAAGAAGGAATATAGAATTGGGTTTGGCGAGCACAGCACTGTCTGCTACAGTTTTTAAGACACTGCCCTGTCCTGGTTCTTCTACCACTCAATCTGTTTTTTCTCTGCCTCCTCAATGGACTTCTTTTCCGTCACCCCTTGGGGAACTGGTGCTCCCCAAGTTACCATATCCGGTCCACTATTTTTTTTCTCCCCACAACTATCCCCAGGTACCTTCATCCACTCCTCCAGTTCTAACTGCAAACTATCTGCTGCTAACTTCCAGATCTATTATCCCAAGCCCTGACCTACCCACAAATCTTTAAACATAAATCCAACGATGACTGATTCAAGGATATCTCAAACTCAATGTGAAAAAATATAAACACATTATTTTTTTTCCAAACCTCATTCGTCCTCTTCCTGTATTCTTTGTCCCAGTTAGTGGCAGCATCGTATTTCCAAGTCTAGATTCCTCCCTATCATTCCCAGCTCTTAATTTTGTACGCCATCTTAGCTAGGCTGTGCTGCACAGTTGTTTAGTCAATTATCAGTCTAGATGTCCACTGTGAAGGTATTTTTTAGATGCGATTAATAGGTACATCTGTAGGCTTTGAGTAAAGCAGATTGCCACCCATAGTGTGACTGGGCCTCGTGCAATCAGTTGAGGGCCCCAAGAACAAGGACTGAGGTTTCCTGAAGGAATTCAGCCTCAAGACTGCAACACAGGGACTTCCCTGGTGGTCCAGTGGCTAAAACTCCGTGCTCCCAATTCCGGGGGCCCCGGTTCGATCCCTGGTCAGGGAACTAGATCCCACATGCATGCTGCAACTAAGAGTTCCCATGCCGCGACTAAAGATCCCGCATGCCACAACGAGGACCCGGCGCAGCCAAAATAAATATATAAATATTAAAAAAAAAAAGGACTGCAACACAGAAACCCTGCCTGAGTTTCCAGTATGCCTGCCCTGCTATACAGACCTTGGACTCAAGACTGTAACATCTGAGTTTCTAACCTACTGGCTTGCTCTATGAATTTCAGCGCCCTGACTTCCCCCAGCTAGGGCCTCGGGGAGGTGAGGGCTTGGTTCGGAGGCTGGAGGACACGGGACCATAGAGGGAGGGGTCCCGGGCTCTGATAGTCGGCACTAGCAGGATGCAGGGACCGCTGACCCCTGACCAGTGGGCGTACCCGCAGAGTCCCGCCCCTGCCGTCAGCCCTCGGAGACCCCACGCCGCGCCGGATGCGGCTCCCCCCGACTTCCGCTTCGGAAGCGAGGAGCCCGACCGGGAGCCGCGGCGTTTGTTCGTCCGAGCGTGGGTTTTCGGGACTGGTCCGGAGCCACGGTGAGGACCTGAGTGTAGCCTGAAGGGACCTTCCCTCCCCCCTCCCCGCATAACAAAGGTGACCCACCTGCATCCCACCCCTGCCATCTTGTTCTTGGAGGCCCCAGCAGAGCTATCGGGCTGAATTCGGCCTAGGATGTCTCAGGCAGAAGGCCTTGGTCTGTGAGAGTAGCGCTGATTCTACAAATGGAGAAGGTCTAAGTCCTAGATGAGGGCCCTGAGTGCTAGTGAGCAGACCTCGACCCCCAAAGCGGGCCACAGTGAGCAGCGCCCCTGCTCTCAGCTCTAGGAGGCCCTAGCAAGGTAAACAGATGTTGAGTGACCTAAATTCCCCTCTAGTGACGAAGGGAAATGAGGGCTACCTCGTGGCTCCCAAACTCAGGAGAGGAGGCTCCGGGCGGAGCTGGCAGGCCGTGGTACCCCCTCATCTCCTCTGGAGATGGTCTCAGGGAGATGAGAGCCTTGGTCTAATGGAATAAGCCCAATTCCGCAAAGGGACCTAGTCCTCAACAGCATTCATGGTTGTGACACCGAGTGAGGATGGGGGCCCCTCCCACAAGAAACGGGGCAGCATAAAGCACCAGCCCTGTTTTCAGGCTTGGGAGAATTGGGTATTTTGACATGAGTTGCATTCACTTATTCCCAGGACATCTCAGGGAGGTGAGAGACCAGGTCAAAGGGGGCAGCCTCGGGTTGGCAAGGGAGGATTTCAGGTTATGCCAGGTGTCATGGTGAGAACCTTGAGGACTGTGGGGATGTCCCACATGAAAGCATTCAGGCCACAAAGAATCCTCACTATTAGCATCCCTGGGAGACCTCAAGCATAGATGTCAGGCAGAAATGCCCATCAGTTCCCACTACAGGCTAACAGGGAAATAAGGGTCTTGGTCTGAGGAGAGTGGTCCCATGTCAGCAGAGGGAGAAATCTTAGACCCTATTAGGAGGCACATTTAGACCTTGAATTGGGATCTTGTGTGGGACCACAAGGACTTCAGCCTGCCTGCAACAGCTTTCATTCCTGGGAGACCACGTTTAGTTAGATACGGTCATCTTCACTTCCTCCTATTGGGACACAGGGGGGTTTGGCTCTTACTATCATACAGGCATCAATTCAGGCAAAAGTTGAGCTTCTCTACCAGGAGCCCAATTGAGAAACCTGAGTTAGGACTCAAAGTGTCCAGCCCAACCCTTGGATTTCAGCCCAAGAAATCTCTGGGAAGGACTGTCAGGTAGAGCGTCTGCTTCACTTCTTTATATCACGTCTAAGAGAGGTGAGGTCCTTAGTCTGAAGGTGCATCCACCAGTCAGCAAATGGAGAGTAGTGGTTCCAAGCCTTTTAAGGAGCCAAGGTGAGGACCTCGAATGATGATTGCAACGAACTCAGGATAGAAAGGACCCTACTGAGCTCGCAGCTCTGGTGTCCCCTGGCAGGGAGGTGGACTGAGGCACCCCTTCACTTCCTTCTCCTGGATCGCAGGGAGGTTTGAGGTGTCAGCTTAAGAGTAGCAGCGGGGAGGGTGCCCAGGCTCTGCAGAGACCTGACATGATAATATTGAAGATGAACCGAGAGGACCCCACTGCCAGCACCTGTTGTCACCTGAGTAAATCCAAGGCAGGGCTGATAGGATGTAGAGTAAAACTCTAAGGCCTCTGTGGTTCCTCTATGGGATTCTGGGAGGACAGGCTGACCGGGAAAACAGGAACCTTGTGGGTTCCCAGAGCAGTGCCCTCAAGGAAACTTGCAGAGGCAGCCTTTGATAAAGCCAAGGTGGAATCTCCCTACTTTAAGGTGCTCACGTCATCTCATTCTCCAGCCTCCAGGTGTCCAAATCACCTGTCATTGGCCCACACTCCTGTCTGCTGTCCCTGACCACAGCCACCATGCCTCGTGGTCAGAAGAGTAAGCTCCGTGCTCGTGAGGAACGCCGCCGTAACAGAGGTGAGACCCAAGGTCTTAATGCTCAGGCCACCACAGCAGGGGTAGAAGAGACCACTTCCTCACCCATTTCTGTTTCTCAGGGTACTCTCCCGAGCTCCGCTGCTGCTGGCACTCGCCAGGAGCCTCAGGGAGCCCCAGCCACTAGCTCTCGTGATGCAGGGGTTTCATGCCCAGGATATGATGTACGTGCCAAGGGCCAAGTTGAGGAAAGTAAAAATTCCTCCCAGGCCTCAACCTCCAGTGATCCTGGAAAGGATCTTGTAACCAGGAAGGCAGGGATGTTGGTGCAGTTCATGCTGTATAAATATAAGATAAAGGAGCCCATTAAAAAGGGAGAAAAGCTGAAGATTGTCAACAAAAGGTATAGGGAGCACTTCCCCGAGATCCCCAGGAGAGCCTCCGAGTGCATGGAGCTGGTCTTTGGCCTAGAATTGAAGGAAGTCAAGCCCAACAGTCATTCCTATGCCCTTGTCGGCAAGCTAGATCTCACCGATGATGGGCGTCAGAGCAGTGGCGGGCGGTTTCGGAAGAATGGGCCCCTGATGCCTCTCCTCGGTGTGATCTTCTTGCATGGCGACCGCGCCTCTGAGGAGGAGATCTGGGAATCCCTGAATGTTTTGGGTGTTTTTGATGGAAGGAGGCACTTCATCTTGGTGGAGCCCAGGAAGCTTATCACAGAAGATTTGGTGCAGGAAAGGTGCCTGGAGTACCGCCAGGTGCCCAGCAGCGATCCGCCATGCTCTGAGTTCCTGTGGGGCCCGAGAGCCCGCGCTGAAACCAGCAAGATGAAAGTGCTGGAGGTTCTGGATGCGGAACCAGAACCGTATCTCCATGGATCTGGAGATCCACGATACGGTCCCCACTGCCTTCCCACCCCACAATGAAGAGGCTTTGAGAGATGAGGGAGAGAGAGCCCGAGCCAGGGCTGCAGCCAGGGCTGGCACTACTACCACAGCCGTGCGCGTTCCAGGGCCACATCCAGCCTCTCCTCACCCCCTAGTGAGGTCTGAAGCCCACCCATTCTTCACTTTGTGGTTGGAAAAGCCTGTTAACCAGTGTTCCTGATATGCTTAAATAACTTGTTGACTTTTTTCCTGCATTTTTAATTGGTGTTCCTTTCAACAGAAAGTTTATTTAGATTCAGAATATAAGTATATGAATGACATGGATCACACACTTATTGCTGTTTGTCAGATTTAGGAGTAAGAATTCTGTTGTTTGAAATACAAATTGGAAATCCTTAAATCACTTTTGTGGACCAGAACAAGAATAACATCACTTTAGGATAAGAATATCCTCGGAAACATGAAAGAACACCACGCTAAAATAGGATCAGAAGATAGCTAGGTAGCTAGATGGAGAGATAAGATAGATAAGACAGATAGAGAGCTAAAGGCAAAGTTGATCAATTTCTTGGTTTGCCTTACTCCATTTAGTCTTTGTTTTGTAAATTTAAAAGATATATACTGGATTTGCTTATGGTTTTCAAGAATGTTTGAGAATACAAATTATAGCAAATGATTTGTTCATGACTCTTATTTTACACAAACATTAACTGAGCATCTGCTCTTAAGAAGTCTCTGTGCTCGTACTGGGGATGTTTAATCAAAAAAGTCCTAGCCTCTGCCCATGCAATTACAGTTTCTCAGAGAAGCTATTATTGTATGGAAAAGGGTGAGATACTCTCTACTTCAAGAAGAGCAAGTAAAAAAGCAGGGTAAAGAGAGGGTGGAGAGAACATATGCCTTAGTTTTCATTGTTAAAAGCAGAATTTTGGCTGATTGGGAGGATTTTTTCCGGCTAGAATGCTGCATATTCTCTGACATATCTTAGATGTAAAAAAAAAAAAAATCCCAGCTGGATTGATGGTAACGTCTGAGGTCAAGATAATCATAGTAATAACCGCCATTCCCTAGCGTCTCAATACAAGACAGGCACAGTGACAGCTGCTTTCCATACATTACATATATTCCACCAGTCCTACAAGACAGGTCTTATCAAACTCACTTCACAGTGAAGATCCTGAGGCTCATAGAGTTAGAGTTTGGTCATGTGCCAAAATTCATAAGGCTAGTAAATGACAGGGGTGGGACTAGACTCCTGGTCTAAATTACTGTAGAGCTCGTACTGTTCTACTCCTCCTACCCTGAGACACATCCCGTGTCTTTTATTTCAGTTGTTTTCTCAGTACTTCAAACTTTGTCTTAGGTGATAAAAAGAATGGCCTTGTGCTCAAACTACTGGATTGGAATACGTAGCCAGAGCAGTAAGAATACCAAAATATTTGAGAGGTATAAATAAATAAATAAATGAAAGAGACAATATTCGGTGACAGTATAAGCATCTACATTTGCGATGTTAGATAACCTCAAAAGACTAGGGGCTCTCAAAATCATCCTCACAGTCTCTTCCCTGTAGAAAGTAAATCTATCAGAACAGAAGTGACGTGGGAATCTTCATCTGGCTGATGAGATAGAATAGATCAGTGTACTTTTTTTCCCTGACAGGCTACCACCACCTGTTCTGGGACTCCTGCCTTGTGCTACAGCTTCCCCATCTCACATTACTCCTGGGCCAGGGACCCATTCTCTGTAAGGTTTGCAGAGCGAAAACTGCTCAAGAGTTTGCAGAGATGTGGAATTTCCTAAGCAGGCTTTAATCCAAGAGATAGAAAGCAAGATGAGGGCCCCATGTAGGAGGACTGAGGAGACCAAAGCCCAGAATATTGGGGGGTGGTCATTGGGACACCAATCCTGTCTGCTGTCAGACACAGAGGGTCTCAGGCAGACCTGTTAGGCTAACCGTACCCTCAGTTATTCTTCAGGCTTCTTGGGGCCATAAGAAATTTGTCTAAGGGCAGAGTTCTCAGGTTGGTAGAGGAGAGAGTGTGAGTCTCTCACAGAAATGATAGTGATAAACCTGAATAAAGACCCAGCCAGAACAGTAGGATCCCATAAAGTCCCATCCCCTTTGGCAGCCCCTTGAGGTCCAGAACAGTCCTGGCTGCTTGTGACTAACACTTTCAACTCAGGTCGCGGGAAGGTGGGGACTCTGGGGATCAGCAGAGCCCTCAGTCTTAGATCAGCAGAGAATGGAGTCCCAGGAAGTGTGCAGAGTCATAGTGAAGACCCTGTCTGTGGACATGGGGACCACTCAGTCCACCACTGTCAGGGCTACACTTAGCCCCTCCTCTGCTGTTAGCCCTAGGAGGCATAGGCAAGAGCTGGCAGGGTCAAGTGCCCCCTGACTTCTGCCTGGAGGGTGTCAGGGAGGGGAGGACCTTGGTTTATAGGCTGGCTGTTCAGCAGAGAGTGGAATCCCAGGCGTGACAGTGTCAAAGTAAAAGTCCTGTATGAGGAGTGCGGCAACCAACTACCCCGTTACACATACATCCTTAGAAAGTCCCGCGTCTGTAATTGGCCTGGGGAGGCAATAGACAGGGCTTTCAGACTAAGTTTATCCCTTATTGCCTGAAGGAAGATGGTTTCAGGGACTTAAAGTCCTTGGACTGATGGGGGAGGCCTCATTCAGCAGAGGAAGGGTACCCAGTTCCTAACAGGAGTCAACATGATGACAGTGACTGACAATGAAAGGATCTCTCCCAGAAAGAAGGGGACCACATAGAGCACTGTCCCTGTTGTCAGACCTGAGGCTATGTCACTTAGGCATGGTGACATGATGCGTCATACTCACTTCCTCCCAGAGCTCTCATGGAGGTAAGGAACCTCATTAAAAACCAGTGTGCTCAGTGGCTCTCCTTAGGATCTCAGGGAATTGTTCCCTGTACATTTTGTTGACAACCTTCAGCATGTCTACCTCCATAATGGGCTCTTTTATATTTCTGCAGTAGGAATTGCCTGCCGATGCAGGGGACACGGGGTCGTGCCCCTGTCCGGGAAGATCCCACATGCCGCGGAGCGGCTGGGCCGGTGAGCCATGGCCGCTGAGCCTGCGCGTCCCAAGCCTGTGCTCCGCGACGGGAGAGGCCACAACAGTGAGAGGCCCGCGTACCCGAAAAAAAAAAAAAAAAACACTCATATTTTGTTTTATTTGGGGTTGTAGTCAGAGCATAGTGCATAGTATACAGTAGGTACCTTATATTTAATCAATAAAGGCCGAAAGAAAGACTATAAATAAGGGAAAGATCGTCAATTTGTGGTTTGCCTAAATCCTTCTCATGTTTCTTCTTGTAAAAGTAGAAGTCATACACCTGGATTTGCTTAGATTATTCAGGAATGTAAGATAAATTAAATTTTAATGGATTAGGCCACATGCTTACTCCTTTTTAATTTCCCAATCATTAATCGAGAATGAGCTCTTAGGAAGGCATCATACTAGTACTGTGGATGCTTCCCCCAGCCACCCCCCAGAAAAAGCCCCCAAACAACAACCACCACAAAAACAAGATCTAGCCCCTGCCCATTGAATTTTAGAGTCTAGGAGCTGCTATTATATAAAAAGATGGTGGGATGCACTCTATGACCTAAAGAACAAGTAAAAAGTAGGGTTAAAGAGGGCAGGCAGTTGGAGCTGAAAGCACTCAAGTGTAAATGGCCTGAGGCAAGGCAGTTTGGCGCCTTAGGAAAATGCAAAGCCTTCAGTGAGAAGTAATTTTAAGTGAGGTTGCCTGGTGGGCTAGATGAGACTGTGGGAGTGGTGAGCCCGGCCAGAGCCTCAGATGGAGGGCCTCAGAGAATCCAGAATCCACTGGGCTGGCAGTCTTTACCCTGGGTTGGGGGAGCCAGAGACCTCGCCATTAAAAGCGTACTCAATTATTCTGTCTTGTGTGTAATTTGGCAAATTCTAGGCAAGTTCTAGATTTTTGTTGGTAGTTAAATAAGTGGAAATAATGGTTATTTAGAAGAAAGCGTAGCTGGTAGGGAAGATACTGGTCAATGACAAAAATTCTAAGGACTTTGAGTTGTTTCCAACTAGGAAAGATTCTCCCACAAGCGCATTATGTATTATATCCTCTGGTGTGGATATTACATGATTGTCCTTGCTAGGCAGCATTTTAGTTAATTGCGATTTCTTTGTCTTGCTGTTTGGTTAATGTGCTCAAGCTCACGGGGCTAGTGAAACAGCACGTAAAACAATTGATCAGCTTAAACTGGTTTTGCCTCCTTAAATAGGTTGCTGATTAATCAAACCTTGTGTTATTTTACAGAGACAGAACTGCACATCTCCAGGAAGCAACCCATGACCCCAGGATGACCCTGGAACCAAGATCTTCAGTCTGCAGAACTCAGAGAATAGAAATGTTGCCTGGAGAGCCCGTGACAATCCTTCAATTAAGGAAAATCTGGCCTCCAGCAGCATGAGTAGTTTATATGGACTAATTCAAGACTAGCCAATTAGCTTCCAAGTTTGAAATTACCCTGACCCCTTAAATTTCACCCAGACCGCTGGATTGAGGTGAGATTTGAGAGCCTTGTCTCCTGTGTTAGTCGGCCTTGCAGTAAAGCTCTTTTCTCAAAAACTGTTGCCATAGTGTTGGCTTCTGTGCACACAGGGCAGTGAGCCCTTGTTCAGTAAGTTTTGGCAACCCAGGTGAGATTTAGGTCTTGTGACCGCCTGCGTGAGGCACTGTAGCCCCTGGCAGAGTGTGGGCCCTCAGCACCAACCTTGCGTAGCCACCTAGACTGAATTTGTCTAGAAGGTCGGCTCTTGGGTTCCTGCTTCCCCGCCATGGCACTCCAGGCTCCTTGGGCTACTTTCACTTTTGAGAAAAGAAACAGCTCCTGGATCAGACGTCTTTTGGGTGAGTAACCTTGTTAAAATGTGCCTGTACCTAAATTGTCTAATAATCTCATCAGAATTGTGGGTTAGAGTCCTGCCTGGGGGAGTTTTTTTTGCTCGGGATAGAGTCCAGGTTAGAGTCCTAAGGCTAGGATCATGGACTAGAGTTCCACCCTAAGAGAGTACAAAAGGTTACAGCTGCTGAGGTACTCAAAGGATTGGGTTAAAGTCCCAGGCCTTTGGATTTGTTTGCCTATGTTTGTTTAGGTCTGACTGTTATATCTGTTAGGATTGGCTAATGGGAGTTGGCTATTGGATGACTGTGGCAAAACTTTATTAAACCTGATTGATATTAATGAGGGTCCTCTGACTCAGGAGATAAAAGACCTTGCTCCTGGACTGGAAACCTTGCTTTACAGGGTGATGGGGTTTTTCACCCATGCCTAAGATGATTGCCCAGAGGTGGTGTTACACGTGTATATTCCTTTTTTGTTTTTTTGTTGCTTTATTGGAGAATAGTTGATTTACAATGTTGTGTTAGTTTCAGGTGTACAGCAAAGTGAGTCAGTTATACATATACATATATTCGTTCATTTTCAGATTCTTTTCTCATACAAATTATCACAGAATATTGAGCAGAGTCCCCTGTGCTATACAGTAGGTCCTCGTTGGTTATCTGTCTTATATATAGTAGTGTGTATGTTAATCCCAAGCTCCTGATTTATCCATTCCCCCCCCGCCCCACGTTTCCCCTTTGGTAACCATAAGTTTGTTTTCGATATCTGTAAGTCTGTTTCTGTTTTGTAAGTAAGTTCATTTGTGTCATTTTTAAAAATTAGATTCCACATATGAGTGATACATGATATTTGTCTTTCTGTTTGACTTATTTCACTTAGTGTGATAATCTCTAGGTTCGTCCACATTGCTGCAGATGGCATTCTTTCTTTCTTTTTTTATGACTGAGTAATATTCCGTTTTATATATGTACCACATAGTTTTTATCCATTCCTCTGTCGATGGACATTTAGGTTGCTTCCACGTCTTGGCTATTGCAAATAGTGCTGCAGTGAACATTGGGGTGCGTGTACCTTTGCAAATTATGGTTTTCTTTGGATATGTGCACAGGAGTGGGATTGCTGGATCACATGGTATTTTTTATTTTATTTTATTGGAGTATAGTTGATTTACAATGTGTTAGTTTTAGGTGTACAGCAAAGTGATTCAGTCACACATATACGTATATTCGTTCATTTACAGATTCTTTTCTCATACAGATTATCACAGAATATTGAGCAGAGTCCCCTGTGCTATACAGTAGGTCCTCATTGGTTATCTGTCTTATATATAGTAGTGGGCGTGTTAATCCCAAGCTCCTGATTTATCCATTCCCCCCCGCCCCACGTTTCCCCTTTGGTAACCATAAGTTTGTTTTCGATATCTGTAAGTCTTTTTCTGTTTTGTAAATAAGTTCATTTGTGTCATTTTGTTTTTCAACACATTTTTTAACATCTTTATTGGAGTATAATTGCTTTACAATGGTATTAGTTTCTGCTTTATAACAAAGTGAACCAGCTATACATATACATATAGCCCCATATCTCTTCCCTCTTGCATGTCCCCTACATTGGCAGGCAGATTCTTAACCACTGCACCACCAGGGAAGTCCCGGAATAAAGTTTTTATCTCAGAAGGCAGTGTGATAGTATTGGCTTCTATGCATGTCAGGCAGTGAGCCCTTGCTGGGTAACACTAGTAAATGACAGGCCTGGGACTAGACTCCTGGTCTGAATTCCTCTAGATCTCACACTGCTATACTCCTCTTGGCCTAAAGCAGAGCTTGTATTCCTTGACACTCAAATGTATCTTGGGATAAAGATAAGGACTGTGTGGCTAAAGAACGGGATTGGAATCTATCCAAAGCATTGAAGAATACCTCAGTAAATGCCAGTTAGGAATAAGAAGGAGGAACAGGAATAAGGAGAAGAAACAGATGTTGCTCAGTGACAATAGGATCATCTCTATATGCAGTGTCACATAACCTCAATCAGGGGAAGCACAAAACCATCCTGGACAGCTCCTTTCCTTTAGAAGTATGCGTATATCTCAGACACTGTGGGTTGGGTTCTAGGTCACCGCAATAATGCGAATATTGCAGTAAAGTAAATCACACGAAATTTTGGGTTTCCCAGTGCTTATAAAAGTTGTTAATCCTATTGTACACTTACTAGACAGTGTCTAAAAGAAATGTACACATCTTAATTTAAAAATACAAAACAGTGGGCTTCCCTGGTGGCGCAGTGGTTGAGAGTCCGCCTGCCAATGCAGGGGACACGGGTTTGTGCCCCGGTCCGGGAAGATCCCACATGCCACGGAGCGGCTGGGCCCGTGAGCCATGGCCGCTGAGCCTGCGTGTCCGGAGCCTGTGCTCTGCAATGGGAGAGGCCACAACAGTGAGAGTCCCGCGTACCGCAAAAAACAAACAAACAAAAAAACAAAAAACAAAAACAGTTACAAGAATAACAAAGATAACTGAGCAGAGAACCATAAGAAAATAATGAAAAAGTTTAAAATATTTCAAGAATTAACAAAATGTGGCACAGGGACCCCACGTGAACACATGGTGTTGGGAAAACGGCACCCATTCATATGTTCAATGCACGGTAACCACAAACTTACAATTCATAATAAAACAGAATATCTGTGAAGCATGATTAAGTGAAATACGATAAAAAGAGGTATGCCTATAAATCAATTAAAACAAGTCACAGAAGAAGCTAATTCTGGCTATTGAAAAGGACAGATTAGCATTATTTTTCTCTGGGAGCCCACCCCTGTCCTGGGCCCCCTGCCTTATGTTGCATTTTCCCCATCTCACGTCAAGTCTGGGACATGAAACTACAAGGTTTGCATTAGGTACGCTGCTCAAGAGTTTGCAGGGATGTGGCATTCCCCAGGAACCTTTTAATCCAAGAGATAGACAAAAGGAACACCCCCCCCCCCCCGCCGAAATGAGTGAGGACTGGAGAGACAACCACGCCAAAATATAGGTCATTCAGAGACCTGCCCAAACGTGCTCTCAGACCTAGAATGCCCAGGCAGGGCATCCTCTCTTATAAGTCTCATAGTTTTCAGTGAGGTCAAAGTCTTGGTCTAAGAAGAACAGCCTCAGTTCAGTAGAGGGAGAAGCTCAGGTTGGAGGGTCAGGGGGGATCCGGTCCCGGGACTGGCCAGGAGTATGGTGGGGTCCCTGAGTGAGGAAAGAGGTATCACTAGACCCACAAATGAGGGGGCTTTACAGACCCCTGCCCCCATTCTTAACCACGAGAGGCCCCAGGCAGAGCCATAGGGATGAGAAGCCTCCTCATTTCTGTCTGTCTGGTCTCGGCGAGGGAAGGGCTTTGTCTATCAGGATCAGGTCCCAGTTCTGCAAGGGAAGGGGTCTTGGCCATAACCAGACAAACCAGGGTCAAGGTAAGGACCTCAGTGCTAATGAGAGCGTCTCTCTCCCAAGGAGGGAGGCTCACAGGGTGGCGCCCTTCTTGTCAGGCAGAGATGGTCAGAGCAACGCCCTGCCTTCCCCACTAGGGACTCGGGGAGGTGAGGGCTTTGTTTGGAGGCTGAAGGACTCGGGACCACAGAGGGAGGGGTCACGGGCTCTAATAGATGGCACGGAGAGACCCGCGAGTGGAGGATCATGGGACGGCTGACCTCTGAACCCCGGGATCCCATAAAGCCCTGCGCGTCCCGTCAGCCGTTGGAACCCCGCACGAGGCAGCCGCAGCCGGTAGTGGCTCCCACACTTCCGCTCCGGGGGCGGAGACGGACGGTTGTTCACGGCGTTTGTTCGGCCAGGGGCGGATTCCCAGGACTGCTCTGCAGTCAAGGTGAGGACCTGAATGCGGACCCAAGGGATCCTTCCCCCCTCCCATAACAAAGGTTACCCCCACAAATCCCGCCTCTGTGATCGAAAGTGGAAGGTTCCTGAAAAACTGTTAGGCTGAGTTCTGCCTGGAAATTCTCAAGGGGGAAAGCCTTAATCTAAGAGAGAATTTCCTGATTCTGTAAATCAAGGAAACCTAGGCCCTAACTGAAGTCAAGGCGGCGGGTGGGGTGGGGGGCGGGAGGAGGGGCGGGGCCTGAGCGCTAATGAGGGAGTAGAGATGGCAACAAAGCTGCACCCATGCACTCAGTTCCCGGAGCCTCCAGGCCGGGGTGGTCATATATAGCAGGCCCAGACTTCCCCCCCCCCACCCCCAGGAGCTCAAGGAGGTGAAACTTGTGGGCACAGTTCAGTAAAGGGAGGAGTCCCAGGCTCTGACAGATTCCAAGATGGGCACCCTGTATGTAGGACCTAGGGACCACCGGCTCCAAACACTGGAGTACCACAGACCCCTGCCCCTGCTGTCAGCTGTCAGAGACCCTGAGTAGTTGTGGCCGGATGTGAGTCATCCTGACTTCGGCTTCAGAGGTTCCAGGAAGTGAGAACTTTCATCTGAGGGCCATGCCTCCGGCGGCCAAGAGAAAATTTCCAGTACTGGTCTGGAGTCAAGGTGAAGACTTTGAGTGGGGAGTGAGAGGTGCCACTCGGCCCATAACAAACTGCACTAAGTCTTGCTGCTGCTGTAGGCCCTGGGAAGCCCCAACAGAGCCATCAAACTGAGTTCTGCCTGAGATGTCTCGGGGCTGGGAGGGCCTAGGTCTAGGGAGTAGCTTCATCTTGCAGATGGAGGATACCTAGGTCCTAACTGAGGTGAAGGTGAGGGCCCTAAATACTGATGAGGGGGCCTCTCCCCATTTAGGGGTGGCATCACAAAGCAGCACCCCTACACTTGTGGGAGGCTCCAGCCAGGGGTAGTCATATATGTAGGACCCTGACTTCCCCCTCTAGGGACTCAGGGAATTGAGGACTTTGCTCTGAGGCTGGACTACCCAGGTTATTGGTGGGAGGAGTCCTAAGTCCTACACAGAATTCGGGTCAGAGACCTGAGTGAGGACTAAGGTGAACACCGACTCTAAAATGTAGGGTCTCATAAATTCTGCCCGTGTACTGAGTAGAAACCAAGAGTATCTGTCAAGCTGAAGCACTCTTCTCATTTGTCTGGAGAGTTCAGAGATGTGAGGGTGTTGGACTAATTGAATAGCCTCAATTCTGCAGAGGGAAGAAACCCAGGGCTTTATAGGAGTCAGGGTGAGGACCCTGAAAGAACAGTGATGATACCACTCACCCACAAACAGAGGAGACAACAGGGAGTGCCCCCCTCCTTGCTTGCAGCGCTGGGCAGCCCAGGTATGGAAGTCAGGTGTGTGTGAGCCCTCCTTTATTTCTTTTTTTTTTTAATATCTTTATTGGGGTATAATTGCTTTACAATGGTGTGTTAGTTTCTGCTTTATAACAAAGTGAATCAGTTATACATATACATATGTTCCCATATCTCTTGCCTCTTGCATCCCCCTCCCTCCCACCCTCCCTATCCCACCCTTCCAGGCGGTCACAAAGCACTGAGCGGATATCCCTGTGCTATGTGGCTGCTTCCCACCAGCTATCTACCTTATGTTTGGTAGTGTATATATGTCCATGCCTCTCTCTCGCTTTGTCACAGCTCACCCTTCCCCCTCCCCATATCCTCAAGTCCGTGCTCCAGTAGGTCTGTGTCTTTATTCCTGTCTTACCCCTAGGTTCTTCATGAGATTTTTTTTCTTAAATTCCATATATATGTGTTAGCATATGGTATTTGACTTTCTCTTTCTGACTTACTTCACTCTGTATGACAGACTCTAGGTCTATCCACCTCATACAAATAGCTCAATTGCATTTCTTTTTATGGCTGAGTAATATTCCATTGTATATATGTGCCACATCTTCTTTATCCATTCATCCGATGATGGGCACTTAGGTTGTTTCCATCTCCGGGCTATTGTAAATAGAGCTGCAATGAACATTTTGGTACATGACTCTTTTTGAATTATGGTTTTCTCAGGGTATATGCCCAGTAGTGGGATTGCTGGGTCATATGGTAGTTCTATTTGTACTTTTTTAAGGAACCTCCATACTGTTCTCCATAGTGGCTGTACCAATTCACATTCCCACCAGCAGTGCAGGAGTGTTCCCGTTTCTCCACACTCTCTCTAGCATTTATTGTTTCTAGATTTTTTGATGATGGTCATTCTGACTGGTGTGAGATGATATCTCATTGTAGTTTTGATTTGCGTTTCTCTAATGATTAATGATGTTGAGCATTCTTTCATGTGTTTGTTGGCAGTCTGTATATCTTCTTTGGAGAAATGTCTATTGAGGTCTTCTGCCCATTTTTGGATTGGGTTGTTTGTTTTCTTGTTATTGAGCTGCATGAGCTGCTTGTAAATTTTGGAAATTAATCCTTTGTCAGTTGCTTCATTTGCAAATACTTTCTCCCATTCTGAGGGTTGTCTTTTGGTCTTGTTTATGGTTTCCTTTGCTGCGCGAAAGCTTTGAAGTTTCATTAGGTCCCGTTTGTTTATTTTTGTTTTTATTTCCATTTCTCTAGGAGGCAGGTCAAAAAGGATCTTGCTGTGATTTATGTCATAGAGTGTTCTGCCTATGTTTTCCTCCAGGAGTTTGATAGTTTCTGGCCTTACATTTAGGTCTTTAATCCATTTTGAGCTTATTTTTGTGTATGGTGTTAGGGAGTGATCTAATCTCATACTTTTACATGTACCTGTCCAGTTTTCCCAGCACCACTTATTGAAGAGGCTGTCCTTTCTCCACTGTACCTTCCTGCCACCTTTATCAAAGATAAGGTGACCATATGTGCGTGGGTTTATCTCTGGGCTTTCTATCCTGTTCCATTGATGTATCTTTCTGTTTTTGTGCCAGTACCATACTGTCTTGATTACTGTAGCTTTGTAGTATAGTCTGAAGTCAGGGAGCCTGATTCCTCTAGCTCCGTTTTTCGTTCTCAAGATTGCTTTGGCTATTCGGGGTCTTTTGTGTTTCCATACAAATTGTGAAATTTTTTGTTCTAGTTCTGTGAAAAATGCCAGTGGTAGTTGGGTAGGGATTGCATTGAATCTGTAGATTGCTTTGGGTAGTAGAGTCATTTTCACAATGTTGATTCTTCCAATCCAAGAACATGGTATATCTCTCCATCTATTTGTATCATCTTTAATTTCTCTCATCAGTGTCTTATAATTTTCTGCATACAGGTCTTGTGTCTCCTTAGGTAGGTTTATTCCTAGATATTTTATTCTTTTTGTTGCAATGGTAAATGGGAGAGTTTTCTTGATTTCACTTTCAGATTTTTCATTGTTAGTGTATAGGAATGCCAGAATTTCTATGCATTAATTTTGTATCCTGCAACTTTACCAAATTCATTGATTAGCTCTAGTAGTTTTCTGGTAGCATCTTTGGGATTCTCTATGTATAGTATCATGTCATCTGCAAACAGTGACAGCTTTACTTCTTCTTTTCCAATTTGGATTCCTTTTATTTCCTTTTCTTCTCTGTGGCTAAAACTTCCAAAATTATATTGAATAAGAGTGGTGAGAGTGGGCAACCTTGTCTTGTTCCTGATCTTAGTGGAAATGCTTTCAGTTTTTCACCATTGAGGATGATGTTGGCTGTGGGTTTGTCATATATGGCCTTTATTATGTTGAGGAAAGGTCCCTCTATGCCTACTTTCTGCAGGGTTTTTATCATAAATGGGTGTTGAATTATGTCAAAAGCTTTCTCTGCATCTATTGAGATGATCATACGGTTTTTCTCCTTCAATTTATTAATATGGTTTATCACATTGATTGATTTGCGTATATTGCAGAATCCTTGCATTCCTTGAATAAGCCCCCTTGATCATGGTGTGTGATCCTTTTAATGTGCTGTTGGATTCTGTTTGCTAGTATTTTGTTGAGGATTTTTGCATCTAGGTTCATCAGTGATATTGGCCTGTAGTTTTCTTTCTTTGTGACATCCTTGTCTGGTTTTGGTATCAAGGTGATGGTGGCCTCGTAAAATGATTTTGGGAGTGTTCCTCCCTCTGCTATATTTTGAAAGAGTTTGAGAAGGATAGGTGTTAGCTCTTCTCTAAATGTTTGATAGAATTCGCCTGTGAAGCCATCTGGTCCTGGGCTTTTGTTTGTTGGAAGATTTTTAATCGTAGTTTCAATTTCACTGCTTGTGATTGGTTTGTTCATATTTTCTATTTCTTCCTGATTCAGTCTTGGCAGGTTGTGCATTTCTAAGAATTTGTCCATTTCTTCCAGATTGTCCATTTTATTGGCATAGAGTTGCTTGTAGTAATCTCTCATGATCTTTTGTATTTCTGCAGTGTCAGTTGTTACTTCTGCTTTTTCATTTCTAATTCTGTTGATTTGAGTCTTCTCCCTTTTTTTCTTGATGAGTCCGGCTAATGGTTTATCAATTTTGTTTATTTTCTCAAAGAACCAGCTTTTAGTTTTATTGATCATTGCTATCGTTTCCTTCATTTCTTTTTCATTTATTTCTGATCTGATTTTTATGATTTCTTTCCTTCTGATAACTTTGCGGTTTCTTTTTCTTCTTTTTGTAATTGCTTTAGGTGCAAGGTTAGGTTGTTTATTTGAGTTGTTTCTTGTTTCTTAAGGTGGGCTTGTATTGCTATAAACTTCCCTCTTAGAACTGCTTTTGCTCCATCCCATAGGTATTGGGTTGTCGTCTCCATTGTCATTTGATTCTAGGTATTTTTTTATTTCCTCTTTGATTTCTTCAGTGATCACTTTGTTATTAAGTAGTGTATTGTTTAGCCTCCATGTGTTTGTATTTTTTACAGATCTTTTCCTGTAATTGATATCTAGTCTCATGGCGTTGTGGTCGGAAAAGATACTTGATACAATTTCAATTTTCTTAAATTTACCAAGGCTTGGTTTGTGACCCAAGATATGATCTATCCTGGAGAATGTTCCATGAGCACTTGAGAAAAATGTGTATTCTGTTGTTTTTGGATGGAGTGTCCTATTAATATCAATTAAGTCCATCTTGTTTAATGTATCATTTAAAGCTTGTGTTTCCTTATTTATTTTCATTTTGGATGATCTGTCCGTGGGTGAAAGTGGGGTGTTAAAGTCCCCTACTATGAATGTGTTACTGTCAATTTCCCCTTTTAAGGCTATTAGTGTTTGCCTTATGTATTGAGGTGCTCCTATGTTGGGTGCATAAATATTTACAATTGTTGCATCTTCTTAGATCGATCCCTTGATCATTATGTAGTGTCCTTCTTTGTCTCTTCTAATAGTCTTTATTTTAAAGTCTATTTTGTCTGTTATGAGAATTGCTACTCCAGCTTTCTTTTGGTTTCCATTTGCATGGAATATCTTTTTCCATCCCCTTACTTTCAGTCTGTATGTGTCTCTAGGTCTGAAGTGGGTCTCTTGTAGACAGCATATATATGCGTCTTGTTTTTGTATCCATTTAGCCAATCTGTGTCTTTTGGTGGGAGCACTTAGTCCATTTACATTTAAGGTAATTCTCGATATATATGTTCATATTCCCATTTTCTAAATTGTTTTGGGCTCGTTATTGTAGGTCTTTTCCTTCTCTTGTGTTTCTTGCCTAGAGAAGTTTCTTTAGCATTTATGTAAAGCTGGTTTGGTGGTGCTGAACTCTCTCAGCTTTTGCTTGTCTGTAAAGGTTTTAATTTCTCCATCAAATCTGAATGAGATCCTTGCTGGGTAGAGTAATCTTGGTTGCAGGTTTTTCTCCTTCATCACTTTCAGTATGTCCTGCCACTCCCTTCTGGCTTACAGAGTTTCTGCTGAGAGATCAGCTGTTAACCTTATGGGGATTCCCTTGTGTGTTATTTGTTGTTTTTCCCTTGCTGCTTTTAATATGCTTTCTTCATATTTAATTTTTGACGGTTTGATTAATATGTGTCTTGGCGTATTTCTCCTTGGATTTATCCTGTATGGGACTCTGTGCTTCCTGGACTTGATTAACTATTTCCTTTCCCATATTAGGGAAGTTTTCAACTATAATCTCTTCCAATATTTTCTCAGTCCCTTTCTTTTTCTCTTCTTCTTTTGGAACCCCTATAA
Organism: Leucopleurus acutus; assembly: GCF_964270905.1. Classification (NCBI taxonomy): domain Eukaryota; kingdom Metazoa; phylum Chordata; class Mammalia; order Artiodactyla; family Delphinidae; genus Leucopleurus; species Leucopleurus acutus. The sequence goes on along the minus strand of NC_139148.1, from coordinate 29,649,718 downwards.
TTCGAGTGTTGGTGCATTTAATGTTGTCTGAGAGGTCTCTGAGACTGTCCTCAGTTCTTTTCATTCTTTTTTCTTTATTCTGCTCTGTAGTAGTTATTTCCACTATTTTATCTTCCATGTCAGTTATCTGTTTTTCTGCCTCAGTTATTCTGCTATTGATCCCGTCTAGATTATTTTTCATTTCATTTATTGTGTTGTTCATCATTGTTTGTTTCATCTTTAGTTCTTCTAGGTCCTTGTTAAATGTTTCTTGCATTTAGTCCATTCTATTTCCAAGATTTTGGATCATCTTTACTATCATTATTGTGAATTCTTTTTCAGGTAGACTGCCTATTTCCTCTTCACTTGTTCGGTCTGGTGCATTTTTATCTTGCTCCTTCATGTGCCGTGTGTTTTTCTGTCTTCTCATTTTGCTTATCTTGCTGTGTTTGGGGTCTCCTTTTTGCAGGCTGCAGGTTCGTAGTTCCTGTTGTTTTTGATGTCTGTCCCCAGTGGCTAAGGTTGGTTCAGTGGGTTGTGTAGGCTTCCTGGTGGAGGGGACTAGTGCCTGTGTTATGGTGGATGAGGCTGGAACTTGTCTTTTTGGTGGGCAGGTCCACGTCTGGTGGTGTGTTTTGGGGTGTTTTTGGCCTTATTATGATTTTAGGCAGCCTCTCTGCCAATGGGTGGGCTTGTGTACCTTTTTTGCTAGTTGTTTGGCATAGGGTGTCCAGCACTGTAGCTTGCTGGTCATTGAGTGAATCAGGGTGCTGTTGTTGAGATGGAGATCTCCGGGAGATTTTCGCCGTTTGATATTATGTGGAGCCTGGAGGTCTCTTGTTGACCAGTGTCCTGAAGTTGGCTCTCCCACCTCAGAGGCACAGCACTGACTCCTGGCCGCAGCACCAAGAGCCTTTCATCCGCACGGCTCCTCAGTTTGGGATGATTCATTGTCTATTCAGGTATTCCACAGATGCGGGGTACATCAAGTTGATTGTGGAGATTTAATCTGCTGCTCCTGAGGCTGCTGGGAGAGATTTCCCTTTTCTCTTCTTTGTTTGCACAGCTCCCGGGTTTCCCCTCCTTTATTTCTGATGGTATCAGATTGGTGAGAGCCACGGCAAGGACCCTGAATGAGGACTGAGGACCCCAAGGAGCCCAGGACAGAGTCCCATAGAGCTGTCAGCTGTGGGTGCCCCCTGGCAGGGGTGCTAGGCTGAGGTGCCCCTTCACTTCTTCTTAAGGTATCCCAGGAAGATGAGGATCTGGGTCTGAGGTATAAATTTAGAGCAGCACAGAGGAGGGGGCCTAGGCCCTGCCCAAAGTTGATATGATGGTCCTGCATATGAACTGAGGGGACCCCAATGCTCCAGAGTAGAGGGGGCTCCACAAGGACTAGATAATTGCCCAGTGCTGCTCTCAGCCCCAATAAGCACCAGGCAGGGCTGGCAGGCTGCAGGCTGAGGCTCACTTTAATTATTTCCACAGGGTTCTTAGAGGACAGGGTGATCAGAACAGGAGTCCTGTGTGTTCGTAGATCAGGGCCCACATGGAAACCTGAAGAGCGGCCCTCTTAAAGGCAGGGTGGTACCTCCCTGCTGTAGGCACTCACTCCCTCTCATCCTCTCGCATCTCTGCCAGATCACCCCGCTGTCCTACCTGCACTCCTGCCTTTTGTCCCTGACCACAGTCACCATGCCTCGGGGGCGGAAGAGTAAGCTCCGCACCCGTGAGAGACGCCGCCAGGCCCAAAGTGGGACCCAGGGTCTGACGGGTGCTCAGGCCACTGCAGCTGAGGAGGAAGCCGCCTCGTCTTCATGTCCTTCTCTTGGGGTTACTACTCGGAGAAAGCCGGGTGCTAAGTCACATAGCACTCTCAAGAGTCCTCAGAGGGCCCTAGCCACCACCACTAATCCTGCAGGTGTTTCTCCCGCAAGATCAAACAAAGGAGCCAAAGGCCAAATGAAGAAAAAGCACAGTTCCTCTCAGGCCCCCGTCTCCGCCGTGCGGTCTCGAAAAGGCCCTCTAAGGAGGACAGCGAGTGTGTTGGTGCAGTTCCTGGTGCACATGTATAAAATGAAAAAGCCTGTTAGGAAAGCACATATGCTGAAGTTTATCGCTAAGAAGTACCAAAATCGATTCCCTGAGATCCTCAGAAGAGCTTCCTTCAGCATGGAGATGCTATTTGGTGTTGACTTAAAGGAGGTCGACCGTACCAAGCATACTTATACCTTTGTCAGCAAAATGGCTCTCCCCAACGATGGGACCATGAGCCGTGGCAGCGGGTTACCCAAGACCGGTCTCCTGATGTACATTCTGGCTGTGATCCTCATGAAGGGCAACTGCGCCACAGAGGAGAATATCTGGGAATTCCTGAATAAGATGAGAGTCTATGCTGGGAAGAGGCACTTCATATTTGGGGAGCCCAAGAAGCTTATCACCCAAGATTGGGTGAAGCTGAAGTATTTGGAATACCGGCAAGTGGCCAACAGTGATCCAGCGCGCTACGAGTTCCTGTGGGGCCCGAGAGCACATGCCGAAACCAGCAAGATGAAAGTCCTGGAGTTCCTGGCCAAGGTCAATCACACCGTCCCCAGTGCCTTCCAGTCTTGGTATGAAGAGGCTTTGAAAGATGAGGAAGAGAGAGCCCAAGCCAGTGGATGTTCCAGTGTTCTGTCCAGCTCCTCCCACACAGAATCTGAGGCAAATTCTGCACTTTGTGGCTGAAGAGAGCATTCAATATTTCAAGTAGTGTAGGGTTGGGTGTGACAGAGGGAACACTGTATAATACCTTTGTGTTCCTGTTCTGTATGGGGAATTTGGAAATACGTCTTTGTTTTTTGCTGTTTTTCAAACGTTACTCTTAAATGAAATTTTATTTAGCGTTAGAATGTAAGTTTATGAATTACATCAGTCATACTTACTGTTGTTTATCAGGTTTAAGAATAAGAGTTTTGCTGTTTTGTAAAACATATTGGGAAAACTTCCATCTTATTTAGTAGTTTGGTGGAAGATAACATGGCATTGCAATACGCAATTCCTTGAAAATGTGAAAAAGTTAAGTATAGTATAGTATACTGTATGTAGTATAGTATAGAAAAAGTAAGATGGTCAATATTTGGTTTACTAATTCGTTTTACTCTGTTTTATAAAATTAGAAATAACAGTATGTGCTTGGCTCATTCAAAAATGTAGAATTAAATCATAATAAATTAGACCTCATGCTCACAGGCTTGTTTATTCCCCAAACATTAATTGAGCATCTGCTCTTAGAAGGCTCCTTGCTAGTACTGTGAGAGCTGAGAAGAAGGAGACCTAGCCACTGACCATAAAATTATAGAGCCGAGAAGCAGCTATCATATAAAGAAAATGGTGATGTATACTCTAAGACCAAAAGGACAAATGAAAAGACAGGATAAGAAAGGAGAAGGGGTGGTTTCACATGATAGCAGTTGAATGTAAATTCCCTGATGCAAGGCAGTGGTGGGCCTTGGGAAAAATGTAAGTCCTTCAGTGGGAGGTAATTATAAGTTAGGTGCGTGGTGGGCTAGATGAGACTGATAATTTGGAGCAGGGTCCAGATCCTCAGATGGTGGGCCGTACAGTTGAAAGACAAAGCCTGGAATGGGAAACTGCCCTTAGCAGTTACAGGCACACTTCATTTTGTTGTGCTTTGCTTTACTGTATTTCACAGATAGTGCTTTTTCTTTTCTTTTTTTAACAAATTGAAGGTTTGTGTCAACCTTGCTTCCAGCACGTCTTTCAGCGCCATTTTTCCAACAAGGTATTCTCACGTCGTGTCTCTGTGTCACATTTTGGTAATTCTCACAATATTTCACACCTTCCACCAGCAAAAAGATGGACTCGCTGAAGGCTCAGATGATGGTTAGCATTTTTTAGCAGAAAGGTATTTTTTAATTAAGGTATGTACATTGTTCCTTGACATAATGCTATTGCACGCTTAATAGGCTGCAGTATAGTGTAAACATAAATTTTATAAGAGTACTGGGAAACCAAAAAATTCTTGTGACTCACTTTATTGTACTCTTCACTTTATTTTGGGGGTCTGGAACCAAACCTGCAATATCTTCGAGGTCTCCTTGTACTTTGGGGTTGTGGGTAAATCAGAGAGAAATCACCTGAGGCAGGAATAGAATGTGTACTGTGCTCTTGTCCCAGTGCAGGTGAACACTATGCAAATTAGATGTTTTATTCACGCTGTCATGTCTCCAGGGAGTTTCTGAGAAATAAGGGTGGTACTCCCCTGAGGGGTGGGGGTGCCCAGAAGCCACTGGACTGGCACTCTTTGCCCTAGTTGGGGGAGCCAGAGCCCACTCCACGAAAAAAAGTCATTCAAATTAAGTTATCTTGATTGTAATTTGGCAAACTCTAGGCAAGGAATAGATATTCGTGGGTGGTTAAATGAATGAAAGTGGGAGTGGTTTATAAAGAAGGGCAGCTGAGAGGGAGGTAAGTTTTAGGTCCGTGAAACATTTTAGAGCTTCGTGTTGCATCTACTGAGGAAGTCTACCTCATGTTGACCTTGAATGACATACTCTAACAGGGAAATACTAGTTTTCCTTGCTAAGCAGGATTTTGCCTGATAGGGGTTTCTTTGCCCTAGAGCCCTGCTTATTCTCTGGCATCTCCTGGATTGAAAGTTAAATCTCAGTGTAGTGGGTTGAAACTCCAGGGGACAAATTAATCATAGTAAGAACTGGCATCCTTGAAAGTCTCAGTACCGGCCAGGCAATGGGCCAGGCACTTCACAGGCATTATATAAATTCTATCAGTCCCCAAGACAGAGCTTCTCAAACCCATTTCACAGATGAAAAGACCGAGGCTCACAGAGTTTGGTAATGTGTTCAATTTCACACAGCTGTTAAGTGACAGTGTTGGAACTAGACTCCTGGCCTAACTAAGTCTGACGCCCACACTTTTCCATTCCTCCCAGCCCGAGGCCAACTTTGTGTTCCTTAATTCACCTTACTTCTCACTCACTACAAAATATATCTCAGGTGATAAAAAGGAGGACTCTGTGCCCAAAACACTGGATGGGAATACATAAGCACAGCAATAAGCGTCTCAAAATAGTTGAAAAGGGTGAAGAAAGCAGAGGAAGATATTTAGTGACAGTATGATCATCTACATATCCAAAGTCAGATAACCTCAAAAGATCTGGGGCTCAGAAAATCATGCTGGACAACCCTTCGCATTTGGAAGTTAAATCTATTCAAAGAGAAGTTACATAAAAGGCTAAGTCTTGCTGGTAAAGAGAAGGGAAAAACCAATGTATTTTTTTTCTTTGACAGCACATCCGTCCTGCCTTGCGTTACAACTTCCCTACTTCACATCACTCCTGGGACGGAGACCCAGTCTCTGAAGGGTTTGCAATAGGAAAACCGGTCAAGAGTTTGCAGGGATGGGCCCTTTCCCAGGAAGCCTTTAATCAAGAAACAGGAGCCACGATGAAGGGCCCCTTACGGGTGGCCTGGGGAGAGCAACATGCCAGGCAAAGTTGTCAGCCTGAGCATGCCCTCACTTACTCTTCAGGGTTCTCAGGGACTTGTGAGTCCTACCTAGGAGGATGAGCTCAGGTCAGTAGAGGGAGGAGTCCCAGTCTCTGCCACATGTGGTGGTGAGGACCCTGAATGAGGAATGAAGGAAGCACACCCGCCACCCCCGAACAGTGTGTCCCATGGACTCCTGACCCTGCCGTCAGCCCTCAGAGTCCCCAGACAGCCTTGGCAAGATGTGGCTGAACCTGATTTCCACGTAAGAGGTTGAGAAAGTGAAGACTTTGGCCTGAGGTTGGCCAACTCAGGTCAGTAGAGATAGGATTTCCAAGGTGCGCCAGGAGGAAGGTGAGCACCCTGAAGAGTTCAGGGCCCACCAAACCCATATCAGCGGAGACCTCACAGAATCCTCCCTGTTGCCGTGACAGATCCTGGTGTAAATGTCAGGAAGAGACGGCCTCATATCCTTCTCGGGGATCACAGAAAAGTGCGGAACTTGGTTTGAGGGGGAGGTCCCAGGGCAGCAGAGGGGGGAATCTTAGGCCTTCACGTGAGTCAGATTTAGGGTACTGAGTTAGAACCCTGAGTGGGATCACCATCATATGGTCTCAACCTGCCTGATACAGTTGTCACTCATGGCATGGCAGGTGTGGCCAAGTAAGGCCACCCTCACCTCCTCCTATTGGATCTCAGGGAAATAAGAGCCTTTCTCTGAAGAAATGTCCTCAGGTCGAGAAAGAGGGGAGCCTCAGGCCCTGCCAGGAGTCAAATCAAGGAAACTGAGTGAGGACTGAGAGGCCCACCCACTCTTGCATAGAGGGGAAAACTGGCCCTGCACCTGCACTCAAGACTTAAATCCCCAGGGAAGGGTGTGAGGCTGAGCAACAACCACCACCCCCCATCAGTTTTTTTTTTAGTTCACTTTATTTTTTTTTAAAGCAGTTTTAGGTTCACAACAAAATGGAGCAGAAAGTACAAGGAGTTCCCATGTACCCTCTTCCCCGACACAGCTCACACCTCCCCCACTATCAACATCCCCCATCAGAGTGGGCCGTTTGCTACGATCTATGAAGCTACATTGACACATCATTAGCACACGAAGTGCAGAGTTACATTAGGCTTCATTCTTGGTGTTGTACACTTTGTGGGTTCCAACGAACGTATGATGACTTTTATCTACCATTATAGTGTCATACAGAGTAATTTCACTACCCTAAAAATTCTCTGTGCTCTGTTCATCCCTCCCTGCCCCCAACCCCTGGCAACCACTGGTCTTTTTGCTTTTTCTATAGTTTTGCCTTTTTCCAGGATGTCATGTAGTTGGAATCATGCAGCATGTAGCCTTTTAAGATTAGTTTCTTTCACTTAGTAATACACATCTAAGGTTCCTCCATGTCTTTTCATGGTTTGATATTTATTTCTAGCACTGAACAGTATTCCATTATTTATCCATTTACCTGCTGAAGGACACCTTTGTTGCTTTTAAGTTTTGGCAATTATGAGTAAAGCTGCTATAAACATCGGTGTGCAGGTTTTTGTGTGGATGTAAGTTTCCAACTCATTTTGGTAAATACCAAGGAGCATGATTACTAGATTGTATGGTAAGAGTATGTTTAGTTGTTTTTTTTTAAAAAAAACAATTTATTGAGGTAGGATGGGCATACAAAAACCGTACGTATTTAATGTATACAAATTGATGAGTTCGGAGATAAGTATCCACTTGTGAAACTATCAGTCACTGCAGTTTATGCCATAAACATATCTATGACCTCCAAATGTTTCCTCCCACCCTTTTTATTTTGTGTGTGTGATAAGAACACTTACCATAAGATTTAACCTGTTAGAAAGTGTACAATATAGTAGTCTTAACTGTAAACTCTATGCTGTATAGTAGATCCCTAGGATTTACCTTGCATAACTGAAACTTTGTAACTTTTGATTAAAACCTTCTCATTTTCCCCATCTCCATAGCCCCTGGCAACCACCACTCTACTCTCTGCTTCTCTGACTTTGACTATTTTAGATTTCTCATATAAATGACATCATGTAGTATTTGTCCTTCTGTGTCTGGCTTATTTCACTGGAACATAATGTTCTCTAGATTTATTCACGCTGTCATAGCTGGAGAAGTTTTAGCTTCTTTTTAAAGCTGAATGATATTCCATTGTATGTATACTTTACACTTTATCCATTCATCCATCGGTGGACATTTAGGTTGCTTCCATAGCTTGGCTATTAGGAATAATGCTGCAATGAACATGGGAATGCAGATATCTCTTCAAGGTCCTGATTTCAATTCCTTTGGATAGTAGTGGGATTGCCGATAATATCATATGTTATTTTTGATTTTTTTTTTTTTTTTTTTTTTTTTTTGCGGTACACGGGCCTCTCACTGCTGCGGCCTCTCCCGCTGCGGAGCACAGGCTCCGGACGCGCAGGCTCAGCGGCCATGGCTCACGGGCCCAGCCGCTCCGCGGCACGTGGCATCCTCCCGGACCCAGGCACGAAGCCACGTCCCCCGCATCGGCAGGCGGACTCTCAACCACTGCACCACCAGGGAAGCCCTATTTTTGATTTTTTGAGGAGCCTCCCTACTGTTTCCCATAGTGGCTGGACCAATTTACATTCCCACCAACAGTATAGAATATGTTTAGTTTACTGAGAAGCTTGCAAACTGGCTTCCAAAGTGGCTATACCATTTGCATCACCACCAACAATGAAAGCGTTCTTGTTGAATCCCATCCTCACCAGCATTTGGTGCTGTCAGTCCTCTGGATTTTGGCACGTAGCGGTTTCTGGTTGTAATTTTAATTTGCAGTTCCCTAATGGTACATGATGGTGAGCATCTTTTCATATGCTTGTTTGCCATCTGTATATCTTCCTTAGTGAGGTATCTGTTCATATCTTTTGTCCATTTTTTTAATCGGGTTGTTAGTTTCCTTCTTATTGAATTTTAAGAGTTCTTTGTATATTTTGGATAAAAGCCTTCATCAGATCTGTCTTTTGCAAATATTTCCTCTGAGACTGTAGCTCATCTTCTTGTTCTCTTGATGGTGTAGTTTTGCAGATTAGAAGTTTAAGGGAATGAAATCTAGCTGATCAATTATTTCTTTCATGGATCCCCATCCCATTTTTTATGAGTTCTGGAAGGAGGTGAGATCCTTGGTCTGAAGGTCCAGCCCCCAGTCAGCAAAAGGAAGAGTCCATGACCCTGTGCGGTATCCAAGTGAGGACTCCAAATGATGACTTAGGATCTAACAAGCTCAGGACAGAGAGGTACCCACAGAGCTTTAACTACTGGGTTCCCCCTGATAAGAGTGGTGGGCTGAGGTGCCCCTCTCACTTCCTTCTTGTGGGTCCCGGAGAGCTTTGGGGTGTCACCTTTAGAGTAACAGAGAGGGGAGTTTCCAGGCCTTGCCAAGAGCTGTCATGATAATCCTGAAGCTAAACATAGAAGACCCCCTACACTGAAAAACACAAGTGGCCCCACTATCAACCATGCTGTCACCCTAGTCAGTAAAACACAGGGCAGGCAGGCTGCAGCCTAAGGCTCACCGTTTCTCCACTGGGTTCTCAGGGACAGGTTGACCAGGAGAACAAGAGCCCTGCAGAATCCTAGGGCAGTGCCCTCAAGGAAACCTGCAGAGATGGACTTGGTTAAAGCTTACGTGGAATCTCCCTGCTGAAGGTCCTCACACCATCTCATTCCCCCTCCTCCTCCCTCCTCCAAGTGCGGGCATCACCCACACTCCCGCCTGCTGTTCCTGATCACACTCATCATTCCCTAGGGTCACAAGAGTAAACTCAGTGCTCGTGAGAAATGCCAGCATGCCCGGGGTGAGACCCAGGATCTCCAGGGTGCTCAAACCACTGAGCAGGGAAGAGTCCCCCTTCTCTTCCTCTCCTGTTTTGGGGATGTTTCCTTGGACTCCCCGGTGGCTGGCATTCCTAGGAGCCTCAGAGATCCACATCCACCATCGTTACTTCCCAGCCGTTTCATGCACAATGTCCGAAAAAGATGTCAAGAGCCAAGATGAGAAAGTGCACGTCGCTCTAAAGCCTCAGCCTCCACTGAGAGCTTACGGAAGGACCTTCTAACCATGAAGGCAGGGATGTTGATGCAATTCCTACTGCAGAAATATAAAAGAACCCATCATGAAGGTAGACATGCTGAAGGTTGTCAACAAAATGTACAGGGAACAATTCCCTGAGATCCTAAGGAGAGCCACTGAGCACATGGAACTGGTCTGCGGCCTTGACTTGAAGGAAGTCAAGCCGGGTGGTGATTCCTATGCCCTCGTCAGCAAGCTAGATCTCACCGATGATGGGCGTCGGAGCAGTGGCGGGCGGTTTCGGAAGAATGGGCCCCTGATGGCTCTCCTCGGTGTGATCTTCTTGCATGGCGACCGTGCCTCTGAGAAGGAGATCTGGGAATCCCTGAATGTTTTGGGTGTTTTTGATGGAAGGAGGCACTTCATCTTGGTGGAGCCCAGGAAGCTTATCACAGAAGATTTGGTGCAGGAAAATACCTGGTGTATCATCAGATGCGCGACAGCGATCAAGAGCCCAAGCTGAAACCAAAAAGATGAAAGTCCTGGAGTTTTTGGCCAAGGTCGATGATAGGGTCCCCAGTGCCTTCCCATCCTGGTATGAAGAGGCTTTGAGAGATGAGGGAGAGAGAGCCCGAGCCAGGGCTGCAGCCAGGGCTGGCACTACTGCCATGGCCCGTGCACATTCCAGGGCCACATCCAGTCGCTCCTGTCACCCCTAGTGAGGTAGAGGCCGATTCGTCACTTTGTGGTTGGAAAAGCCTGTTAACCAGTGTTCCTGATATGCATAAATTCCTGTTGGCTTATTTTTTTGGTAATTTTCAAGTGATCTTCTTTTCAAAAGAAAGTTTATTTAGATTCAGAACAAGCTTATGAATGACATGGGCACACACCTATTGCTCTTTATCAGATTTAGAAGTAAGAATTTTGTTGAAATACAAATTGAAAATTTTTAAATCATCAATGTGATCCAGAGCAAGACTGCATGGAATTGGAATAGGGATATCCTTGGTAATGTGAAAGAACTCCCCAGTAAAATAGGATAAGAAGATAGAGAAAACAAATTAAAATTGTTCACCTATGGGTTTGGCGTACTCCATTCAGTCTTTCTTTTCCAAAATTTAAAAGATATACACCTTTTAAAGTCAGGAAAAGATATATACCTTTTGCATTTAGGATGTGCTTAAATTATTCAAGAAAATATGAGTTTATGGGACTGTAAATTGATGCAGCCACTATGGACAACAGTATAGAGGTTCATCAAAATATTGAAAATAGAACTACCGTGCGATCCAGCAATTCTACTCCCGGAACTTTATCTGAAGGAAAAGAGAACAACAACTTTTTTGAAAATATATCTGCACCGCCCCATATTCATTTATTTACCATAACCAAGACATGAAAACAACGTAAGTGTTCATTGATGGATGAATGGATAAAGAAAATGTGATACACACACACTCACACACACAGTCATACTCTCACTCTCCCTCGGATATTATTCAGCCATTTAAAAAAAAAAAAAGGAAATCCTGCCATTTGCAATAACACAGAGGGACAGACAAAGACAAATACTATATGATCTCACTTATATGTGGAAATTAAAAAAAAAAAAACACCCAGAGAACAGATTGGTGGTTGCCACAGGTGTGGGGTGGAGGATGGATGAAATGGGTGTAAATGGCCAAACGGTACAAACCATTTAAAAAATAAAGAAGTCCTGGGGCTGTAATGTACAGCATGGCGACTATAGTTAATAATACTGTATTGTATATTTGAAAGTTGTTAAGAGAGTAGATCTTTTTTAATTGAGGTATAGTTGATGTACAATATTTTATAAGTTTCATGTACACAACAGAGTGATTCACAATTTTTAAAGGTTATATTCCATTTACAGTTATTATAAAATATTGGCTATATACCGTTTGTTGTGCAATATATCTTTGTAGCTTATTTATTTTTATTTTTATTTTATTTTTATTTTTTTGCGGTACGCCGGCCTCTCACTGTTGTGGCCTCTCCCGTTGCGGAGCACAGGCTCCAGACGCGCAGGCTCGGTGGCCGTGGCTCACGGGCCCAGCCACTCCGCGGCATGTGGGATCTTCCCGGACCGGGGCACGATCCCGTGTCCCCTGCATCGGCAGGCGGACTCTGAACCACTGCGCCACCAGGGAAACCCGCTTATTTATTTTATACATAGTATTTTGTATTTCTTAATCCCCTATCCTTCCCCTGCCCCTCCCCCTTCCCTCTTCCCACTGGTAACCACTAGTTTGTTCTCTATATCTGTGAGTCTGTCATATTTCCCTAGTTTGCTTTATTTTTGAAATTCTCCATATAAGTGGTATCATACAGTGTTTTTCTTCCTCTATCTCTTATTTCACTTAGCATAATACCCTCCAACTCCATCCATGTTGTTGCAAAATGGTAAAAGTTCGTTCTTTTTTTGTGGCTGACTAGTATTCCATTGTGTGTGTGTGTGTGTGTGCACGCGTGTGTGTGTATAAAGAAGATGTGGTATATACATCTTGGCAATTGTCAGTAATGTTGCTATGAACATTGGGGTGCGTGCATCTTTTCGAATTAGTGTTTTTTTCCTTTTTTAACAGTAATTTAAAGTTTATTCTGGCTATAATGCAGGTTATTCTGACTTTAAGGTAGCATACCTGGCATACTTCTGAGTCCGTTCCTGAGAAATTCTTTTGTACTTCTCTCTCTCTGTTTTATACATCCATGCAGTCTATGGCACTAGGGGGGGTCATCTGGGTCTGGATCATATAGCAGTGAACAAATGGATGAAAGAACGTTAGAAACAATTAAAGGAGGAGACCACTGTGATCTTAGAATATTGAGACAAATGCTGCCATTAGTGTTAATGTCTGAATGATAAATTCTTGTTGCAAATGCAACCTTAGGTAGTTTGAAGGGGTAGTCTGTAGGAAAATGAATTGTCAAAAGGAATACACCACCTTGATATGGGTTTTCATTAGCTTCCATAATTGTGGCTTGCCAGTGAAACATATTATCGCCAGCTGGACCTGCAGAGCAGTGTGCTGGAGGGTCACGGGCCAAATCACTAAGTTCCTTATTAATCCCTTTCAGCACCATAGTCTGTGCTTTTCCTCTGGCCCCTCACAGTCCTGGTGTGTGCTCAAAGATCCGGTCAAAACTCTTGATTATCCGGGCGGCTGGGAAGGACTGTCTTTTCATCCTATCCTGGCTCTGCCAGACACAGGCACCTTCTTACTAAACAGAGAGGTTGGACTGAGAGGGTGGGGTCAGAGGCATGTAGACGAAGCTGGGGGGAAGGGTAGATGAGCGGTGGAAACCCTTAGACTCAGAGAACCATCGAGAACCTGAAGGAGACCATCCAACTTAGTGAGGGGGTGGGGTTGTTGTTTTTTGTTTGTTTATTTGTTTCTTTTGGATACATACCCAGGAGTGGAATTGCTGGGTCATATGGTAGCTCTATTTTTAGTTTCTGGAGGAACCTCCATACTGTTTTCCACAGTGGCTACACCTATTTACATTCCCACCAACAGTGTACAGATCTCCACGTGCTTGCCAGCATTTGTTATTTCTGTTCTTTTTGATGATGGCCATTCTGATAGGTGTGAGGTAATACCTCATGGTAGTTTTAACTTGCATTTATCTGATGATTAATGATGTTGACCATCTTTTCATTTGCCTGTTGGCCATCTGTATGTCTTCTTTGGAAAAATGTCTATTTAGGTCTTCTGCCCATTTTTTCGATTGGGTTATTTGGGTTTTTTTTTAACTGTTGAGTTATATGAGCTGTTTATATATTTTGGATGTTAACCCCTTATTGAGCATATCATTTTCAAATATTTTCTCCAATTTTTCAGAAATTAACCCTGAAGGCACATCCACAACAATGTGAAAATACTGCAATGTCCGTGAATATATTAATTGATAAAAACATGGTATATTCACAGAGTGGAGCACTATACTATGTAGCTATAAAAAAGAATGAGCATGATCTTTGTAAACTAGTATGGGGTGCTTCCAGGATAGTTATGGATATAGATATATAAAAGAATGTGTGAGTTTGGGGCTAATGTCAATGATACCAAGCCCAGTGCCTTCCCATCCTGGTATGAAGAGGCTTTGAGAGATGAGGAAGAGAGAGCCTGAGCCAGAGCTGCAGCCAGGGCTCATACTGCTACGCTGGCCAGTGGGTGTTCCAGGGCATGTCCCAAAGCTCCTCCGGTCCCTAGGAAGGCTGAGCGGATACTTCACATTGTATTTAAAGAAAGCAGTCAGTCTTCCAACTAGTGGAGGGCCAAGGTGTGGCTCATGGGAACACAACATATAATATATTTGTGTTCCTAGACAATATGCACAAATCGGAGATTTTTCTTTTTTCTATTTTTAAATGTTGTTCCTTTCAATTAAAGATGTGTTTAGCTTCAGAGTCTAAGTTTATTAATGACATGACTCACACATTTAGTGCAGCTTATCAGGTTGAGAAATAAGAATTTTGGTATTATGTAACACAAACTGGAAATCCTCGAATCATTTCTTGTCATTCGGAACATTGGAATATGGACTTTTTGTGAAAAAGGAAATTATTCCACAGTAAAGTCTGTGTGATCATGAGATACAGAAAAAAAAACTGAAGAGGTATTCACTTCTTGGTTTGTTTTATTCCTTTTAGTCTTTCTTTGTAAAATTGAAGTATATATACCTGGATTCGGTTAGCTTATTTAAGAATGTGGGAGAAGTGAAATCACAGTATTTTGCCTTCTTGCACACGTGCTCTTTTTTTTTAATTTATTAATTTTTAGCTGCGTTGGGTCTTGGTTGCTGCAAGGGCTTTCTTTAGTTGCGGCGAGTGGGTCTACTCTTCATTGTGGTGCGTGGGCTCCTCACTGCGGTGGCTTCTCGTTGCAGAGCACGGGCTCTAAGCACGTGGGCTTCAGTAGTTGTGGCACGTGGGCTTCAGCAGTTGTGGCTCGCGGGCTCTAGAGCACAGGCTCAGTAGCTGTGGCGCACGGGCTTAGTTGCTCCGCGGTATGTGGGATCTTCCCGGACCAGGGCTCGAACCCGTGTCCCCTGCATTGGCAGGCGGATTCTTAACCACTGTGCCACCAGGGAAGCCCTGATCTTTAATTGTTCAAATATCAATTTAGCGTCTGCTCTTCAGAAGGCTTTTGGATGGTACTGGGGATGCTAAGAAACATAGACCCAACCCCTGCCTGTAGAATTCTAGAGTCTAAGAGCAGCATTCATAGAAAGCAGCTGGTGAACGAAGATCTAAAGGCCCAATAAAAATAAGGGGTAAGAAGTGGGGGTTGAGGGGTTCCTCATGAGGAGTCTAGTGTAAATGTCCTGATGCAAGGCACTTTGAGACTTTAGGACAATATAAAAGTCCTGCAGTGGGAGATAATTTTAAGTTAGGCCGTATGGTGAGCCAGCCAGTGAGGCTGTGGAAACACTGAACAGGGGCCAGACCCTCAGATGGTGGGTCTCAGAGTTGAGAGACTTAAGCCTGGAATGGAAAACTGCCCTTAACAGTTACTTTGAAACCATGAGTAAACCAGAGAGAAATCTCCACCCGGGGCAGGGATGGAACGTGCCCCGTGCTCCTGTCCCAGTGCAGGTGAACACAGTGCACAACCTAGGTGTTTTATGCACATCATCTCCAAGGAGTGTCTTTGAAATAAAGGTGACAGTAGTCTGAAACTGGAAACTCAGAAGCCAGTGGGCTGATACTCTTTGCTGGGGGACAAGGAGTCAGAGCCCATTCTATTAAAAGGGCATTCGCATTCAGTTTTGTTTTTTTTTTTTTTTTGGTTGTAATTCCGCAAAGTCTACGAGAGGTGTACATTTTCGGTGACGGTAAAATTAATGACGATAGGGGTTGTTTAGATGAAAGGGCAGCTTGGAAGGAAGAAAGAGTTAGTCTTGGAAGCAAATTCTAGAATATTTGAATTTCATTCAGTTGGAAGGAAAATGTAATTTTCATATTTGATTTATTGGGGAAATTAAAGATTCTTTGTAAACAGCATTTTGGACTGATTTGGTGTTCCATGTCCTAGAATGCCACATATTTTCTGATATCTCCTGGATTTAAAAATTCCTTCAGGGTGGGTGGTATCGTCTGCAGCCAAAATAATCATAATCATGGTAAAAACAGACATTGTGTAAAGTCTCAATGTGGTCCAGGCGCTGTGCCAGGTGTTTTACATACATTACCTGCATGCCATTAGCCCTGCAAAATAGGTCTTAAGAAAGCCACTTCACCTGAGGCTCACAGAGCTTGGTGATGGACCTGAGTTCACACAGCTAATAGGTCACATGGCTGGGACTGGACCTCTGGTCTGAATTTGTCCAGAGCTCACGCCATTCCACTCCTCCCAGCCTGAGGCTGATCATGAGTCAGTTAATTCACTGTCTTCTACCACTTCAAAATGTATCTTGAGTGATGAAAAGAAGGACTCTGTGACCAAAACACTGGATTGGAATACATACCCACAGCAGTACAAATACGGAAATAAACAAGAGATATGAATAAAGGAGAGAAAGAGATAATGCTTGGTAACAATATGATCATCTGCATGTGCAAAATCAGATACCCTCAAATGATCAGGGGCTTACAAGATTATCTGGCTCTATCCTTCTATGTAGAAAGTAAATATTTTAGAACTACCCTAAGTCTGGCTGGTGAAGAGAAGGAATATATCAGCTGTTTTTCTCTGACAGCGTAACATCTGTCCTGAGTTCCTTAATTTGTGCTGCATTTTCCTAATCTTACATCACTTTCGGGACAGAGACCCATTTTCTCCCGAGATTTGCAATAGGGTAACTGGTCAAATGTTTCTAGGAATATGCATTTCCCAGGAAGCCTTTAATCAAGAGACAGAAGCTGATATAAGAACCCCCATGAATGAGGACCGAGGAGACGATCACCCCTGAATATAGGAGTTATCCAAAGACTAAGGAGAGTGACCTCAGTTCCGTAGAAGGAGGAGTGCCAGGCTTTGTTAGATGTAGTGAGCATGTTGAGTGAGGAATCATGGAAGGACCCAGCCAGAACAGTGAGGTCCAATAGAGTTGCATCCCTGCTGCCTGTTCTTGGAGGCCCCAATGGACTATGGTCATATGAGGATCACCCTGACTTTCAACTTGGAATTCTTAGGAGAGTAGGACCTTGATGTAAAACAAGCAGCTTCAGGAAAGCAGAGAGTGGAGTTACAGGATTGATCATGTGTCAAGGTGAGGATCTGAATGTGGACTAAGGGTAGCACGCACAGCATAAAAGGAGGCCCCGGAAAAATCTCTGATGCTGTCATCCCCGGGAAGCTCTGGCCATAGATGTCAGATTGATTTCAGCCTGGAAAGTCTCAGTGAGGTGAGGGTCTCTGTCTAATGGGGTTGGCCTCAGTTTTGCAGAGAGAGAGATAGAGACCTGAGCCCTAACAAGAATTCATGTGACGATGCTGAGTGTTATGAGGGGACCCCCAAAAGCAGAGGGGGCCAAATAGAATTCTGTACAGTTCTTAGCCCTGGGAGACCCAGAAGAGCTACTGCTGAGTCATCCCCTCATTCCACCCGAGTGATCTCAGGGAGGGAAGGGCCTCATCTAGCAGGATCAGACTCCAGTTCTGCAGAGGGGGACGTCTTGGCCATAACCAGAGTCAAGGTGAGGACCCTCAGTGCTAATGAGGGGGTCTCTCCCCCAAGGAGGGAGGCTCACAGGGTGGCGCCCGTCTTGTCAGGCAGAGATGGTCGGAGCAGCGCCCTGACTTCCCCCCACTAGGGCCTCGGGGAGGTGAGGGCTTGGTTCGGAGGCTGGAGGACCCAGGACCATAGAGGGAGGGGTTCCCGGGCTCTGATAGACGGCACCAGCAGGACACAGGGACCGCTGACCCCTGACCAGTGGGCGTTCCCGCAGAGTCCCGCCCCTACCGTCAGCCCTCGGAGACCCCACGCAGCGCCGGATGCGGCTTCCCCCGACTTCCGCTTCGGAAGCGAGGAGCCCGACCGGGAGCCGCGGCGTTTGTTCGTCCGAGCGTGGGTTTTCGGGACTCGTCCGGAGCCACGGTGAGGACCTGAATGTAGCCTGAAGGGACCTTCCCGCCTCTCTCCCCACTTAACAAAGGTAACCCCCCCCCCCGCCTCCCGCCCCTGCCTGCCATCAGCAGCGTGGGACCCTGATCTGACGTATATGCCAGAGGAGTTGCCGTCTGGAGGGCCTCAGAGAGTGGAGGGCCTTTGTCTAGAGGAGGCGGCTTCTTAGGCAAAGGGTGTAGTCTTGTCCCCAGCAGGTGAAAAGTGGGACCTTCAGAGCTGACGAGGGTGCCTCCTTCCGAAAGGCGTGACTGCACGGGGCCCCCTCCAGCCTTCACTCGCGCGATGCCCTAGAGTAATTCAGGCTGAGAGAACCCCTCATTTCTGCCTGGGGTGGGAAGTGGGGTTGGGGGCTAGGGGACGTTCGGGTAGAGAAAGGCCTTTATGGAAAGGGGGCAGGACTTCCCTGGCGGTCCAGTGGTTAAGACTCCTCGCTTCCACTGCAGGGGGCGCACCTTCGATCCCTGGTGGGGGAACAAAGATCCCACATGCCACATGGTGCGGCCAAAAAGAAAGGGTGGGGGCATGGACCAAGGGGGTGTTCTGTACACTAAGTGAAATAAGTCAGACAGAGAAAAACAAATACTGTATGATTTCACTTACATGTGGAAGCTGAAACACAAAACAAATGAACAAACAACAGAACAGAAACAGTTATGGATACAGAGAGCAAAAGTGGTTGGGGGAAGAGAGAAATTAGGTGAGGACAATTAAGAGATACAAACTACCAGTTACGAAGTAAATGCGTAAAGGGTGTGAAATGTAAAACGAGGTAGTTGGATGGATGGATGGATGGATGGATGGATGGATAGATAGATAGATAAGGCAACCCCATTAAGCTTAGGGAGGAGACTTGGCCCTAAAAGAAGCAGAGGTAGGACCATCAGTGTTAGTAAGCAGACCTCTCGTGAAAACAGGGAACTGCACAAATTAGCAGCCCTGCTCTCAGACCTGGGAGTCCCCAGATAAGGTAGCCGGGATGTGGAGCCCCCGACTTCTCTTCTAGCTACTCAAGGAGGTGAGAGCTGCGGTCTGAGGCATGTAGATTCGGGTCAGTGGAGGGAGGAATCCCAAACCCTACCCGGACTGGACGCCAGAGTCCTGAATGAGGACTGAGGGAGCCACCAACTCCAGAACAGTGGGGTCGGAGAGTCCCACCCTTGCTGTTACCAGGCGTAGCCAAGCCCCAGATCAGCTTTGGCAGAATGAGGCTCACTCTGACTGTAAGCTCAGGTCCCAGGAAGATGAGGACCTTTTCTGACGGTCATGGACTCACGTCAGCAGAGGGCAAAGTCCCAGGCAGGGTTCAGAGTCAAGGTGAAGATCCTGAGTGAGGAAATGGAGACTGCTCCATACACAGTGGAGAGAGCTGCATCTCATGCTGCCCCTGCCGTTAGCCCTGGGAGGCCCAGGGCAGAGCTGGCAGGCTCAGGTGCCCCCTAACTTCTGCCTGTGGGGTCTGAGGGAGATGAGGGCCTTGCTTTAAGGGCTGGCTGCCCGGTTCAGCAGAAGAAGGGGAGTCCCAGGCCATGATCGATGTCAAAGCACAAATTCTATGTGAGGAATGAGACAACCGACTCCCCCAGAACAGAGGAGACCCCACAAAGTGCCACGTCTGCCTTCACCCTGGGAAGCCAGGTTTAGAGCTCTCAGGCTGAATTGCCCTCTCAGTTCCTCCAAGGGTGGTCTCAGGGACGTCAGGGTTTGGGTCTAATGGGAGAGGCCTCAGTCAACATAGGGAAGAAGCCTGGTTCCTAACGAGAGTCAAGGTGGTAACACCGAGTGAACGTGAGGGAGCCCCACCCAGAAAGAAGTGAACCCCATAGAATCTCATCCCTACTCTCAGACCTGGGAGGGAGACTCAGGCATGGTGACCTGATGAATATCACTCACGTTTTCCCGGACCATGGCAGGGAGGTGAGGAACCTCCTTGATGGGAGTATGGGCTCAGGTGAGCAGCCAGAGGATTTCCAGGTAATGCCAGGAACCAAGGAGAGGACCCTGAGAATTGAGGGGACCACCTACACCACAATAGTGAGGGCCACAGAATCTCTTCCTGCCTGTCAGCATTGCAAGTCCACACACAGTTGTAGCTAGAGAGACAAAAAAATTTTCTTTCTAGCGGGTCTCGGGGAGTTGGGGGCCTTAGTATGAGGGGATAGACGTCAAGTCAAGACACAGAGGATGTCCAAGTCCTGCTGTGCGTCAGGGTGAGGACACTGAGGGATGATGTAGATGCACACCCACCCAAAGCAGTGGGGGCCCACAAACTCCCACCCCCCTCAGCCCTGGGAAACCCCAGGTAGAGGTAGCCTGATGTGTCACCCCTCACTTCGGGCCCCAGGGACCCAGGCAGATGTGGGCCTTGATCTGAGGCCAGAAGACTCAGGTGGGCTGAGGGAGGAGCGTAGATGCCGTCTGAGTGAGGGCGAAAGAGGCCAACGATGCCGCAACAGTGGGGTCCCGCGGAGTCCAGCCCCTGCTACCAACCCAGGGAGGGCATGGACGGGGGTGACTGGCAGTGGCTCACCCTTTCTTTCATCTTGGGGATCTCAGGAAGGTGAGAATCTTAATGTAATGCAAGCGAACTCAGATCAGTGGAGGGAGGATTTCCGGGATTTGCCAGGACTCACGGAGAAGATGCTGAGGACTGTGGGGGGAAGTCCACCCCGTGCCAGCGGGGACCGCGCAGAGTCCCTCTCCATTGTTGTTCCTAGAGGCGCCCCCGGGCACAGATGTGAGGCACAAGTGCCCATCAGTTCCCCACTCGGAACTCACAGGGAAGTCAGCATCTTGGTGTGATGGGTCAGCAGAGGGAGGAACCATAGACCCTCCCCTGAGTGAGAAATGGGGACCGTGAGGGAGGACCACACGTTATAGGGCCTCAGCCTGCCTGCTGCAGCTTTCAGCCTCTGGAGACTAGGGGCGCTGTGGCCAGGTAAGGCCATCGTCACTTCCACTGTTCAGTCTCAGGGAGCTGTGGGCCGTACTGTGAGGAAATGTCCTCAAGTCAAGAGAGAAAGGAGCCCCCAGATCCTCCCAGGAGACCCAGTGGGGACTGTGAATGACGACTGAAGGTAGCACACCCCCCTTCCACCGAATCAAAGGCATAATAAAGAGTCCTGCCCAGGCCTCTGCTCAGACCTTGAAGGCCCGGAGCATGGTTGTCAGGCGGAGGCTCCTCATTTCTTTGTATCATTTCTAAGGGAGACGAGATCCTTCGTCTGAAGGTGCCGCACCAGGGGCAGCAGGAGGTGTCCCAGACCCTTGGTGTCGACAAGATGAGGACGCTGAATGGTTGAGGACCAACGAGTTCAGGACAGAGCAGGCCCCACAGAAGTGTCAGCGCTGTGCACCCCGAGTGTCCATGACTCAGTTCCTTCTCGTGGGCCCCAGGGAGCTTTGAGGTGTCACCTTTAGAGCAGCACAGGAAAGAGGTCCCAGCCCTACCAAGAGTCGATGTGACAATCCTGTTTGTGAACGAAAGGGACCCTTGGAACCCAGAGAGGACCTACCCTACCAGGATCTGTGGTCACCGCCGTCAGCCACAGGCAGGGCTGGCAGGCTGTAGCCTGAGGCTCACTCACTCTCGCTTCTTACACTGGGTTCTCAGGGGACAGGCTGACCAAGAACAAGAGCCTAGTGGTTCCTAGAGCAGTGCCCTCAAGGAAACGTGCAGAGCGGCCTTCTTCAAGTCAGGGTGGGACCTCCCTGCTGAAGGTGCTCACACCCTCTCACCTTCCCTCCTCCAGGTTCCAGCATCACCTGCTCTCCTGCCCACTCCCCCGCTTGCTGTCCCTGCCCATAGTCATGCCTCGGGGGCAGAAGAGTAAGCTCCGTGCCCGTGAGAAGCGCCACCAGGCCCGGAAGGAGACCCAGAATCTCGGGGGTGCTCAGGCCACTGCAGCACAGAGAGAAGAGTTGCCCTCGTGCTCCTCTTCTCTTTGTCGGGGTACTCCCCCGAGCTCTCCTGCTGCTGGCACTCGCCAGGAGCCTCAGGGAGCCCCAGCCACTAGCTCTCGTGCTGCAGGGGTTTCAGGCCCAGGATCTGATGTGCGTGCCAAGGGCCCGGTTCAGGCAAGGAAAAGTTCCTCCCGCGCCTCAGCCTCCTCCGGTGAGAGCTTTCAGAGAGATCCTCTGATCAAGAAGGTGGGAATGTTGATAGAATTCCTGCTGGAGAAGTATACAATGGAAGAGCCCATTATAAAGGCAGACTTGCTGAAGCTTGTGAACAAAAGGTACAAGGGGAAGTTCCCTGAGATCCTCAGGAGAGCTGCTGAGTGCGTTCAGCTGATCTTTGGTCTTGAGTTGAAGGAAGTCAAGCCGGGTGGTGATTCCTATACCCTTGTCAGCAAGCTACATGTCAGCGATGATGGGCGTCAGAGCAGTGGCGGGCGGTTTCAGAAGAATGGGCTTCTGATGCTTCTCCTCGGTGTGATCTTCTTGCGTGGCGACCGCGCCTCTGAGGAGGAGATCTGGAAATACCTGAATGTTTTGGGTGTTTATGTTGGAAGGTGTCACATAATCTTTGGGGAGCCCAGGAAGCTTATCACAGAAGATCTGGTGCAGGAAAAGTACCTGGTGTGTCGTCAGGTGTGCGACAGCGATCCCCCGCGCTATGAGTTCCTGTGGGGCCGGAGAGCCCGCGCTGAAACCACCAAGATGGAAGTCCTGGAGTTTGTGGCCAGGATCACTGGTACCGTCCCCAGTGCCTTTCCAGCCCATTATGAAAAGGCTTTGAGAGATGAGGAAGAGAGAGCCCAAGCCCAAGCCCGAGCCCGAGCTGCAGCCAGGGCTGGTACTCGAGTCAAGGCCAGTGCGCCTTCCAAGGTCATGTCTAGCAGTTCCTCCCACCCTTAGTGAGGTCTGAGGCAGCTTCTTCACTTTGTGTTTGACCAACGCTGCCAACCTTTTCAGTAGTGAGAGGCTAAGCTGGGGCTGGAAAGATCATAATATATATCTTCTTTGTGTTCCTGTTTTACACTAGTATCTTTCAAATGTTGTTTCTTTCACTAGAATGTTTCTTTAGATTCAGAATCCAAGTTTATAAATGACATGGATCACATATTTGTTGTTGTTTATCAGGTTTAAGCGTAAGAGTTTAGGTACTGTGTAGTACCATGTGAAAACTCCTTGCATCTTTCTGGGGTTCTGGACTGAGATAATATGGCTTTGGAATAGGAATTTTCTTGGAAATGTGAAAGAATGCTGTGGTTTTAAAATGGATGAAAGCAAAGTAAAGTTTAGTCAAATTTTGGTTTGTCTTATTCACCTTTGTCTTTCTCTTTGTAAAATTCAAAGATATACACCTAGATGTCCTTAGCTTATTCAAGAATGCCGACAAAATTAAATAGTAATAAGTTACATTCCTCACTCAGTGCCTCATTGATTCCCATCTGTAATTGAGCATCTGCTCTTTGGAAGGTTCTGTGCTGGTAGTGATGATGCTAAGATAAAAAAAACCCTGCACCTGCCTGTAGATGTTGAGAGTATAAGAGCACCTATTATATAAGGAAGGTGGTCTGATGAAAAAACCCAGTGAGGATGGTGGGGAGAGAGTCCAGATGAGAGCAGTGAAGTATAAATTCTCTTAGCCAGAACACTTTGAGGTTTAGGTTATTTTGCAAATCCCTCCTTGGGAGGTAATTTTAAGTTGGCTGCATGGTGGGCTAGATGAGGCTGTGATAATGGTGAGCAGGTGTCCAGTGCTTTTGCCCCGGTGCAGGTGAACACGGTGCCCAAACAAACCAGGTGTTTTATGCATATTGTCTCCTTTGTGGTGGGATGCTGAGAAGCCCCTGTGCTGGCACTCTGTGCCCTGGGCTGGAGGAGCCCCAGCCCACTCCATTAATTAGTTATCGGGGTTTTTTAATTGGAGTATAATTGCTTTACAATGTTGTGTTAGTTTCTGCTGTGCAACGAAGTCAATCATCTACACGTATACATATATCCCCTCCCTGCTGGACTTCCCCCCACCCATCTAGATGGTCACAGAGCACCAAGCTGAGCTCCCTGTGCTGTACAGCAGGTTCCCACTAGCTGTCTATTTGACACATGGTAGTGTACATAGGTCAATCCTAATCTCCCAATTCATCCCACCCCCCGTTCCCCCGTGTCCACATGTCCGTTCTCTATGTCTGCGTCTCTGTTCCTGCCCTGCAAAGAGGTTCAACTGTACCAGTTATCTAGATTCCACATATATGCGTTAATATATGTCTTGAGTGTAATCTGGCAGAACTCCTAAATGGGCCCAGACTTTGGTGGTGATGAAACACATGAAAATCGGGGGGGTTTTGGGAGGCAGGGGAATTATTGGTCCTTGACACAAATTCTATAAGGTTTGATTTGCATCCTGGTGAAACCCCTGCCTCCACAAATGAAACAACATATTCTCTGCTAGGGAAAATGTACTCAGGGTTACTTGCTAAGGAGCACTTTGGTTAATTCAGCTTTCTTTGTCCTAGAGGCCTACATAGTCTCTGACATCTCCTGGATAAAATGAAAAATTCCTAGAGATGAGGGTATCTCTAGGACAGAGAAGACCAGTCTCTTCTGGTATGAAAATAAGCATCATAATAACTGCCATGCATGAAAGACCCAGACATCGCCAGCCACTGTGCCAGGTGCTTTACATATATCACATATGTTCCGACAGTTCTATAAGATGAGGCTTATCAAACCCACTTGGCAGACAAAGAACTTGCAGTATTCTCCGGACTGGTAAAGTGACAGAACCGGGAGTACAGCCCGGTCTGAATTCCTCCAGAGCCCATACTGTTCCACTCCTCCCAGCCTGAGGCAGCCCTTCTGTCTCTTAATCCATTTCTCCTCTCACTGCTCCGTGACGTCTCTCAGGCAATAATAAAGAGGAACTTGTAGCCAAAATATTAAAAGCAGGCCTAAAGAAGGAAGGTGAACATGAGAATCAGACACCATTTGGGGATTGTCTGTGGGCTTCGTTTACCTAGGATCCTCCTGCCCCTCGCCCCAGGCTTCCCTGAGAGCTGATTGCCCCGGTCCCGGCACGGGGGTCCAGTCCCAGCACTTTGCGGCATCACAGCGCCCTGCCCCTGGGTCTTCCCCAGTGTGCCCTCGTGTCCAGACTGGAAGCTGACCTGCTGGCCAGCTCTTCTCTGCATCTTCCTCTGGAGGCTGCACTCAGCTCCCGGAGGAACGGACAGCCCATATGCCCTGCCCTCCCCTGACTCGGAGCATCCCGACTCCCCGCAGATCCCGTTCGTCACTGTGGACCCCTGGGACAGCAGCTGCCCTTTCCATGTATCTGTTCACTTCAGACAGTGACGTTTACACACCTCCTCATCCCCACTGGGTGCCTCCACCACATTCTCAGTGTTTGCAAACCTGCTGGTGACGAGACTCTGATTTGGTATGGACTCTACAGGGCCTTGGCTTATAACCCCAAGGCTAGGGAGGCCTTGTTTGAAACAACGTGATATTTGCAGTAGGATTTTAATGAAGTGTCTTCTTTGAATCTGGCCACTGAATCCATACACTGATGAGTGAACTTAATTAAGGGGTCCAAAACCAAAGCCTTCTTCCTAAGTGGTAAAGGAGGAGGGACCAAGGAAATCACTGTGTAAACAAACATCTGCTGAGGCTGAATTCCTAAAAACCCATCTTGGAGTCCTTCTCGGAGGTGGAAAATGGTTCTTTGGCAGACATGCTAGCTTTGAATAACAAGGAAAAGTAATTCACCATCCTCCCAGTAGTCCTTGTCTGTATCGGTCCCAGGGGAGATGCTGTTTGTTCAATATGCTTAATGGCACCTGTTTGGGTGTTCAGGTATGTTCAGTCAGGTGATGGGTGGCTATGATTTTGACCATGCAACCAAAAGTTAGGAGAAAATTCCCAACCTACTGAGGTTACACAGGTTATTGCAATTGGCAATGCAGAAAGGTACTGGTGAAAGCCCTCTCTGCTGAGATGTACAGGGTACTTTTGGAAATTAGATGGAATCCTGTATTTGAAAACATGTCTTACATAGTAGGCACAAGAAAAACTTGGTGAATTTCAAGATAAATTTGGCCTTCTCAGAAACTCCTCCAACTAACTAAGAGGGTTGTTGTCATAAGCAATTGCAGTAGTTGCTCTTTATTGAGCACACACTATACACCAGTTTATGGGAGACTGCAAACCGCATCCACATCCTGTCTTGCTCTCCTTGGGTTCCTGGGGAGACTATATTCCCAGTCCACTTGTAATTAGGAAGGGTCACCTCCAGACCAAGGCACGAGGGAGTCAGTATGGCACCTCTGTGCTTTCTCTTCCATTCAGCAGCAAACAGAGAGAGCCCGTGTTGAGGTGTGGAGCCACGCGACGTACATAGCCGGGATCTCGGAGTCATCTGTGAGCGGTGAGCCTCTGCCAACCTTCATCAGATTTTATGTACACAAGAAACAGACTTTTGTTGTGTTAAGTCATTCAGATATCAGGTCTTCTCTGTTGCATCAGTTAGCAGTTACTTAATCTGAGTGATACACAACTACTATTTCTACTCTTAGGCTCATTTAAATGTTTTAATGACAGAGCTAATCATAGCATATATATTCTTCTTATAAAAACTTCTTACACACATAAATCACAATCTCCCGCCTTACAACATTGCTCGAAAATTCAGCCCCCTTTTCAAAAGTAACCACAATTAACTGTCTGGTGTGTGTCATTCTAAAGCTGATTTGAGGCTTCTTTGTACATAGATGTGCTACAAAAATATGTTGAAGTTTTAACACACAGGGGCCACAGTGTATATATTGTTCTGTGACTTGCTCTTGTAACTTAATGGAACTGATTGCAAGATCTTTCTGTGACAGCACTTATAAGACCCACCTCACGTTTTAAAACTGTCATCACCATTAGAAAAGGTCCCAGCCAGCCCTCTGGTCCTAAGCTACAGCGTGAAGTAGAGCCCCTCAGCCAACCTGTAGATCTGTGAGAACAAACAGTTGTTGTGTTAGGATGCTACGTTTTGTGGCTCTACATTGGGCAGTGGAAGTTTACTAATAAGTACATTAAGGGCTAGCAGTTCATATTTTAATTTTTTATGTTCTTTGTCTTCCACAGGGAGCACATACTATTCCTAAAAATATTTTTAAGGTTAAGAAAAATAAACTTCAAAAGGCATGGGAAATTCTAATTACAGATGTTAGGGAAGCCTTTAAAATGGGAAAAATAAGCAAATAATTTACAAAAGAAGAGTGAAGTGACGCATGATTATTTCTCCTACAGAATGAAAACAAAAAGATTACCTATAGACTATTCTCTCTCCAGCTGGTGGATTGATAAAGAGAAATTTTATATCAGAGGATAAGTTCCTGATAGTTCATGAGTTTCAACATAGTTCTGGAGCACGTTTATCTCGCACCATCTAGAAAGGCGATATGTAGTACGTAAGAGCGTGAGATTCTGGAACCAGACACCTGGTCTTTCAATCCCAGCACTACCATTTACTAGTTGTGTAATCTTGGGTAAATTCCGTAACCTCTTTGTGCCTCTTTTCTTATCTGTAAAATTGTGATGATAATAATACCTAACTATAAGATTATTTTGTGAATTAAGTGTAGGGCATTCAGCACGGTGCCCACGAATTCATAATCGTTATATATGTGTTAACTATTATTTTATTATCAAAGCATTTTGCTGAGTTTTCATTGAAGGATTAATTGACATTTAATACAGGAAGAATATGGGCCCTATAGATAACCTTAACACTTAAAAACTACAATGTAGAAATACTAACCTCTGAGGGAATCTGTCACCTCTGTAGTCCCTAAAGCACTATCGGATGATTTCCATTAATATTAATTAGGTCAATAAAAAGTATTAATGTTTAAATACAAGCCATGGTTATCAGAAAAATTTATTAGCCTTAATACTTCACTCCCCATTTGTATAGGATAAATGAGGTAACTCAAAAGAGAGAGATTTTATGTTTTATCATTAGTAAATAGCTAAGCAGTGAAGAACTGAGGAACTCAGCTTTGACCACATCTTGGACTAAGTGAGATTTAAGGATTGTTCGGTATCCAAGGATACCTCTTAATGTAATTTCTATAAATCTGAGAAGAAAAGAGATTGTGATGATCTCATTTGAGAGTAATATGTGGAAGAAGGACCAGAATACATTGGAAATGCTGCCTAATCAAAGCATTGTTTTCATGTATATTTTATAGTTTTTAAGTGATTTTTTTAGCGTAATGTTTTCTAGCTGGAACATTTTATGTCATAATTACTAGTCTCATCAGAGATTTCATTTTTATTTATACAAATATGTGGAATCTATGATTAGATGTGTGCATTTAGGCCAGTTGGACCTCCTTTATTTTACATCAATGTACTTTTGGAATTTGGAATTCTCCTTTTTCAAGTATAATGCATATATATCTGGCACAGCTTCCTGCTTGACTCTATTGTTGTGCCTTATGTAAAATGACATTTAGTTTGCTTCTCATTGATTAGAATCAATAACATAAGTCATAATTATGTCCTGGAATAATATGCATTTCTAGTCTGGCTGCACTGTAGGTTGTGGGATATGGCCTGGGAAGCTAATCATCCTTTATCATTTCTTTCCACTTGGGAAAGGGCACCCAGAACGCTAAACAATCAACTTCGTAACTAAATATATAGGATAAAGTTGTTTACAAATTGGGGTCTCTTGTACTAAGGGGAAATATTGAGACCACTCTTTTTGCAAAACATAAATGGAGAACTAAGGCAAAGATAATTCAATCAGAATTTATGTCATCACCTCAAGATTTCAAGCCAAACCACAAGACTAGTACACTGTAATGTGTATATGTGTTGTGATGTCAATGTCCAATTCAAGTTAACTCTACATTTTATTGATCTGATGAGCACATTTGTTTGCTAAAGCCAAAAGACAATGCAGGTTCCCTGTCAGACTGTTATGATTGAGAGACCCCCTAAATTGTTTGGACTTATTGACTTAATTATTCCACATTTGGGAATCCATGGAAGGGTCTCTGTTCTGGAACACTGATGCATGTGAGACTGTTGTGACTGTTCTCTCCTTTGCAAAATATTCTACTGCCTTGGCTTCTGTATTAGTCAAGATAAGCTAGGTTATGTTAGAGTGTCAAATTAATCCTGAAATCTCAGTGTTTTACCACAACAAAGGTTTATTTCTCAACCACACTACATGTTCAATGGGTATGGGGGAGGGAGGGGCATTTGGGGGTTTTCTCTGGGGCTTACCTATTCACTGAGGCAGGGGAGAGTGGACAGAGAGTCTCTAAAGGGCTCTTCTCTGATTCAGCCAAATCCATCACTTCTTCTCCCATTTCATTGGCTGAAACCAGTCATAAATCCTCGGTTAGCCTCAAGGGGTCTGAAAAATGGAGCTTTCCATGTGCCTGAGAAGAAGGAATATAGAATTGGGTTTGGCGAGCACAGCACTGTCTGCTACAGTTTTTAAGACACTGCCCTGTCCTGGTTCTTCTACCTCTCAACCTGTTTTTTCTCTGCCTCCTCAATGGACTTCTTTTCCGTCACCCCTTGGGGAACTGGTGCTCCCCAAGTTACCATATCCGGTCCACTATTTTTTTTCTCCCCACAACTATCCCCAGGTACCTTCATCCACTCCTCCAGTTCTAACTGCAAACTATCTGCTGCTAACTTCCAGATCTATTATCCCAAGCCCTGACCTACCCACAAAGCTTTAAACATAAATCCAACGATGACTGATTCAAGGATATCTCAAACTCAATGTGAAAAAATATAAACACATTATTTTTTTTTCCCAACCTCATTCGTCCTCTTCCTGTATTCTTTGTCCCAGTTAGTGGCAGCATCGTATTTCCAAGTCTAGATTCCTCCCTATCATTCCCAGCTCTTAATTTTGTACGCCATCTTAGCTAGGCTGTGCTGCACAGTTGTTTAGTCAGTTATCAGTCTAGATGTCCACTGTAAGGTATTTTTTAGATGTGATTAATAGTTACATCTGTAGGCTTTGAGTAAAGCAGATTGCCACCCATAGTGTGATGGGGCCTCGTGCAATCAGTTGAGGGCCCCAAGAACAAGGACTGAGGTTTCCTGAAGGAATTCAGCCTCAAGAGTGCAACACAGGGACTTCCCTGGTGGTCCAGTGGCTAAGACTCCGTGCTTCCAATTCCGGGGGCCCCGGTTCGATCCCTGGTCAGGGAACTAGATCCCACATGCATGCTGCAACTAAGAGTTCCCATGCCGCGACTAAAGATCCCGCATGCCACAACGAGGACCCGGCGCAGCCAAAATAAATATGTAAATATTAAAAAAAAAAAAAAAGACTGCAACACAGAAACCCTGCCTGAGTTTCCAGTATGCCTGCCCTGCTATACAGACCTTGGACTCAAGACTGTAACATCTGAGTTTCTAACCTACTGGCTTGCTCTATGAATTTCAGACTTGCCATATATATATGTATATATGATCTCTTATTGGTCTGTTTCTTTGAAGAACCCTAACTAATATACCACCATACACAAATGGAAGAGTCCTGCCAAATATACTTCCTAAACACTTCTTCATCCTCTCTGTCCCTATTTACCAATGCTCTTATTCAGAGCTCTGCGGTTTCCATCCTAGTTAATTGAACTTACAACTCTGATATTGACCAGCATCATTATCTTGAAATTACTTATTTCTTTTCCTGATAGTCATAGTTCTTTGTCCCCTTACTTATTGTTAAACTTTGTTTCTCACAATTCTAGCAGTTCCTTCCTGTGTGCTACTTCTAGGTGATCAGCAAATCTGATTTTTTAGATATCCAGATTTTTTTAGAAGCATATCAAATTAAAATCAAGAGTTTACTTGTGAATCACCTGAATGGTTGTCCTGTGAGTTGAGTGCATTTGTTTTTATACAGGGACACTGGCTGCTCAAAGACCTTGCCTAATTACCTGATCTACTGTAATAGTCCAGCTAGAACCTTGAGACAAATAGAATGCTATTACATTTACTCTTGACCATGCCACAAAATTTTTTAAGTTTATTTTTAACCAGGTGGCCAAGTTACATTAAAATCAGTGGTCTACACTGATCTATCAATTCCTTCACTTTTACTTCTCAACACATCTGTCCATCTTTCTTACTTCTTCAGTGAAACTCCTTTCACTACCACCACTAGGGATCTCCTGGGTGATAAATTCATTGGGTACTTTAAAATATAATGTTTATTTTTTCAGCTTTATTAAGGTATAATTGACACATAAGAATTGTATATATTTAAGGTGTACGATGTTTTGTTATATGTAAAATGTCAAAACACTGTGAAATAATCATTACAATCAATCTAATTAACACACTCACCACCTCACATAGCTACTATTTTCTATTTTTAATAAAAGTGATATATGTCCACTACAGTACATATGAAATTTTTAAAAAGTTTAATACAGAAATTGAACTATCACCTATAATTCCATCACCTAAAGATAACAATTAACTACTAACAGTTCAGTTGAATCATTATTAATAATTTGATGCATTTTCTTTCAGAAATACATACATTTATGACAGTAATATATATTATAGAATTGCAATAAAGTACCTGCCATAAAACAGATAGGTATCTTTCTTTTTAAAATAATACTTTGCAAATATATTACCATGTATTATTCTTCTAATATAAGTGATTACTCTGTACATTGATTTGTGCATTTAAAAAATTTATTTATTTATTTATTTGGCTGTGCCCGGTGTTGGTTGTGGCATGCGGGATCTTCATTGCGGCATGCAGGATCTTTAGTTGCAGCATATGGGTTCTTAGTTGTGGCATGTGGAATCTAGTTCCCTGACCAGGGATTGAACCCAGGCCCCCTGCATTGGGAGTGCAGAGTCTTAGCCAAGGGACTACCAGAGAAGTCCCTGATTTGTGCATTTTATATATAACTTTATGAGTGCAACCATTTCTCTAACTTAAAATTTTTATACAAATTAGAGTCTGTTTTATTGATATGTCTATTGTGACACCAATATAATACTGTTTTAATATTAAACACTTAAAATACATTTCAAAATGCAGCAGCTATTTGCTATATTTATTCTTTCAGTTGGCTTTTAAAATTTCTTTGCCAAATTCGAACTGAAAATTCACTTGGATTTAGAGTAGGTTTAAGTTAATCCTACATGTTTTAAAAATGACTTCTTTATGCTATTTAGTCTTTTTAACTCCAAGCACATTTTGATCTTTATCCTACTTTAGAGCATTTGACATGGTTGGCTACCCTTTTGTGCTTGAAATACTCTTCCAGGTTGCTTTTGGAATTCTACTCACCATCAGTTTTACTCTCATCTTTCTGATCTTTCTTCTTATTCTTCTTGTGGTCTTCCATTTTGGGGTCTCATCCTTAAGTATTAATGTCTTTGTCTCTCCTCTGCTTTCATTGTATAAACACTCCTGGAAGACCTCATTCTTTCCCATGGCTTCAACCACTGTCTGGATGCTGATATCTCTCAATTCAAAATTTCCAGACTTTCTAGACCTCACGTCTTATGAGACCAGTCCTGTAGTACAGGGATCTTGGTTGCTTAAATGCCTCACATAATTATCTCCTCAACTGTGATGTTCTGGCAGAATCCTATAAGACACATCCACTTAGATGTCTGTCAGGTACTTAAAATGAAATCTGTCACAAATCTAGACTCATAATTTTATCTTCACCAACCTGCTCCTCCTCTTTCCTTTCCCCTAGGAGAATCCCACCACGATACTATCAGTTACCCATTCCAGAAAGCTGGGAATCACCATTAATCCCCTACATCTCCCTCAGACATTTTAGTCTTTTACTGAGATCTAGCATATCTATATATGTCTTAGTAATCTATCACCAAAATAATGCTGTGTAATAAACCACCCCAAAATGTATTGGCATCCAACAATAAACATATTCTCAAAATCACAGGTGTGTGGGGTTTGTGGACAACTCTGCTTCAGGCTGTGGTCTGTAGATTTGGTTTAGATCTACCCCACATGTGTTCATTCTGAGGCCCAGGATGAAGTAACAGCAACTTCCCAGGGTTTAGTTTTTCTCATGGCAGATCACTGGAGCCCAAGAGGACCAAGCCAAATACAGCAAGTACATGCCAAGGCTCTGCTCACATTATATCCACTAACATTATATTGGCCAAAGCAAGTCACATGTCAAGCTTAATGTCAGTGGCATCAAAGTACACGCTGCCCAACATGAAGCCATAGGATAGGTGTATATATGTAATTATTTCAGGGAAGTGAAGAACTGAGACCAATTATTCAACCTATCACAGCCAGATAATATTACTCAAATTTACCCCATCCTCCACATTCCACTGCTACTGCCTTAATTTGTATCTCTTAATTTCTCCCCCACGTTAGTGAATAACCTCAACTATTGTCTGTGATTCCATCCTTGCCCCCATTGAATGCATCTTTCACACACACAGTAGAGTCATCTTTATACAACACAAGTTAGATTGTGACTCTTATGCTTAACATCACTAACTGTGAATCAGGACAATGTATATGTTCCTTTGCATGTCATATAAGACCACTCTTGTCCTGGCCCTAGCCTCCTTTCCACAACTATGAACCCACCAGCACCATCTAGTCATAATGAAATACTTGCCATTCACTAAACAAATTCGAGAAAGAATTCTGCACTTGGAAGATCATACTGCCAGTGCCTCAAAATGTCTGACATACAGTTGATGCCAAAAATAAATGTTTGGTAAAATAATAATTGTAAAAGACCTTAGTCCTGGCAACATAATTTTCTCACTCACTAGACTTTGCTAGCCCAATTAATTAATTAATTTAAGTAACAAACTGTTTGACCAGCTTTGCCGCTGAGCTCTTTCTGAAACCCTGACAAAATATCATTTTTTCTTATGTGGCCTTTCCTGTCTGTATGTCGTAGCTCTTCTCGTGTAGTTTTTATCTTATTTCTAATATTTTGCATCATTTATACTCGGGTTATGATCCTGAAAATTTCATCCCAGGTGACCTGTTAAATTAGAACAAACTCAAAGGGAATGAAAATGGATGTTTCTATCATCACATAATAATGAACATACATACCTTTTGGAAGAAAAAAGGTTTAAAAACCCCAAAACAACTTTGGGAGCCAACTATACATTAGGAAATTTATGGAGATGGAAGTGAAACAGTACAATGTATATCTGTGGTTTAGCATGGTAGAGTGGAAAGAACATCAGTTTTGGAGACAGTCTGGCATCTGCATACCAGCTTTGACACTTTCATTCATTTAATAAATAGTTTGGAGTACCTACTACATGCCAGTCGATATACTAGTGGATACCAAGGTGAACAAAACATACTCTTATAGTACAATGGGAAAGTTGAGTATGCTAGAAATTATTATTTGCCAGTATTCGTTTTCTCTACTTTGTGCAAATAGGAAAATTTCACTCCCCTTCTCCCTTTAAAGTTGGATTTTGCCCTGTGACTTGCTTTGTTTAGATGAAATATGGATATATGTCACTTACATGAAGAGGCAATTAGTTGCCAGTACTCAACTCTCAAGCCATAACCTCCCCCAGTGTAGCAATCATGGAAATATTAATACATATTGAGAAAGCAACACCATAAGTTATTGGAACTACTGTCAGCATGAATCCATCAGTAATGTCCATGAGCAGGACCTTCCTGCTGCTCTGCTTTGACTACACAGTGTGAGAAAAAAATTCTGTTTAAAGCCTCTAATATTTGGGGAATGTTTGTTACAACACTGTAACTTATACTAACCTGACAGATACAATAAATATAGAACAATTAATAAGTAGATGCATATAATAAAGGGGGGACTCAGGGTGCCATTGAAGTTAATGACAGAAGAATGATCATTGTATAGTGGTTAAAGATGACTTTCCTGAAGAAATGATATTAGACTCTGGGATGGATGAAATAATAGTTAACCAAGTAGAGAATGTTAAATGGAGAAATAGTGCCTGTCTTCTAGGGCTAAGGATTAAAATGATCTAACATATTAACTATGCTGAGCAATTGGCCTATAGCAGAAGCTTAATAAATACTAGTTTCCTTTTCTCATAGTCTCCTAATTGGCTTCTGCCAAAATATTCCTTTGACATTCACTGGACGCGTTCTAGGCTTCTGTCCATCCTTCTTAGTCTCTTCCAGCAGCCACCTTAGCTTTGGATCAGAAGATAATGCCGTGTCCTTTCAGTGACTACAGGAAAATAATTCACTTCTACCATAGCTGAAAACTGACCTTAACTAATTTTAAACTGATCATTTTTAAGACCTTCTAGACAGACTGTCAAAGAACAGTCTCCTCGAATCACGACAGGCACTTGAAACCCAATATGTCAGAACAACTTCGGGGCTCTCCCCCAAACCAGAGTCTCTTTCAAGGCTCATTTCAGTAAATGGCCCTAGTATCTACCCTGTTGCTAATATCAGAAACCTAAGCATCATTCCTCTTCTTCATTACCCTCCTAAACTATAACCAAGAATCAAGATCTGTTGATTCTACTGTTAAATATTAGTTTAAAAATCTTCCTAGTTGTCTTAATTTTCAATAAACTGTCCTCACCATCATCTCTCTTTGATTGCTTCCTTTGCCTTCTAACTACTGATTTCCCTGCATTTGCTTTTATGCACCTTTTCCAATCTTTTCTTCCTCAAGTTTTAAGACCTGTAGTACCTTTTGGATTCAGTTTTGAGCTTCGTTTTCATGAATTTTAAATGGTACTTTAGATGGATCTTGAGATATTTTCCAGTTATCCCATTCTGATTTGTGCCCTAACACGTTGTATTCTCGGGGTTACTATAGGAATCTTCCAGAGTCCTACTTAGAGAATCCTGAAGTAGATTGAATGTCTGGAGGATTTGGTTAGAAAAGGAAAGCATCAGCATCGTTTCTTGATCTTACACAGCCAGGTGGCAGTGTTGCTTCTTGGAAGATAATCATCAGAGGTTTGTAGGTTTGGAACTGGGTTTAGGGCTTGACTCTTAGCATTTATTTTATTATTCTTTTGAATCCGATCTACTGGCACCTTATTTCTCTCCAGTCATGTCACTGGAGCAGCAACACGAGCCTGATTCCTTAACTTTTTCAGGTATCCTTTTTTTTTTTAAACACCTCTGATTTCCTAGATGAAATATATTTACCTGAAAGAAAGATTGTATGAGGAAGAATTAAAATACAGTTCCTGTCTGTTCTTCCTATGGAAAGACTCATTATCAGGGAAGAAATTGTAGTTTCATTGCAACAGATTCTATGAAAACTGCAGCACAAGAATACTTTAAACAGTTTAGTCCATTCCATGTGACTGCAGGGTAATTAGTGAAATCCAGATTAATCAGAAACTTGCTAGGCAGCAGGGTGATTTGACTAACAGCCTGGGAAGGTACAAAATAACTGGGTAATGAAGTGGATCCGGTGATAATGTGCAAGACTGCTCCTGGGATTGTACAGAAATACATTATTTAGACAGATGCTGTATCTTGTGGACAAGAGATCTTTAAAACTGGAAATATTGTATCTTTCCTATCTGATTCTGCTTCATGCCCCCATGGACTAAAGATTGAAAAGCAGCATTAGAGAGGGGAATATTTTAGGAAACTCTTTCCAGGTCCAATCTGATATCTGTCATCAAAGGTGGAGGATGTGTTCTGTGTTACTCTAGGGCTTTGTCACACATATGACCCTCATAAAAAATAAACACTGTCTCAAGTAGGAAGAACAGTTATCGCTCTCACTTTTTTTCATAGGTGATGAACTTGAAACTCCAAATGTGAAATGTGACAATGGAATGTAGTTACTCACAGCATGCAAAGACAAGCTTTCTTTCATTAGTGATGCTATGGGAGTTGCCAGGTATCCATACCCAGGCTGCAGCTGAAAAATCCTCTTTAATTTTGCTCAGGCAGAGTGGAAAACTCCATGCACACATTATTGGGCAAATCATCAGCTTCATGGATGATATGAGCTCATTTTTGCCCAGGTGAATTTCTCAGGGATAAGTAAGTGCAAACAGCACCCACTGCTTATTAACTCTAACAAGAAGAGTTGGCCTTAGGCATGAAGGAAATAGGTGTCTGCCTATGTGGCAAGATTCAGGAAGCAGCCAAATGGCTTCTTGCTTTTCCCTGATACAAATAGATCTTTGTCCCTACCATTGCCATTCTCCCAAGTGGGACCGCATCCACAGGACCAAAGGTAGATGGTACGGTCCTTAGAGGGCAGCATGGGGATGCTTGACGAAATGCATGGCTGGGACATTTGGCAAAAGGAGAAACAAAGAGACAGCAAATTTCTAGGCTTTGAGAGTTGAAACATAAGCAGAGTTTAGTTCAACTTCCCCGTGAGGAATTAGCAAGTAGAAAAAAATCAACAACAATAACAACAATAATAAAGTTTATTCCTTAGGAATTGCAAGGCATTATACTGGGTGACATGAGCAATAAAAATGAAAAAATATATATATAAACGTTGTGCCCTCAAGAAGTTTAGAATTTACCTTGAAAGATGACACGTGCATGTAAAATCCCACCTAACTGTTTAAGGCAACACACTACAGGTGTGAAATGTCTGACAGGGCAGGGGGTGCTTGAGCTCGGTAATACAAAAGAATGCTCTTTGCCTTTTTTTCCTTAATGTTTAGTTTGTGATTTGGGAGCACATGGGCATTGCTCTGGGGTTAGAATTTAATGTTTCAGAAGAGGCTGGATAAAAGTTGAAAGGTGTTATTTATTTCTTAAAACCAAAACAAAGATATAAAGATAATCTGACTCTGCTCTCATCTCTCCAGTTCTAACTATAAACCACATAATTCAGTCAGCGAGAAGTGATTGAATGCCAGTCATGGGGGAGATGCCCTATATTTGTGTAGCATTTAATAAGTTATAAAATCACATGCATGTTTATACTTTCTATGCATCCTCATAACTTCTCTGCAAAGTAAGTGGGGCAGAAAGTACTCTGGAAATGTATGGTTGAGACCCCTGAACACACTGCCAAACTCAAAGGTCGATTTAACCACACTGATGCTCAGTGGATGGTTCTGCCATCAAAGGCCCTGGCCCCAGTAGGGGTGGAGACATAAGTCACACACATGAGAAGAAAAAGAAACTACAGAGAGATAGTAAAATTAAAAGGCATTGGACTATTAATCAGAATATTTTGATTTATACCCTGATGCTGTTGATTACACTGAGTGAACCGAAAGAAGTTACTTGATGTCTTGTGATGCCTATTTTTTCATCCATAAAACTAGCCAATAGCTTGCTTCAAGGGGTTGCACACATACTGGATAGGCTTTAGACACAGAAAGGTTCTACATAAATCTGTGACATTAAAAGGGAAGAAAGAATGAAGAAATATGAAGAGAAATTTTTGTATATTTATAAAAATATATAAGATTTTGGTTAATCTCTACAAGAACTTTTGAAGTAGGTATTATACCTTTTTTTATTTTTTGCGGTATGCAGGCCTCTCACTGTTGTGGCCTCTCCCATTGCAGAGCACAGGCTCCAGACACGCAGGCTCAGCGGCCATGGCTCATGGGCCTAGCCGCTCCACGGCATGTGGGATCTTCCCGGACAGGGGCATGAACCCGTGTCCCCTGCATTGGCAGGCGGACTCTCAACCACTGCGCCACCAGGGAAGCCCGATATTATCCCATTTTATAGATGGGGAAAACTGAGGTTTGAAGATGTTTAATCAGTCGCTCCTGTTTACTTACTAGTAAATTGCAGGGCCTGGATTCAAACTAAGACATTTTTACTTGCAATTTTCCATGTTTCCTCATGTACCTATGCTTCCCTTTAAAACATAGTAGTTTGGGGGAAACTAGAAGAAGTCACAAGCAATCAGGAAGCCTACATTCCAGCCCCAACTCTGTCACAAAATCACTTAACCAGTTAACTTACTTTGTTTAGTCATTTAGATACTCTGTTTTCAGGTCCGTAAATTGAGAAGGTTGATCTAGATAATTTCTGGGATCTCTTCTAGCTTTTCAGTGACTGACTTGTCTCAGTTTCCCTGGATTGTCTCAGTTGTAGCACTGAAATTCCCACATTTCTGGATATCCCACAGTACTGAGATTTTTCTGTTAACATTCTGTGATTCTGTGTTCAGGGAAAAAGCTTTGTGGAAGAGGGAGTATGAGCTGAGCCCTGCAGGTTGGGCAGTATTTAAATAGGCAGAAAATGAATTATTCCCATCGAAATAGATGTAAGACCAGCAATGTACAGAGGCGGCAATTAATCAGTCACAATGGACAAAAGGATGTGAGAGATGACATAGGAAACATAGACGGCACAGGCCCATTTTATGGGGAGTTAAACATCAGAATTTTGACTCCATGTGGATCTCAATGTAGAGTTTGCATAGATCTAAGGATTCTTTGTAAGAACAGTAATGATAATAGCAAATATTTGCTGAGTGCTTACTGTATACCAGGTACTAAGCTAAACCCTTAACATATATTCTCACTTTTAATTCTCCTTATAAGCCTACACAGCAGTACAATTATTAACTCCATTTTCATGATGAAAAAGGTAAGGACTATAGAATTTAAGGGAACTGCTAAAGCTTATACAGATAGTATGTTGCAGGGCTAGGATTTGGACTCTGTTCATTTCAGGCAAAGCCCTTAACATTTATTCTCCACTCATTCAATATCTGCATTTTCCTGTTATGCTTGCTTGAATAATGACTCACTCATTCCTCAACATATTTATTTCTAATTTTTAGCAACTTGCACTATTCCTTGAGCCGACCACAGTGCTATGGCAATTGACGGCAACATGAATTAAGAGTTTTGAGTCAAAATGGGAATTGGCAATCTCTAGCAGGTGGATGTGCCCCACGTTGCCCTCTGGAAGGGTCACCACCAGCCACTGTACCATTTGCAAATGATAGCACCCAGTTATGCTCTCCCCAATTCTCCTAACTCCTCTATCTAAAACCAAAGAAGAGATGGTTTTCCTGGTTTGAAAATTGTTTCAATATTGAGGATATAATTTTACGTTTCTCCATCTTTGTCCAAGAAATAAAGGATCAAGAGACCCAATGTGTCTCCTTCTGGCTGTTGATGATAACCCACAGAATCAGGAAGATGGCCAGATTTAGGAGATGTGATAAAGTTATAAAACACGATAGAGACAAAATGAATGTAATTTAATTCAAATATATATATATATTTATATCTTTATTGGAGTATAATTGCTTTACAATGGTGTGTTAGTTTCTGCTTTATAACAAAGTGAATCAGCTATACATATGCATATATCCCCATATCTCCTCCCTCTTGCGTCTCCCTCCCACCCTCCCTATCCCACCCCTCTAGGTGGACACAAAGCACCAAGCTGATCTCCCTGTGCTATGCGGCTGCTTCCCACTTAATTCAAATATTAATTCAAACATTTGTCTTTCTGGGAAAGGGACTTTGTATTCCATTGCAGATACCTCTATTGCAATACCATTTCAAAGAGGGAAAAAGAATGTAAAAAAAAAAAAAGATGCCTTTAAAAATACGTTTAATTTCACAATGGTAGGATAACATATGAAGTTACAAATAAATGTGATAATCGTAATGAGGCTTAAGAAGTTATCATTTTTTACAATGGATGAACTGGTATTTTTTTCCCTATAGTGACATTAGCATAGGAAAGTTAGACATTTAAAAGTAGGCCATACTTTATATTGCACATTCCTTTTGGAAAGTTATATATTATTTTTTATTTTTCTCTCTGCTAACCATTCACTTGTGAAGAGACGATAAGGTAAAGTAATTGATGGTTTGAAGTCATTCTATTTCTACATTTAAGTATATCTGATACTAAAAGAGGGAAAAAATAACTATACACTGGAGCAATTTGCCAAAAAAACCCACAAAACTATGCCCTTATAATAAGCAGCATTATAGAAACCACTGTGGAAATGAAATAATGTGCTTCAGTAACTGAATTCCTTTCTACCAGTTACATTTAGTTCACATAGAAATATTGAAGTGATGGAATTAATTTTAGACATTTATGCTGAAGATGGTTATAATTAAAAGTATACTTTATTTTTGAGGTCAGGCTCTGGCTTTTTTGTTTTGTTTTGTTTTTGGTTTTGTTTTTTCCCTCTTGCGTCTCCCTCCCTCCCACCCTCCCTATCCCACCCCTCCAGGGGGTCACAAAGCACCGAGCTGATCTCCCTGTGCTATGCGGCTGCTTCCCACTAGCTATCTATTTTACGTTTGGTAGTGTATATGTGTCCATGCCACTCTCTCGCTTTGTCACAGCTTACCCTTCCCCCTCCCCATATCCTCAAGTCCATTCTCTAGTAGGTCTGTGTCTTTATTCCTGTCTTACCCCTAGGTTCTTCATGACATTTTTTTTTCTTAAATTCCATACATATTTGTTAGCATACGGTATTTGTCTTTCTCTTTCTGACTTACTTCACTCTGTATGACAGACTCTAGGTTCCTCCACCTCACTACAAATAGCTCAATTTCGTTTCTTTTTATGGCTGAGTAATATTCCATTGTATATATGTGCCACATCTTCTTTATCCATTCATCCTATGATGGACACTTAGGTTGTTTCCATCTCCGGGCTATTGTAAATAGAGCTGCAATGA
This sequence comes from Leucopleurus acutus, assembly GCF_964270905.1. Lineage (NCBI taxonomy): Eukaryota > Metazoa > Chordata > Mammalia > Artiodactyla > Delphinidae > Leucopleurus > Leucopleurus acutus. The sequence continues at coordinate 29,608,471 of NC_139148.1, read as the reverse complement.
ACATTTTGGTACATGACTCTTTTTGAATTATGGTTTTCTCAGGGTATATGCCCAGTAGTGGGATTGCTGGGTCATATGGCAGTTCTATTTTTAGTTTTTAAAGGAACCTCCATACTGTTCTCCACAGTGATTGTATCAATTTACATTCCCACCAGCAGTGCAAGAGGGTTCGCTTTTCTCCACACCCTCTCCAGCATTTATTGTTTCTAGATTTTTTGATGATGGCCATTCTGACCAGTATGAGATGATATCTCATTGTAGTTTTGATTTGCATTTCTCTAATGATTAATGATGTTGAGCATTCTTTCATGTGTTTGTTGGCAGTCTGTATATCTTCTTTAGAGAAATGTCTATTTAGGTCTTCTGCCCATTTTTGGATTGGGTTGTTTGTTTTTTTGTTATTGAGCTGCATGAGCTGCTTATAAATTTTAGATATTAATCCTTTGTCAGTTGCTTCATTTGCAAATGTTTTCTCCCATTCTGAGGGTTGTCTTTTGATCTTGTTTATGGTTTCCTTTGCTGTGCAAAACCTTTGAAGTTTCATTAGGGCCCATTTGTTTATTTTTGTTTTTATTTCCATTTCTCTAGGAGGTGGGTCAATAAGGATCTTGCTGTGATTTATGTCATAGAGTGTTCTGCCTATGTTTTCCTCCAGGAGTTTGATAGTTTCTGGCCTTACATTTAGGTCTTTAATCCATTTTGAGCTTATTTTTGTGTATGGTGTTAGGGAGTGATCTAATCTCATACTTTTACATGTACCTGTCCAGTTTTCCCAGCACCACTTATTGAAGAGGCTGTCCTTTCTCCACTGTACATTCCTGCCTCCTTTATCAAAGATAAGGTGACCATATGTGCGTGGGTTTATCTCTGGGCTTTCTATCCTGTTCCATTGATGTATCTTTCTGTTTTTGTGCCAGTACCATACTGTCTTGATTACTGTAGCTTTGTAGTATAGTCTGAAGTCAGGGAGCCTGATTCCTCCAGCTCCGTTTTTCGTTCTAAAGATTGCTTTGGCTATTCGGGGTCTTTTGTGTTTCCATACAAATTGTGAAAATTTTTGTTCTAGTTCTGTGAAAAGTGCCAGTGGTAGTTTGATAGGGATTACATTGAATCTGTAGATTGCTTTGGGTAGTAATTTTCACAATGTTGATTCTTCCAATCCAAGAACATGGTATATCTCTCCATTTATTTGTATCATCTTTAATTTCTTTCATCAGTGTCTTATAATTTTCTGCATATAGGTCTTTTGTCTCCTTAGGTAGGTTTATTCCTAGATATTTTATTCTTTTTGTTGCAGTGGTAAATGGGAGTGTATTCTTGATTTCACTTTCAGATTTTTCATCGTTAGTGTATAGGAATGCCAGAGATTTCTGTGCATTAATTTTGTATCCTGCTACTTTACCAAATTCATTGATTAGCTCTAGTAATTTTCTGGTAGCATCTTTAGGATTCTCTATGTATAGTATCATGTAATCTGCAGACAGTGACAGCTTTACTTCTTCTTTTCTGATTTGGATTCCCTTTATTTCCTTTACTTCTCTGATTGCTGTGGCTAAAACTTCCAAAACTATGTTGAATGAGAGTGGTGAGAGTGGGCAACCTTGTCTTGTTCCTGATCTTAGTGGAAATGCTTTCAGTTTTTCACCATTGAGGACGATGTTGGCTGTGGGTTTGTCATATATGGCCTTTATTATGTTGAGGAAAGTTCCCTCTATGCCTGCTTTCTGCAGGGTTTTTATCCTAAATGGGTGTTGAATTTTGTCGAAAGCTTTCTCTGCATCTATTGAGATGATCATATGGTTTTTCTCCTTCAGTTTGTTAATATGGTGTATCACGTTGATTCATTTGCGTATATTGAAGAATCCTTGCATTCCTGGAATAAACCCCACTTGATCATGGTGTATGATCCTTTTAATGTGCTGTTGGATTCTGTTTGCTAGTATTTTGTTGAGGAATTTTGCATCTATGTTCATCCGTGATATTGGCCTGTAGTTTTCTTTCTTTGTGACATCCTTGTCTGGTTTTGGTATCAGGGTGATGATGGCCTCGTAGAATGAATTTGGGAGTGTTCCTCCCTCTGCAGTATTTTGGAAGAGTTTGAGAAGGATAGGTGTTATCTCTTCTCTAAATGTTTGATAGATTTCGCCTGTGAAGCCATCTGGTCCTGGGCTTTTCTTTGTTGGAAGATTTTTTTTTTTTTTTTAACATCTTTATTGGAGTATAATTGCTTTACAATGGTATGTTAGTTTCAGCTTCACAACAAAATGAATCAGTTATATATATACATATATTCCCATATCTCTTCCCGCTTGCGTCTCCCTCCCTCCCACCCTCCCTATCCCACCCCTCCAGGCGGTCACAAAGCACCGAGCTGATCTCCCTGTGCTATGCGGCTGCTTCCCACTAGCTATCTACCTTACGTTTGGTAGTGTATATATGTCCATGTCTCTTTATCGCTTTGTCACCGTTTACCCTTACCCCTCCCCATAGCCTCAAGTCCATTCTCTAGTAAGTCTGTGTCTTTATTCCTGTTTCACCCCTAGGTTTTTGATGACATTTTTTTTTTAAATTCCATATATATGTGTTAGCATACGGTATTTGTCTCTCTCTTTCTGACTTACTTCACTCTGTATGACAGACTCTAGGTCTATCCACCTCATTACAAATAGCTCAATTTTGTCTCTTTTTATGGCTGAGTAATATTCCATTGTATATATGTGCCACATCTTCTTTATCCATTCATCCGATGATGGACACTTAGGTTGTTTCCATCTCTGGGCTATTGTAAATAGAGCTGCAATGAACATTTTGGTACATGACTCTTTTTGAATTATGGTTTTCTCAGGGTATATGCCCAGTAGTGGGATTGCTGGGTCATATGGTAGTTCTATTTGTAGCTTTTTAAGGAACCTCCATACTGTTCTCCACAGTGGCTGTATCAATTTACATTCCCACCAACAGTGTAAGAGGGTTCCCTTTTCTCCACACCCTCTCCAGCATTTATTGTTTCTAGATTTTTTGATGATGGCCATTCTGACTGGTGTGAGATGATATCTCATTGTAGTTTTGATTTGCATTTCTCTCATGATTAGTGATGTTGAGCATTCTTTCATGTGTTTGTTGGCACGCTGTATATCTTCTTTGGAGAAATGTCTATTTAGGTCTTCTGCCCATTTTTGGATTGGGTTGTTTGTTTTTTTGTTATTAAGCTGCATGAGCTGCTTATAAATTTTGGAGATCAATCCTTTGTCAGTTGCTTCATTTGCAAATATTTTCTCCCATTCTGAGGGTTGTCTTTTGGTCTTCTTTATGGTTTCCTTTGCTGCGCAAAAGCTTTTAAGTTTCATTAGGTCCCATTTGTTTACTCTTGTTTTTATTTCCATTTCTCTAGGAGGTGGGTCAAAAAGGACCTTGCTGTGATTTATGTCATAGAGTGTTCTGCCTATGTTTTCCTCTAAGAGTTTGATAGTTTCTGGCCTTACATTTAGGTCTTTAATCCATTTTGAGCTTATTTTTGTGTATGGTGTTAGGGAGTGATCTAATTTCATACTTTTACATGTAGCTGTCCAGTTTTCCCAGCACCACTTATTGAATAGGCTGTCCTTTCTCCACTGTACATTTCTGCCTCCTTTGTCAAAGATAAGGTGACCATATGTGCGTGGGTTTATCTCTGGGCTTTCTATCCTGTTCCATTGATCTATCTTTCTGTTTTTGTGCCAGTACCATACCATCTTGATAACTGTAGCTTTGTAGTATAGTCTGAAGTCTGGGAGCCTGATTCCTCCAGTTCCTTCTTTCGTTCTCAAGATTGCTTTGGCTATTCGGGGTCTTTTGTGTTTCCATACAAATTGCAAAATTTTTTGTTCTAGTTCTGTGAAAAATGCCAGTGGTAGTTTGATAGGGATTGCATTGAATCTATAGATTGCTTTCGGTAGTAGAGTCATTTTCACAATGTTGATTCTTCCAATCCAAGAACATGGTATATCTCTCCATCTATTTGTATCATCTTTAATTTCTTTCATCAGTGTCTTATAATTTTCTGCATACAGATCTTTTGCCTCCTTAGGTAGGTTTATTCCTAGATATTTTATTCTTTTTGTTGCAATGGTAAATGGGAGTGTTTTCTTGATTTCACTTTCAGATTTTTCATCATTAGTATATAGGAATGCCAGAGATTTCTGTGCATTAATTTTGTATCCTGCCACTTTACCAAATTCATTGATTAGCTCTAGTAGTTTTCTGGTAGCATCTTTAGGGTTCTCTATGTATAGGATCATGTCATCTGCAAACAGTGACAGCTTTACTTCTTCTTTTCCGATTTGGATTCCTTTTATTTCCTTTTCTTCTCTGATTGCTGTGGCTAAAACTTCCAAAACTATGTTGAATAAGAGTGGTGAGAGTGGGCAACCTTGTCTTGTTCCTGATCTTAGTGGAAATGCTTTCAGTTTTTCACCATTGAGGATGATGTTTGCTGTGGGCTTGTCATATATGGCCTTTATTATGTTGAGGAAAGTTCCCTCTATGCCTACTTTCTGCAGGGTTTTTATCATAAATGGGTGTTGAATTTTGTCAAAAGCTTTCTCTGCATCTATTGAGATGATCATATGGTTTTTCTCCTTCAGTTTGTTAATATGGTTTATCACATTGATAGATTTGCGTATATTGAAGAATCCTTGCATTCCTGGAATAAACCCCACTTGATCATGGTGTATGATCTTTTTAATGTGCTGTTGGATTCTGTTTGCTAGTATTTTGTTGAGGATTTTTGCATCTATGTTCATCAGTGATATTGGCCTGTAGTTTTCTTTCTTTGTGACATCCTTGTCTGGTTTTGGTATCAAGGTGATGGTGGCCTCGTAGAAGGAGTTTGGGAGTGTTCCTCCCTCCGCTATATTTTGGAAGAGTTTGAGAAGGATAGGTGTTAGCTCTTCTCTAAATGTTTGATAGAATTCGCCTGTGAAGCCATCTGGTCCTGGGCTTTTCTTTGTTGGAAGATTTTTAATCACAGTTTCAATTTCAGTGCTTGTGATTGGTCTGTTCATATTTTCTATTTCTTCCTGATTCAGTCTTGGCAGGTTGTGCCTCTCTAAGAATTTGTCCATTTCTTCCAGATTGTCCATTTTATTGGCATAGAGTTGCTTGTAGTAATCTCTCATGATCTCTTTTATTTCTGCAGTGTCAGTTGTTACCTCTCCTTTTTCATTTCTAATTCTATTGATTTGAGTCTTCTCCCTTTTTTTCTTGATGAGTCTGGCTAGTGGTTTATCTATTTTGTTTATCTTCTCAAAGAACCAGCTTTTAGTTTTATTGATCTTTGCTATTGTTTCCTTCATTTCTTTTTCATTTATTTCTGATCTGATTTTTATGATTTCTTTCCTTCTGCTAGCTTTGGGGTTTTTTTGTTCTTCTTTCTCTAATTGCTTGAGGTGCAAGGTTAGGTTGTTTATTCGAGATGCTTCCTGCTTCTTAAGGTGGGCTTGTATTGCTATAAACTTCCCCCTTAGAACTGCTTTTGCTGCATCCCACAGGTTTTGGGTCGTTGTGTCTCCATTGTCATTTGTTTCTAGGTATTTTTTGATTTCCTCTTTGATTTCTTCAGTGATATCTTCATTATTAAGTAGTGTATTGTTTAGCCTCCATGTGTTTGTATTTTTTACAGATCTTTTCCTGTAATTGATATCTAGTCTCATGGCGTTGTGGTCAGAAAAGATACTTGATACAATTTCAATTTTCTTAAATTTACCAAGGCTTGATTTGTGACCCAAGATATGATCTATCCTGGAGAATGTTCCATGAGCACTTGAGAAAAATGTGTATTCTGTTGTTTTTGGATGGAATGTCCTATAAATATCAATTAACTCCATCTCGTTTAATGTATCATTTAAAGCTTGTGTTTCCTTATTTATTTTCATTTTGGATGATCTGTCCATTGGTGAAAGTGGGGTGTTAAAGTCCCCTACTATGAATGTGTTACTGTCGATTTCCCCTTTTATGGTTGTCAGTATTTGCCTTATGTATTGAGGTGCACCTATGTTGGGTGCATAAATATTTACAATTGTTATATCTTCCTCTTGGATTGATCCCTTGATCATTATGTAGTGTCCTTCTTTGTCTCTTCTAATAGTCTTTGTTTTAAAGTCTATTTTGTCTGATATGAGAATTGCTACTCCAGCTTTCTTTTGGTTTCCACTTGCATGAAATACCTTTTTCCATCCCCTTACTTTCAGTCTGTATGTGTCTCTAGGTCTGAAGTGGGTCTCTTGTAGACAGCAAATATATGGGTCTTGTTTTTGTATCCATTCAGCCAATCTGTGTCTTTTGGTGGGAGCATTTAGTCCATTTACATTTAAGGTAATTATCGATATGTGTGTTCCTATTCCCATTTTCTTCATTGTTTTGGGTTTGTTATTGTAGGTCCTTTCCTTCTTTTGTATTTCTTGCCTAGAGAAGTTCCTTTAGCAGTTGTTGTAGAGCTGGTTTGGTGGTGCTGAACTCTCTCAGCTTTTGCTTGTCTGTAAAGGTTTTAATTTCTCCATCAAATCTGAATGAGATCCTTGCTGGGTAGAGTAATCTTGGTTGCAGGTTTTTCTCCTTCAACACTTTCAATATGTCCTGCCACTCCCTTCTGGCTTGCAGAGTTTCTGCTGAAAGATCAGCTGTTAACCTTATGGGGATTCCCTTGTGTGTTATTTGTTGTTTTTCCCTTGCTGCTTTTAATATGTTTTCTTTGTATTTAATTTTTGACAGTTTGATTAATATGTGTCTTGGCGTATTTCTCCTTGGATTTATCCTGTATGGGACTCTCTGTGCTTCCTGGACTTGATTAACTATTTCCTTTCCCATATTAGGGAAGTTTTCAACTATAATCTCTTCAAATATTTTCTCAGTCCCTTTCTTTTTCTCTTCTTCTTCTGGAACCCCTATAATTCGAATGTTGGTGCGTTTAATGTTGTCCCAGAGGTCTCTGAGACTGTCCTCAGTTCTTTTCATTCTTTTTTCTTTATTCTGCTCTGCAGTAGTTATTTCCACTATTTTATCTTCCAGGTCACTTATCCGTTCTTCTGCCTCAGTTATTCTGCTATTGATCCCATCTAGAGTACTTTTAATTTCATTTATTGTGTTGTTCATCGTTGCTTGTTTCATCTTTAGTTCTTCTAGGTCCTTGTTAACTGATTCTTGCAATTTGTCCATTCTATTGTCCATTCTATCTCCAAGATTTCGGATCAACCTTACTATCATTATTCTGAATTCTTTTTCAGGTAGACTGCCTATTTCCTCTTCATTTGTTAGGTCTGGTGGGTTTTTATCTTGCTCCTTCATCTGCTGTGTGTTTTTCTGTCTTCTCATTTTGCTTATCTTACTGTGTTTGGGGTCTCCTTTTTTTTTTTTGCAGGCTGAAGGTTCGTAGTTCCTGTTGTTTTTTGAGTCTGTCCCCAGTGGCTAAGGTTGGTTCAGTGGGTTGTGTAGGCTTCCTGGTGGAGGGTACTAGTGCCTGTGTTCTGGTGTATGAGGCTGGATCTTGTCTTTCTGGTGGGCAGGTCCACGTCTGGTGGTGTGTTTTGGGGTGTCTGTAGACTTATTATGATTTTGGGCAGCCTCTCTGCTAATGGGTGGGGTTGTGTTCCTGTCTTGCTAGTTGTTTGGCATAGGATGTCCAGCACTGTAGCTTGCTGGTCGTTGAGTGAAGCTGGGTGCTGGCGTTGAGATGGAGATCTCTCGGAGATTTTTGCTGTTTGATATTATGTGGAGCTGGGAGGCCTCTTGTGGACCAGTGTCCTGAAGTTGGCTCTCCCACCTCAGAGGCACAGCACTGAGTCCTGGCTGCAGCACCAAGAGCCTTTCATCCACAGGGCTCCTTAATTTGGGATGATTCGTTGTCTATTCAGGTATTCCACAGATGCAGGGTATATCAAGTTGATTGTGGAGCTTTAATCCGCTGCTTCTGAGGCTGCTGGAAGAGATTTCCCTTTCTCTTCTTTGTTCTCACAGCTCCCAGGGGCTCAGCTTTGGATTTGGCCCCGCCTGTGCGTGTAGGACGCCGGAGGGCGTCTGTTCTTTGCTCAGACAGGACGGGGTTAAAGGAGCCGCTGATTCGGAGGCTCTGGCTCACCCAGGCCGGGGGGTAGGGAGGGTCACGGAGTGCAGGGCGGGCCTGCAGCGGCAGAGGCCGGCGTGATGCTGCAGCCTGAGGCGCGCCGTGCGCTCTCCCGGGGGAGCCGTCCCCGGATCCCGGGACCCCGGCAGCGGCGGGCTGCACAGGCTCCCCGGAAGGGCGTGTGGCTAGTGACCTGCGCTCGCACACAGGCCTTCTGGCGGCGGCAGCAGCGGCCTTAGCGTCCCATGTCCGTCTCTGGGCTCCGCACTCTTAGCCGCGGCTCGCGCCCGTCTCCGGAGCTCTCCCAAGCAGCGTTCCCAATCCCCCCTCCTCGTGCACCAGGAAACAAAGAGGGACGTAAAAGTCTCTTGCCTCTTCGGCAGGTCCAGACCCCTCCCCAGACTCTCTCCCGGCCAGCCGCAGCGCACCAACGCCCTGCAGGCTGTGTTCACGCCGCCAACCTCAGTCCTCTCCCGGCGCTCCGACAAAAGCCGGAGCCTCAGCTCCCAGTCCCGCCCGCCCCGGCGGGCGAGCAGACAAGCCTCTCGGCTGGTGAGTGCCAGTCGGCCCGATCCTCTGCGCTGGAATCTCGCCGCTTTGCCCTCCGCACCCCTGTTGCTGTGCTCTCCTCCGCGGCTCCCAAGCTCCCCCACTCCGCCTCCCGAAGTCTCCACCCGCGAAGGGGCTCCTAGTGTGTGGACACTTTTCCTCCTTCACAGCTCTCTCCCGCTGGTGCAGGACCCGTCCCTATTCTTTTGTCTCTGTTTAGTTTTTTCTTTTGCCCTAACCAGGTACGTGGGGAGTTTCTTGCCTTTTGGGAGGTCTGAGGTCTTCTGCCAGCGTTCAGTAGGTGCTCCGTAGGAGTTGTTCCACGCGTAGATGTATTTCTGGTGTATCTGTGGAGAGGAAGGTGATCTCCGCGTCTTACTCTTCCGCCATCTTCCCGGAACTCTCTGTTGGAAGATTTTTAATCACAGTTTCAATTTCAGTGCTTGTGATTGGTCTGTTCATATTTTCTATTTCTTCCTGATTCAGTCTTGGCAGGTTGTGCATTTCTAAGAATTTGTCCATTTCTTCCAGATTGTCCATTTTATTGGCATAGAGTTGCTTGTAGTAATCTCTCATGATCTTTTGTATTTCTGCAGTGTCAGTTGTTACTGCTCCTTTTTCATTTCTAATTCTATTGATTTGAGTTTTCTCCCTTTTTTTCTTGATGAGTCTGGCTAATGGTTTATTAATTTTGTTTATTTTCTCAAAGAACCAGCTTTTAGTTTTATTGATCATTGCTATCGTTTCCTTCATTTCTTTTTCATTTATTTCTGATCTGACCTTTATGATTTCTTTTCTTCTGCTAACTTTGGGGGTTTTTTTGTTCTTATTTCTCTAATTGCTTTAGGTGCAAGGTTAGGTTGTTTATTCTAGATGTTTCCTGTTTCTTAAGGTAGGATTGTATTGCTATAAACTTCCCTCTTAGAACTGCTTTTGCTGCATCCTATAGATTTTGGGTCATCGTGTCTCCATTGTCATTTGATTCTAGGTATTTTTTTATTTCCCCTTTGATTTCTTCAGTGATCACTTCGTTATTAAGTAGTGTATTGTTTAGCCTACATGTGTTTGTATTTTTTACAGACCTTTTCCTGTAATCGATATCTTGTCTCATAGCGTTTTGGTCAGAAAAGATACTTGATACGATTTCAATTTTCTTAAATTTACCAAGGCTTGATTTGTGCCCCAAGATATGATCTATCCTGGAGAATGTTCCATGAGCACTTGAGAAAAATGTGTATTCTGTTGTTTTTGGATGGAGTGTCCTATAAATATCAATTAAGTCCATCTTGTTTAATGTATCATTTAAAGCTTGGGTCTCCTTATTTATTTTCATTTTGTATGATCTGTCCATTGGTGAAAGTGGGGTGTTAAAGTCCCCTACTATGAACGTGTTACTGTTGACTTCCCCTTTTATGGCTGTTAGCGTTTGCCTTATGTATTGAGGTGCTCCTTTGTTGGGTGCATAAATATTTACAATCGTTATATCTTCTTCTTGGATCGATCCCTTGATCATTATGTAGTGTCCTTCTTTGTCTCTTGTAAAACGATTTATTTTAATGTCTATTTTGTCTGATATGAGAATTGCTACTCCAGCTTTCTTTTGGTTTCCATTTGCATGAAATATCTTTTTCCATCCCCTCCCTTTCAGTCTGTATGTGTCTCTAGGTCTGAAGTGGGTCTGTTGTAGACATCAAATATATGAGTCTTGTTTTTGTATCCATTCAGCCAATCTGTGTCTTTTGGTGGGAGCATTTAGTCCATTTACATTTAAGGTAATTATGGATATGTATGTTCCTATTCCCATTTTCTTAATTGTTTTGGATTCGTTATTGTAGGTCTTTTCCTTCTCTTGTGTTTCTTGCCTAGAGAAGTTCCTTTAGCAGTTGTTTTAAAGCTGGTTTGGTGGTGCTCAACTCTCTCAGCTTTTGCTTGTCTGTAAGGATTTTAATTTCTCCATCAAATCTGAATGAGATCCTTGCTGGGTAGAGTAATCTTGGTTGCAGGTTTTTCTCCTTCATCACTTCAAATATGTCCTGCCAGTCCCTTCTGGCTTGCAGAGTTTCTGCTGAGAGATCAGCTGTTAACCTTATGGGGATTCCCTTGTGTGTTATTTGTTGTTTTTCCCTTGCTGCTTTTAATATGCTTTCTTTGTATTTAATTTTTGATGGTTTGATTAATATGTGTCTTGGCGTATTTCTCCTTGGATTTAACCTGTATGGGACTCTCTGTGCTTCCTGGACTTGATTAACTATTTACTTTCCCATATTAGGGAAGTTTTCAACTATAATGTCTTCAAATATTTTCTCAGTCCCTTTCTTTTTCTCTTCTTCTGGAACCCCTATAATTCGAATGTTGGTTCGTTTGATGTTGTCCCAGAGGTCTCTGAGACTGTCGTCAGTTCTTTTCATTCTTTTCTCTTTATTGTGCTCTGCAGTAGTTATTTCCGCTATTTTATCTTCCAGGTCACTTATCCGTTCTTCTGCCTCAGTTATTCTGCTATTGATCCCGTCTAGATTATTTTTCATTTCATTTATTGTGTTGTTCATCGTTGTTTGTTTCATCTTTAGTTCTTCTAGGTCCTTTTTAAATGTTTCTTGCATTTTGTCCATTCTATTTCCAGGATTTTGGATCATCTTTACTATCATTATTCTGAATTCTTTTTCAGGTAGACTGCCTATTTCCTCTTCATTTATTAGGTCTGGTGGGTTTTTATCTTGCTCCTTCATCTGCTGTGTGTTTTTCTGTCTTCTCATTTTGCTTATCTTACTGTGTTTGGGGTCTCCTTTTCGCAGGCTGCAGGTTCGTAGTTCCCGTTGTTTTTGGTGTCTGTCCCCAGTGGCTAAGGTTGTTTCAGTGGGTTGTGTAGGCTTCCTGGTGGAGGGGACTAGTGCCTGTGTTCTGGTGTATGAGGCTGGATCTTGTCTTTCTGGTGGGCAGGTCCATGTCTGGTGGTGTGTTTTAGGGTGTCTGTGGACTTATTATGATTTTAGGCAGCCTCTCTGCTAATGGGTGGGGTTGTGTTCCTGTCTTGCTAGTTGTTTGGCATAGGATGTCCAGCACTGTAGCTTGCTGGTCGTTGAGTGAAGCTGGGTGCTGTTGTTGAGATGGAGATCTCTGGGAGATTTTCCCCGTTTGATATTATGTGGAGCTGGGAGGTCCCTTTGGACCAGTGTCTTGAAGTTTACTCTCCCTCTTCAGAGGCACAGCACTGACTCCTGGCTGTAGCACCAAGAGCCTTTCATCCACTCGGCTCAGAATAAAAGGGAGAAAAAGTAGAAAGAAAGAATTAGTAGAAGTAGAAAGAGAGATAGAAAGAAAGGAGTGAGGGAGGAAGGAAGGAAGAAGGGAATGAAGAAAAAAGAAAGGAGATAAAGTAAAATAAAATAAGAAAATATTATAAAGTTATTAAAATAAAAAAATAATTGTTAAGAGAAAAAAATTAAAAAAACAAAAATAAAACGGATGGTTAGAACCCTAGGACAAATGGTGGAAGCAAAGCTATACAGACAAAATCTCACACAGAAGCATACACATACACACTCAGAAAAAGAGGAAAAGGGGAAAAAATCATAAATCTTGCTGTCAAAGTCAACCTCCTTAATTTGGGATGATTCGTTGTCTATTCTTATATTCCACAGATGCAGGGTACATCAAGTTGATTGTGGAGCTTTAATCCGCTGCTTTTGTGGCTGCTGGGAGAGATTTCCCTTTCTCTTCTTTGTTTTCACAGCTCCCAGGGGCTCAGCTTTGGATTTGGCCCCGCCTCTGCGTGTAGGTCGCCAGAGGACGTCTGTTCTTTGCTCAGGGAGGACGGGGTTAAAGGAGCTGCTGTTTCGGGGGCTCTGGCTCACTCAGGCTGGGGGCAGGGAGGGGCACGGAGTGCGGGGTGAGCCTGCAGTGGCAGAGACCGGCTTGACATTGCACCAGCGTGTGGTGCGCCATGCGTTCTCCCGGGGAAGTTGTCCCTGGATCCCGGGATCCTGGCAGTGGCGGGTTGCACAGGCTCCCCGGAAGGGCGGTGTGGATAGTGACCTGTGCTCGCACACAGGCCCCTTGGTGGTGGCAGCAGCAGCCTTAGTGTCTCATGCTCATCTCTGGGGTCCGCGCTTTTAGCCGCGGCTCGCGCCCGTCTCTGGAGCTCCTTTAAGCAGTGCTCTTAATCCCCTGTCCTCGAGCACCAGGAAACAAAGAGGTAAGAAAAAATCTCTTGCCTCTTCAGCAGGTCCAGAATTATGCTTTGAGAGTCCTTCTCTCATTTCTTCCACCATACTCAGGCTTGCCTCTATATACATGTTGAAAATATATTTATATTGTATATATATGAAAATATGTGAAAGGTACATCAACATGGTGCCATCTATCTTAGTTAAAACCTTGTTAAATTATTTTAAGCGTATAACGGCCATATATTAGGAAGAATGACAGTATCCAAGAGAGGTCCAACAAAGCATTACCAAAATATGCCTTTGCTGTGGGAGGCAGGTTTGTTACTAAAAGTGATTGATATGAACCTTTTTTGTCATTGTTAATTTTAAAAAGTAGTAGAGGAAGTATTGCCCATTGTAGGTGTTATCCTGGGAGATACAATTCCCAGAAATAGAGCATTAGAGACAAAAGAAAAGACAGAAAGATCTCTGATTACAGTGTATCTAAATAATTTTATTTTTATACATTCCATCTCTCAAAGATTCAGGGAACCAACTATGTGGAGAGGAAAAAATCCCACCACAATCCTATAGAACTGCATTAGTTATATAAATAATCAATACTGGAAACACACTTCTCAGTTTTAGATGTGGAAATAAGATTCTACAAGCAAAATATGGCAGTGTCTACTAGGACTGTGTACACCCCTCCTTACTCAAGGATTTGCAATACAAGGGAAATCATCTAACAAGGCACACAGAAAAGAGAGATTTTTCATGGAGACTTAAAGAACAAATCTCTAAAATTGATTTTCTAAAGTGAATGGAGTGAATTTTTAAAAAACATCTGATTTGCATCTCCCTCAAGAAGAAATGCTTTATAAAATAATCACTGGAAGCATTGATAGAAATAGTAAAATTAAAATATTGCTGAAGTAGAAATATGTTATTCCTCTTATACATATCTATGTTTAATATAATTTGTAATCAGAAAAAGGGAAAGTTAAACAACAAAGCAATATCAGTTTTATCCAGTAGATGGGCACAATTTTAAAAGATTAAGTATGTACAGTGTTTGCAAACATATGGAGAAATATACACTCTTTTACATTATTGATGGAAATGTAAATGGATAAAGCATTTGGGGAAGGTAAATTGATAGAATATATCAAAATTGGAAATGTGAAAATCACTTATCAGCATTTTTGCTTCAATAAATCACTTTAAGAATTTTACAAAAATACTCTGCTGGTCAACTGTTTGTTCTTTTTTTTAACATCTTTATTGAAGTATAATTGCTTTACAATGGTGTGTTAGTTTGTGCTTTATAACAAAGTGAATCAGCTATACATATACATATATCCCCATATTTCCTCCCTCTTGCATCTCCCTCCCACCCTCCCTATCCCACCCCTCTAGCGGGACACAAAGCACTGAGCTGATCTCCCTGTGCTCTGCAGCTGCTTCCCACTAGCTATCTATTTTACATTTCGTAGTGTATATATGTCCATGCCAGTCTCTCACTTCATCCCAGCTTACCCTTCCCCCTCCCTGTGTCCTCAGGTCCATTCTCTACGTCTGTGTCTTTATTCCTGTCCTTCCTCTAGGTTCTTCAGAACCTTTTGTTTAGATTCCATATATATGTGTTAGCATATGGTATTTGTTTTTCTCTTTCTGATCAACTGTTTTGGATTTGTGTCTATCAACAATCCATTCTTGATGCAAACCCTAGTTCCCTAGTGCATGTGGTCCTAGTCTGGGTGTTGATGATTATGACCCAGACTTCCTAACACAAGATAGCATTTTTCCAAGTTAAAGCTACCTAAAGGCCTTTCATGAAATTTTATATATTTTTATTGAGAGAAAGTGATGAGAGGATGTGGACTTGAGGCTTTGAAGGGGTGTCTTTCCCAACCTGAGAATGAGCACAATATTCAGATGGAGAGAACACTGATAGGTATAGACGTTGTTAAGATTGCCTAAGATCCTGCATCCAGCCATGCCTTAGTTCATCTTTGGACTTCTCAGTTACGCAAAGCAATATATTTCCCTTTTTGTATAAACTATATTGAATTTAATTTCAAAGATACATGTAAAAGGCATTATCTTAGAAGATAACACTTTAAAAACATGGTACTTTGAGCTACAATGTAGAATTTTAAAAGGTTAAATTTGTATGTATTGACATAGGAAGTTCTTCAAGAAAAAAGTGAGAAAGGTAATGAACATAGAGGATGATTATATTTGATGAAACTGAAAAGATCATGAAAAGATGGTTACATGTATAATTACAGGTGGAGTTTGAAGATGGACATTTCTCTTTTGCTCTGTATATATCTGTATTGTTTATATTTTTAAACCAGGAGTACATTTGTGAATTTTTGAATTACTTGTGTAATTAGATGTATTAAAAGAAAAAATAATCAGAAATATTGAAATGAATGAGAAAAATTATGGAAGTCTAAGAAGTAAAAAGACAAACTACAGAGCTCACTAAAATGTGTCATAAAACATGGAAATAGCAATAAGCAAAGGTGTAATGGAAGTACTGAAAAGATATCGGAAAACACTCTCATAAATGATGCAACAACAAATTTTACTGTATTAAAAATTAGAAATGTCACAGGTCTCATTTTCTGAACAAAATGAAAAAAAAATACTAGATGTTAAGAAAGCAAAAGTTTATGGTCTTCTGGGTCTTCCTATTTCCCCTGCTATGTACATGAAAATAATACCCAAAGCCCTAGCAATTATATATAAAACAAACATAAGAAAATTCTGAAAGATGAAGAAGATGGACTGGCTAGAAATCTTGGGCTTTAAGAAATGAAATGACAGCACATTTCCTGGGTTTTCTTTTGCTGCCTATATATTCTGTACTGGGTGGTGGAGAAGTGCACAACTCAGAAATACCAGTGAACACTGATTTAAAACAAAAAGCCTCAAGGGATGCTTGCTCTTTCTTAGCAATGGATCTGGAAATGGGAATCGTAATATGACAGAGACATTTTTTGACAGTAACTATCCTACTTCAGCCAAACACCATGGCCTCTCCCATTACTGTCAGCAAAGGATGAATATGGAACATGAACATCCACATTCACCCTACAATGACAAGATGCCTCTCTTTCTCCCCACCAGGATGGTTTCAGAGGAGGCTAAGTGGGGAGTCTATACTTTCACCATTGCCCAGAGGCAATGAGAAACCCCTCCTAGCCAAACCTCATGGTCACTTGGGGAGCTTAGACTTCTACTCACTACCAGGCAGTAACAAGAATCAGTAACAACAGCTCACTGTTGGAGTGGTGTCAAAATACCACTGAGTGGAGAGCCTGGAATTCCACCCTTACCCAGTGGTAACAAGGTGCCACTATTTCTCCCTATCATCATGGTATCAGTAGATATTTATCCACAACTTACACCCCTGCCCAGTGGTAACATGACATTCCTCCCCCTACCCACAGTATTTGCTATGTCAAATAGGGAGCCTAGATCTCCATCCTTGTATGCTGGTAATGAGGTGCCCTCTCCTCTCTCCAACAGAGTAGTGTCAATGAAGACCAAGTGGGTTGCCTGGATTTCCACCCTCACCTGGCAGTAAGGATGTACCCCTCCCATGCCC
Organism: Leucopleurus acutus; assembly: GCF_964270905.1. NCBI lineage: Eukaryota > Metazoa > Chordata > Mammalia > Artiodactyla > Delphinidae > Leucopleurus > Leucopleurus acutus. The sequence continues at coordinate 29,592,060 of NC_139148.1, read as the reverse complement.
AGCAGTGAGTGGAGACCATGTAGAAAGCCTGGGCTTCTACCCCCATGCAGCATTAACAGTTAGGATGAGGGTGAGTAACACGTTTGTGTATATATCCAGTATGACACAACCTTTGTATTGTAACTCGATGATTAAATACATTTTTATTTAATGTAATTTCTTATATATTTTAATTTAAATCTACCATTTTTAACTGGTTTTCTAATTGTCTTACCTGGTTTTTATTGCCTTTTCTCTCCATGATGCTTTTATTATTTTAGAGTAATTGAAAAGTATTTTATTTGGAACCCTAGAGATTTCAGTCTAGGATAATGAGTCCATCCTGGGCTCATCTAACTATAAAATAGATTTAAATTTTTACCACTTTTTAGAAGACCTTAAAAACTTTTACCTTAATGTATCCAATCCCTGCTTTTTTGTGTGTTTTATTCTATTTCTATTTTAAATCCCCAAATAAAGCACAATTATTGTTCATGTGACCAACATATATAGATTTTTACCCACGCATTTATATTTCCACTCTTTTAGTACTTTTTATATCTTCAAATTTCTGAAAGAAACATTACCTTTCTGCCTACATAGTACTCTTTGATATTTCCTTTAGATTATTTTTGCTGGTGACAAATTTTATTAGTTTTTGTTCATGTGTAAATTTCATCATACCTTCATAATTTATTAATATTATTTTTGCTGAATACAGAATTCTAGATAATTTTCTTTCAGTAATTTAATGATATAAACCCATTCTGACTTCTGTATTTCCTACTGAGAAGTCAATGAGGAATTTTTGTTATTGTTGCTTCATTGAAAGTAATGTATCTCTTTTCTCTGGATTTAATATTTTCTCTCTTTTTTTTGTTTTGATTTGTAACAATATTACCATTATGTACTGTGTGATGGGATATGTTTCCATTTTACTTATCTCATTTGGGTTCTGTAGAACTTATTGAACCTTTGCTTGATAGCATTTGATAAATATACTAAATTGAGTGTTTTGATATAAGCAATCTATTTAGAAAATATTATAGATAATTAATTATTTTATTATGCTAACAACGCAGAATATAACTATAGCTACTCCTGAAAAGAAGTATAAATGACTTGAATAATAGAAATGTAAAAATGTATTGAGATACATCATTTGAACATGGAAAATGGCTTCCCATGGAAACATGTTCTTGTATGGGAGCATGGATAAACAAATAACAGAATTTCTTTCTAAATAAGCAATTCTAATCAAAATCACAATTGAGTCAATTTCAGAAACTAGCAAATTAGTTCTAACTTTTATTTGCTAGAAGAAAGAAGCAGCCAAGACTACTTTAGAGAAAAGGAGTAACAAAAATGTGACTAAATCAACACTTAAATGTACTATAAAACTGCATTATTTTAAGCAGTGGATCATTTATGCAAGGTTCACAAGGAAAATTAATTGGTCACTATATATAGTCAAAAAGGGATGGTACTAAACATATATAAGAACTTAATAATTATAGCAGAAATACCAAGAATGGGGATGGAATGTGGATTAATTACTAAAATATTGAAAAATTGGTGAATATTTTGTAAAACGTCAATTTAGGTCCTCAATTAACAATTTAGACTAAAAATAATCTTTAAATGTTTTATTTCAAATAAGTTGATGGCTGTGTTGGGAAGCATTCTGAGTAGACATCTAGATTCATTGCAAAAAAAAAGACATAATTTATTAACAATTTCTATAATTTGCATATAAGGGCAAAAGTGTTTCTGGGTTTGTTATACAAAAAGTCTATAAAGCAACTCATACACTTTAATACTATTTCAATTTTAGGAATGTCTCCTAAGAAAATAATATAACTATTGCCAAATATTTGTATACAAAAGCATTACTACATTAGTTATAATGGTAAAATTTGGAAAAAGCCTACATTTTCAACAATAATATAATTGTTAAATTACATATATTTCTTTGAAATTATGCATCTTATATTGATAATTACATATGTAATTTGGAGAAATGTAATGACATAGGGAAGTACTCCAAATTATCTGCATCATTTTAAGTAGAGTGTAGTATATTATTCAGTTGCAAAATCTTTGGGTTTGCTTTTCATGAGCATTTGATTTTCTTCTTTAAGCATTCTAGATTTTCCAAATTTTCCACAATGAGAATGTACTTTGACCATCATGGGAAAAAATCTAAATGAACAAAATTTGTTAAAACAATGAAAAATCATCATGGCACCTATAAGTCTCAAAATAAGGCAAACACTAAGAGTGAGATACTCTCACAAATATTTTAAAGTCCAAAATCATAATTTTCCAAGTCTCCTTTACCAAGTCTCCTTTTCCAAGTTCTCCTCTCCACAGAACTCTGCTCAGCATAGCATCTGTGGTCAAAGGGACCATTTGCAGGAAACAAGATAAATTAGCTTGCAATCTTATCATTTTTCCTGACATATTTAGTTCTGATTATGATGTTTGAAGCATAAAAGCAGCCCAGAAGGGAATGCTTCCCTTCCTAAACTCTAGAAGGGTCTCAAGTTAGGCTCTATGCTATCAAACTTCCCTGCAGTTACACATTACATTATCAGACAAGGTAGAAATACCCAGGGATAATATACACCCATAGGCCAAAAAAACAAAACAAAACAAAAACAAAAAGAAAAACAATACTATATATGAAGAACCCAGGAATTATTAAAGAAAGACAATGCAAAACAAACAGAAATATAATATTCGATAGACCAGAAAGAATATGAGTTAAAATGAGGGGAAAAAATGAGTTTAAAGAAACACAGAAGAGAATGAAAAATGTGAAGCAGAGAAAGAATTAAAAAAATCAACCATAGATAATTAGCAATAAAAATAAGTAAAAAACCTCCAAAATAGGATAGATAACAGATTTCACACAGTTCAGAATTACATAAGGAAATGGAAGAATAATTCAAGCATATCTCTCAGGAGGAATAAAAGGAAGGGATAAAAATGGGAAATAAAAAGTAAGACAAATAGAGGATAAAATTAGAAATTTTAATATTAGTATATTTAAAGTCCAGGAAATAAATAAAAACTAAAGATGACAGGAGGAGCACATTTGGAAAAAGTAACTATGGGGGCTTCCTGGTAAACCAGTGCTCTGGACTGAATGTTTATGTCCCCCTAAAGTTTATGTGTTGAAACTCTAATCCCATTGTGATGGTGCTTGGAGGTGGACACTTAGGAGGTAATTAGTTCATGAAGGTGGAGCTCTCATGAATGGGATTAGTGCCCTTATAAGAAGAGGTGAGAGAGTTAGCTAGCTCCCTTTCTGCCCTGTGAGGACACATGGAGAAGACAGCAATCTGCAGCTGGGAAGAGGGCTCTCACCAGAACCCAGCTATGCCAGTACCGTGATCTTAAGACTTCCAGCCACCAGAGCTGTGAGAAATTATTTTCTGTTTTTTAGAAGCCATCTAGTCTATGGGACTTTGTTATAGCAGCCTGAACTAAAACTAATAGCATATTGAAAAAACTGTATATAATAATTCTTCCTCCTGATATTCTGCATACATTTTTTAAATGGTAAAGATTTTTTTCAAAGATATAAGAAGACAAAGAGTGTAGCACAGAAAAGAAGAAAACAGCAACACAATTTTGAAAGCTGAGAGACAGATGGATGAGTGGAAATTGATTTGGTTTTGATATAGTTGGCAAAATTGGTAATCAATTTGGCATACATATTTGAATCATCAGGAACTGACATTGCTGGTTACCTATGGAATTGAATTTGTTGAGGGTTATATAAATGGAGAATGATTTGGAAAATGGCATAACAGGGATAGAGATGAATAAAGTAAGATAATGATGAGTATATATGCAAATAATACAGCCTCAAATTATGCAAAGCAACAACTTTGAAAATATAAGGAGAAATGGTATATCAACAATTATAGTTAAAATTTTAAATTATTTTTCTTGGAAATTAATACATATGAGAAAGAATAAAGAAGGTTAATGTAAGATTAATATGTTCAAACCAATAGATAAATGGTTATTACTTTAAATGACAACAGAGACCTCAGTGTTTCCTTTCTTAAACAAAAACTATGATCAAAAAGAAATTTGCTCACTGCAATAAGAGCTCTCATAAAACAAAAACTCAACTATATATTTAAAAATCATATTGAGGGCTTCCCTGGTGGCACAGTGGTTGAGAGTCTGCCTGCCAATGCAGGGGACACGGGTTCGTGCCCTGGTCCAGGAAGATCCCACATGCCGCGGGGCGGCTGGGCCCGTGAGCCATGGCCGCTGAGCCTGTGCGTCCGGAGCCTGTGCTCCGCAACGGGAGAGGCTACAACAGTGAGAGGCCCGCGTACTGCAAAAAAAAAAAAAAAAAAATCATATTTAAACAAGTAAACAAAGGAACAACTGTAAAATCTTTAAAACTGACACCTTTAAGATTTCAAACATGAACATAATTCCTGTCAGTTCTGTTTGATATAAAACTGGAGGTCCTGGCCAATGCAAGAAGTAGAGCCCAGAATTATAAGAATTAAAAGAGAAAGAAATTTAAAAAAACCCTCAAATATTCTCATAATATAGATAATGTGGTTATCTATATAAAAATTGAACAAAATATTAGGTAAGCTATTGGCACTAACAAGAGAGTTTAGTAAAGTTGCTCAGTACAAGATCTTCTTCTATTCCACATCTATATTAAGAAATGGAGTTTTGATGCACTTAAAATCCTTATTATAGAATTCATATTACGTACACATAAATAATTTTTATGGAAAAAAATGTTAAGTTCCAAGAATAGAGGATCTCTAAAATATATATCACAGCAATCTACAAAGTCATAGCAAAATATAAAACAAAACAATGTGACATTGGTGGATGAATGCACAGGTAGAGCAATGGAATGGAATAGAATGGAAAGCTCAAAAGCAGTGTTGTGTACATACAGAAAATTAATATAAAGTGGCCACCACAAACTGGTGTGGAAGTGTTGCATTGTTTGTTAGTTAGTTGGTTTTGGAAATCTGTGTCAATATATAGAGAAAAATTATTTTACCTCTAACTTTTACCATTATTTAAAAATTTACTTTAGGTGGGGCTTCCCTGGTGGTGCAGTGGTTGAGAGTCTGCCTGCTGATGCAGGGGACACGGTTCGTGCCCTGGTCCAGGAAGATCCCACATGCCGTGGAGCGGCTGGGCACGTGAGCCATGGCTGCTGGGCCTGCGCCTCTGGAGCCTGTGCTCCACAATGGGAGAGGTCGCAGCAGTGAGAGGCTCGCATACCACAAAAAAAAAAAAAAAAAATTTAGGTGGATTAAAGATCTGAAAATGAAATGTAGAAATTTTGAAACAATAAACTAACTGGTAGGAAAATGATTTTGTGAGCTAGGGATGGATGTGAAATTCTTAAATAGTATTCTAAACAGGAGAAAATACTCAAAATTTTGATGACATTGATTTAATGCATCAAAAATTACAGAGTTTTTTTCAATAAAGAACATTGTATGCAATGCTTACAAATGTATAACAGACTGAGAAGAGTGTCTGTAATATCTAAAACTTAAGAGTATTTATATGTAGGCTCTTTTACATTGATCTTAGCAATATGTTTTTTTGATATGTCTACACAGGCAAGGGAAACAAAAGCAAAAATAAACAAATGGGACTGCATCAAACTAAAAAACTTTTGCACCAAAGGAAACCATCAATAGAACGAAAAGGCTACTTACTTACTGCATGGGAGAAGATAATTGCAAAAAGTACATCTTATAAGGGGTTAATATCCAAAATATACAAAGAACTCATAAAACTCAACATTCAAGGAAAAAAAACCTGATTAAAAGCATAAAAGCATATGCCAAGGAATGGAATAGACATTTTCTCCAAAGAAGACATAAGGATGACCAACAGACACATGAAAACATTCTCAACATCACTAATCATCAGGGAAATGCAAATCAAACTATAATGAGGTACCACCTCACACCTGTCACAATGGCTGTCATCAAAAAAACAACAAATAACAAGTGTTGGGGAGGATGTAGAGAAAAGGGAGCCCCCGTGCCCCATTGTTGGCAATGTACATTGATGCAGCCACTATGGAAGACAGTATGGAGATTTCTCAAAAAATTAAACATAGAATTACCATACAATTCAGCAATTCCACTCCTGGATATTTTCCCAAAGAATGCAAAAGTACTAATTCGAAAAGATATGAATTAGTTCCCCATGTTCACTGCAACAATATTCATAATAGTCAAGATATGGAAGCAGCCTAAATGCCCATTGATAGATGAATAGATAAAGACCATTTGGTGTGCACACACACATACATACACCCAACGGGTATGACTCAGCCATAAAAAAGAATGAAATCTTGCCATTTGCAACAACATAGATGGACCTAAAGGGTATTATGCTAAGTGAAATAAGTCAGACAAAGACAGATAACGTATGATGTCACTTATATGTGGAATCCAAAAACAAAACAAAACAAAACAAAACAAAAAAACAGAAACAGAAAAAGAGTCATAGATACAGAGAACAAATAGGTAGTTGCTAAAGTGGAAGGGGTGGAGGGAATGAATGAAATAGGTGAGGAAAATAAAGAAGTACAGACTACCAATTACAAAATAAATGAGTCAAGGGGATGAAGTGTACAGTGTGGGGAGTATAGTCAATATTGTAATGTGTTTGTATGGTGATAGATGGTAACTAGACCGGTGGTGATCATTTTGAAATGTATAGAAACATCAAATCACTAATTCGAACAGATGAATGCACCTCGTTGTTCATAGCAGCATTATTTACAATTGCTAAGGTATGGAAGCAACTTAAGTGCCCATCAACAGATGAATGGATAAAGAAGATGTGGTATATACATTACAATGGAATACTAGTCAGCCATAAAAAGAATGAAATTTTGCTGTTGGCAGCAACATGGATGGACTTGGGAAGACATTATGCTAAGTGAAATAAGTCAGACAGAGAAAGACAAATTTGTATGATATCACTTCCATGTGGAATCTGAAAAATACAACAAACTAGAGAGTGAACCATAAAAGAAGCAGACTCACAGATATAGACAACAAACTAGTGGTTAGCAGTGGAGAGAGGGAAGTGGGGAGGGACAATATAGGGGTAGGGGGGAAGAAAGGTTATCATGGGATTATATGAAATCATGTGTGTGAAACTTTTGAAAATTGTAAAGCACTATAGAATTTAAAGAATCTTTCATTCAATTAAAAAAAGGAGATCTGATTTGTGGTTACCAAAGGCAAGATTGAAGGACGAGGAATTGGATAAATGTGATCAAAGGTACAAACCTCCAGTTATAAGATAAATAAGTACTAGGGATGTAATGTACAACACACTAAACATAATTAACACTGCTGTATGTTAAATGTCAAAGTTGTCAAGAGAATAAATCCTAAAAGTTCTCATCACAAAGAAAAATACTTTTTTTTCTTTTTCTTTTATATGAGATGATGGATTGTGGTAATCATTTCATCATATGTGTAAGGCAAATCATTATTCTATACACCTTAAATGTATACAGTTGTGTATGTCAATTATATCTCAATAAAAATGCAAGAAAAATTTACAAGTTTCTAGAAAAAATATGTAGGCTATAAAAAAGACAGAACTTCCAATGTAAAATGGGCATAAGCAGTAAGTAGTTAACTCACAAATGGAAAATCCTAAAAGGCTTAAAACTAAATAAATACAAGTGCAATCAAATCTCAGTGGCAATTAGGAAAAAAGGAAATTAAAATAGAAAGAGAGACCACTTATAGCTATCAGTGTTGCAAAAATCTGAAAGTCAGCTAATGCTAAATCTTGATGGAATGTGTTGAAATAAGAACCCACATGTTCTGAAGGAAGGAGTACAAAATGTTAGAGCTAATGTGGAGAGACTTTTTTAAAGTACTCATTTAAGTATGCACACATTCTATGTCTAGAATGATTTTATAATTTTTCATACAAACTGTGACACTTCAAAACTATTTTAGGATAATTGGCATAAACTGGAATTATTCTGGATAAACTGGGATACATAGTCACCCAACGTATTACATCAATCCCATCCTAAATATATCCAAGAGAAATTAAAGGATCAGTCAATATAGGGACATATATGTGTGTTCCTTACTGTATTCATGGTGGCAATAGAGCATTATGAAAAGTAAGTGTCCATTTGTAGGGAAATGTAAAATAAAATGAGGATGTTTATTATGCATTGGTTAGGTGCAGTTAAATGTACATTCAGCAACATGAAAAATTATTGTGAAGTGAAGCAATAAACACTATATTTCATCTAAGATACATGATTATTCAAATATATGTATATATGCTGTCTATGGGTAATTTGTAGACTAGGAAGGTGAAATGGTACTTATAGATTAAAAGAGAGAAGGAAAATACTAAATTAAAAAATTAATAAAGGGAAAAGACTGAAATTGAACTGAGTATTACTAATTCAATCAAACAAAAATAACCTTTAGATATTTTTTCTTTTTCCTCATAGTAGTAATGTAATTAAAACTGAACATGTCCATCTACTCCTTACGCTAATTTATGCATAACAATATGTAACATTGAAATGGTTTATCTACATTTACCATGCTCTGTTAAGAATCGTAACAGATGTCTCGGTGTTTGAGAATTCCTAGTTGAAACATTATTGTGGTCGTCTTTTGGCTCCAAAGTCACTTCTGTGTTTTTATTGGTAAATTAATTGAAGAGCACTTTTATTTTCTCAGCTGCTTCAGGGAGAAAATACAGTGATGGCAAAATAATAATAATGATAATAATCCTAAAAGCGTAGATGGTTTTGACTCATAGGGATTTTTAATCTTCTACCATCAACAGAGGTAAAAACTGAGCCAGCTCTTTTCAAATTGATGCTTCTGATGCAAACCTAGTCAGAGAAGACTGCAAGTTTAACAGTTAACGAAGGTTAGACAAATTAATTTAACACTGTATTCACAGAAGTTACGAATTGTCAATGAGTTTTTTTGTGGTATCCCATGGCATCAAATGCAAATTAAAAATATACTGGGTTTTGAAGATCAAGTTCAAAACTCTGGTGGAAGTCACATTCAAACGAGTACACATTTATACATTAACAGAGTCGGCCATATAATCTTCATGATCCTCACCTGATGGTATTGATTGTTTTTCAATGAAATGAGTAGGGTTTTGTTGTCATGAAGACGAGCCCTTATAAAGAATAAACTAAGATGTTTGCATTTGAAAGCAGACAATGAACAGAGCAATAGAATTGAGTTTACAAAAGGAACCTGATGGGACAAATTTGTTCCATACGTCCATTTTCCATTTACTTCCCTCGCTCCTTATTGACACAAAAAGCATTAAAAATTGCTGATTTATTTTAACAACTCCTGTGTGTTTCTAAACAGTTTTAAACTTTTTATTTTGAAATAATTGTAAAGTCACAGGAAGTTGCAAAAATAGTACAGAGAGGTCCCATGTACCTTCCATCCAGTTTCCTCTAATGGTTATGTCTTACACAAATATAGTACAAAATAAAAACCAGGAACTTGACATTGGTACAATGAGTGTAGAGTTCTGTGCCATTTTTTCACACATGTAGATATGTGCAACTACTAACACAGTTAATAGTTATGGAATAGTTATTCCATCATCCTGAGGATGTGCAACTACTAACACAGTTAATAGTTATGGAATAGTTATTCCATCATCCTGAGGATCTACCTCAGGCTATCCCTTTATAATCACACCTATCATGCTCCCCTCTACCATTCCTAACCCCTGACAACCACTTATCTCTTTTTCATCTCTATAATTTTGTCATTTCTAGAATGCTATGTATGAATCATACAGTATGTGACCTTCTGAGGTTGTCTTTTTTTACTCATCATAACACCCTTGAGATATGTCCAACTTGTGTATCAACAGTTCATTTATTTTTAAAGCTGAGTAGTATCCCATGATATGGATATATCATAGATTGTAAGCCATTCACCTATTGTAGAACATTTTTATTGTTTCTAGCTTTTTATCATTATAAATAAGCTTATATAAATAATCATGTACAGTTTTCTGTGGATGTAAATTTTCATTTCTGTGAGATAAATGTTCAGGAGTGAAATTGCTGGGTCATATGGTAAATTTATATTCCAAAATTTAATCTTTATTAGGTTAATCTCATTATTTCTTTATATGTAAGTCTATATAAGTAAGTCTCTTCTTAGTCAAGGATGAGCTATGCATGGTAAATAGTTTAACATGGGACCATGAAAAATAATAAAAATATAAAGCAAAAAAAGGTTGGCCACAAAGATTTGCAAACAAAAATCCACACTCTTAGTCTTGGGTTTTAACATCATTCATAATAATTTCTTCAAATTTAGGAAAGCTGGATTCCAGTCTCAGCTTTCCTTCTAGTTTTTTGGTTGACTATTTTGATAGCTTATCTTTCAGCTAACAGATATACCGTAATGGTACCTATTTATCAATATGTGTGCATGAGCTTGGAGAGTACCCATGAGTTTGTAGTATTACCCTCTTCTCTGGATTATACCCTACTTTTACTCCAGTCTCATTTCTGAATCTTGGTTTAGTTGGTTTAGTCTTTCATGAATTATTTTCTCCCTTCTTTCCAGATTTGGCATTGCATTTGTTGCTTTGACTTCTAAAGTTAAGCTCACACTCAAAACTTTGGCTTGACTCACTCCTAAATTCCCAATTCAAGCTAAGTTGGAAAGGCAACCTACTAAGTTAGTCTCTCAAAGATAGTTCTGGGGCTATGAATCAGGACCCAGAAAGGTAAGCAAGGTCAGATTCTGCATCACTTCAAGCAATTTAATTAATATCTCTAGACTTCAATTTCCTCATCTGTATATGGTCCCCTCAGTTAATATTATCCTGTTATTTTGCATTATAAATTGCCAAAAGACTCAAGCTTTTATGGTCCTTTCTTTTTTATTACTTTTTTTAAAAATTACTTTTTATTGGAGTATAGTTGATTTACAATGTTGTGTTAGTTTCTGCTGTACAGCAAAGTGAATCAGTTATACATACATATAAATCCACTCTCTTTTAGATTCCTTTCCCATATAGGTCATTACAGAGTATTGAGTAGAGTTCCCTGTGCTATACAGTAGGTCATTATTAGTTAACTATTTTATATGTAGTTGTGTATATATCAATCCCAATCTCCCATTTTATCCCTCCCCCCCTTTCCCCCCGGTAACCGTTTGTTTTTTACATTGATGACTCTATTTCTGTTTTGTAAATAAGTTCATTTGTACAATTTTTTTAGATTCCACATGTAAGTGCTATCATATGACATTTGTCTTTCTCTGTCTGACTTCACTAAGTATGACAATCTCCAGGTCCATCCATGTTGCTGCAAATGGCATAATTTAATTCTTTTTATGGCTGAGTAATATTCCATTGTACATTTGTACCACAGCTTCTTTAATCCATTCATCTGTCGATGGACATTTAGGTTGCTTCCATGTCCTGGCTATTGTAAATAGTGCTGCAATGAACATTGGCGGTGTATGTATCTTTTCGAATTACAGTTTTCTCCAGATATATGCCCAGGAGTGGGATTGCTGAATCATATGATAGCTCTGTTTTTAGTTTTAAGTGACCTCCATACTATTCTACATAAGAGCTGTACCCATTTACATTCCCAGCAACAGTGTAGGAAGGTTCTCTTTTCTCCACACCCTCTCCAGCATTTATTGTTTGTAGATTTTTTGCTACCCAAAGCAATCTACAGATTCAATGCAACCACTATAAAATTACCAACAGCATTTTTCATAGAATTAGAACAAAAAAATTTACAGTTTGTATGGAAACACACAAAAAAACACAAAAACCAAAGCAATCTTTTTTTTTCTTTCTTTTTTTTTTCGTGGTACGCGGGCCTCTCATTGTTGTGGCCTCTCCTGTTGCGGAGCACAGGCTCCAGACGTGCAGGCTCAGCGGCCATGGCTCACAGGCCCAGCCACTCTGTGGCATGTGGGATCTTCCTGGACTGGGGCACGAACCCGTGTCCCCTGCATCGGCAGGCGGACTCAACCACTGCGCCACCAGGGAAGCCCAGCCAAAGCAATCTTGAGAAAGAAAAACAGAGCTGAAGGAATCAGGCTCCCTGACTTCAGACTATACTACAAAGCTACAGTCATCAAAACAGTGTGGTACTGGCACAAAAACAGAAACATAGATCAATGGAACAGGATAGAAAGTCCAGAGGTAAACCCACACACCTGTGGTCACCTAATCTATGATAAAGGAGGCAAGAATATACAATGGAGAAAAGACAGTCTCTTCAGTAAGTGGTGCTGGGAAAACTGGACAGCTGCGTGTAAAAGAATGAAATTAGAACACTCCCTAACACCATACACAAAAATAAACTCAAAATGGATTAAAGATCTAAATGTAAGGCTGGATACTATAAAACTCTTAGAGGAAAACATAGGCAGAATGCTCTTTGACATAAATCACAGCAAGATCTTTTTTGTTCCACCTCCTAGAGTAATGAAAATGAAACAAAAATAAACAAGTGGGACCTAATGAAACTTAAAAGCTTTTGCACAGCAAAGGAAACCATAAACAAAATGGAAAGATAGCCCACAGGCTGGGAGAAAATATTTGCAAACAAATCGACCAGCAAGTGATTAATCTCCAAAAAATACAAATAGCTCATGCAGCTCAATATCAAAAAAACAAACAACCTAATCAAAAAACAGGCAAAAGATCTAAATAGACATTTCTCCAAAGAAGACCTACAGATGGCCAAGAGGCACATGAAAGGATGTGCAACATCACTAATTATTAGAGAAATGCAAATCAAAACTACAATAAGGTATCACCTTACACCACTCAGAATGGCCATCATCAAAAAATCCATGGTTATTTCTATTATACTTCTTACTCAATTCTTAGGCCAGAATTATTTCTTTTATTCATTTTGTGAACAAAAAACTAAATCTGCCTTGGTACCAAGTAGAGTTGATTCAGCAGATTTTCTGGATTTTTTTCGCATGCATTTTCCTTATCCAATCTCTTTCTTCTACAAAGATCCTGGTCAGTTCTCAGAGTCTAACCTTTCTCTAAAATCGTCTCACTGAGTTTCTTCATGCAGTGGCATGGCAAGCATTAATTATTATGCTTCTTCAAGCTCCATGCAGCTCCAGTGACTTTACAAGCTCTAAATTTTCAACCAATTCTGTTTTTTGTTCTCCACCAGCATTACATGTCCACCTAGTAAAATGTGCCTAATTATGCATTCTAAACTGGCATTGTCTTCTTTAGGAAATCTATATGGGAAGAACGCTATCTGATTGATAAAATGCTGTCTAATAATGGAGGGATCTGTGGAGGATTTGCAAAGGAGGTTATTCTATTTATGTAATGTTCTATAAAAAATTACCCTCAAACTTAGTGGTTTAGAACAGTAATTATTAGGAATTCAAGGGGTGCTAAACTGAGTGCTTCTTGTTCAGGGTATCTCAGAAAGCTGAAGTCAGACAGTGGCTGTGACTAGAGTCATCTTGGAGGCTTCTTCACTCTTGTGTTTAATGCCTGAGTTGGCAGGGCTGGAACAGCTGGGACTGGAAGAGTTGGGGCTCCTCAGCTATCTCTGTGTCTATGGGATTTCTCTCCATGATCTGTGCAGCATGGTGGTTTCAGTGTAGCTGAAATTCTTATGTATTGGTTCAGGATTCTGAAGGAATGGCTAGAGATAGAGAGAACAGAGGGAGGGAGGGAGGGAGGGAGAGAGAGAGACAGAGTAAACAAAGAACCAGACAGAAGTCACATATCCTTTTATGTCCTAGCATTGCAAGTCATGCATCATCACCCTTGTCAAATTATATTCATCAAGGCAGTTAATAGTCAACCTAGGTTCATGGGGGAAACACATACTCCACTTCTTGATGGAGGAGTGTCAAGTTTAAATTTTAAGGAGAGCATATAAGATAAGATACTTGTCATTGAAGCTATCTTTGAAAAGTACAATTCACCAATAAGGTGGCATATGAGTTAGGTATTATAGAATGATGTAGAGGTGATTTCTTAAAGTTCTTTCTGGACTAAGGTCACCTTTCACTCTGAGGAAAAGGAGTGCAGTATCTGGGAGAATCTACCACATGATACTGATGATAGGTAAAATGACAATCAAAGTATGTTTATATTTACATGTTGAATATAGAATATTTAACTAGATTTCCTTTGAAAGAAGCCCCTTACTTGAAATTCATAGGTGCTGCGGCCAGTCGTATGGGTAAAAACCTCAGGTGCAACTCTTCTTTACAGTAAACATTGTATGAACTCTTCATACTGGTTTCTTCATGAGCATATAGGACTGCTTTGAAGATCAAATAAGATACTGTAGCAAAATGTTTAGTACCATGACTAGCCCATAGAAATAAATCAGTAAACATTTGCTGTTACTTACTACTGTTATTCCTTTTTTGAGATTTGTCTGAGGTAAATTAAATGACCTATCTCAGACTCTAGGAGCTTTCTGTTTATAAATTTATAACAACAAATCTATAAACCAATCAATCCACAAACTGAGAACTTCACAAGCATGACAAAAAGTTAAGCAATGGATACACATACGGGTGTAAATCCTTTAAAAATAGTAGCCTGTAATGAAAAAAATACCTTCGTATCATCCTCACCTCATGTTTTTTGAGAAGTAGAAATTCTATATGGTTAATGTGGTATATATTTCCATTTTTATTTCCCAACTTTAGAGTATTCTATCTGATTTATTTTTCCTTGGAAAATGAGTTCATGGATAGGAATAAACTGGTTACATTTTGTCCAGAGATGGATTAGTATGTTAGAAGCTATAAGCACTAAAATACTATTGATATCATTTGCCAACTGCTCTCATTCCCTACTGCCAACATGCCACTATGAGGTATTAAGAAATTAAACCATAAAATAAATTTACAAGTATCCAAAAATGTCTAACTTTTAAATTGATGACTAAATTAGAACTTTAAAATATAGCAAATACTATATAATATCCAAATATTGTATTAGGTGCCTCTGCTTTGCAGGTGCCCTCAACACATGCTTAGTCATCCCATTGGTTAACCAGCAGAAGTCTATTATATTGTGCATAGATAACATATTCAGTTTCACTCATAAGTCACTTATACTGTTAGTGTTTTAAGCATAGAGCTTGTTAAAGTTGCACTACAGTGTTTTCCAATTTTATAGAGACCAGAGTAAATAGAATCTGCTTTCTTGTACTCGAGATTTAAGGCAAAAATATATATTTATATTCATATTCATATGTAATAGTATGTATTAAATATACATGTAATAAATGTATATTTACACTCATATGTAAGTATATTTATTGAAATATGTGAGTTGCCTTTTTTGTTTTTACTTTTTTTAAATTTCACAAAACAGTAGAGTAAACGAATGGCAGGAAGGCAGGAATGCTAGGCTCCGAAGTCAAGCAGGCTCCAGGGAAAACAACCTGTAATACATAGTGACATACAGACTCCCCTGTTTGATTTCCTCTCTTTATACTTTGGGTATTAAGAAAAGTGAAATCCCTATATTGACTCGGTGCTTTGTGACAGCCTGGAGGGGTGGGATAGGGAGGGTGGGAGGGAGGGAGACGCAACAGGGAAGACATATGGGAACATATGTTTATGTATGACTGATTCACTTTGTTATAAAGCAGAAACTAACACACCATTGTAAAGCAATTATACCCCAATAAAGATGTTAAAAAAAAAAAAAAAAAGAAAAGTGAAATCCCTAAAAGAACAAGTCTGATGTCTACCATCATGGCTAAAGTTTAACTGGAGTGCCCAAAGCATTAATGTAGCACTCAGAACCAAAACAAACTGAGCTACACAAGTCCTTCTGGGGCCAGAATAGTTGAAGAAAGTCAAAAGTCAGGGTGATATACTAAAGTGTCTTAGTAATAATAAAAAAGGAAGAAGATTGGGAGAAGTCAAGGTGAAATGATTATCAGAGACCTGCCAAAAATAAGCCTCCAGGTCATTCTGAAGAACGTCTTCTCAGCAGGACTTTATTTTGTATAACAGGGAACCAGTAATTTCTAAATTGTCTTTCATGAGGGTAGAAAACCAGGGGTGGGACTTCCATGGCGGTCCAGTGGTTAAGAGTTCACCTTCCAATGCAGGGGGCGTGGGTTTGATCCCTGGTCAAGGAGCTAAGATCCCACATGCCTCACAGCCAAAAAATCTGGAACATAAAACAGAAGCAATATTATAACAAATTCAGTAAAGACTTTAAAAATGGTCCACATTAAGAAAAAATCTTAAAAAAAAAAAGAAAACCAGGAGCGAGAATGAATCACATTTTTTTTCTTTTAGCAGTTACATGCAAATGGAATTACCACATGCAGATTTTTCTCACTCTGATATTTGCTGTGTATGGTGTGCTCTTTTTTGTGTTATCCTTTTGTTCCAACCATACTTGCAAAAAGCTGCCAAATTAATTTTAGAAATATGACCAAAATTATTCTGGTAAATTTCTTTAAAAGGTTGAAAGAAGTGTATGGACACTTCTGGAAAAAAATGGACACAAAGAGATGGTTAGTTTCAAAGAAGCTTAAAAACCAATTATAAGCCTTCTTACTTGGCTACATTCTATAGCGGGTACATTTGTTTACTACATAGAACACAGAAAATACATTATAAATTCATATTGTACATGGAATTGGAATATCTATGTTGTATTACCAACTAAAGATATGGTAAGAAAAGAGTAGTTAATGTGTTAATGTATACACTTCTTTATCAGAAGTGCTCAGAATATTTTGTGTGCATGATTTCTGTAGTACTTATAAGTATTTAGTTACCTCCACCCATGTCAGGTTAAATATATAGATAAAGAAAAAAATTAAAGGGGAATAAGAGAAAAATGAATGAATACCCTCTGATGCTCATCATCTGGATCTTTTGTCTCAAGCTAGCTCTCCACAAGTAGAAGTAGATATTTGATCCTTCAGGAATTACTCCAAGTTGTAATTATACAGAGATGAATTATTTAAACCTGTGCCTTAAATGGTATAATATCTAGACTACAACCTTGGTCATTATATAGCCGAGAATTGTTTGAAAGGAATTACGCTGATAGCAAACTGCACAGTTAACCCAGCAGTTTACTCATACCCTCAGAGGGCACACTGTTGTTTTTCCCCCAGCTTTATTGAGATGTAATTGACATATAACATTGCGTAAGGTCAAGGTGTACAAGGTAATGATTTGATACATGTATATTTCGCAATATGCTTACCACAATAAGTTAACACATTCATCACCTCACATAATTACTTTTTTGTGTGTGAGATGGGAACTTTTAAGATCTACTCTCTTAGCAACTTTCAATATATGGTAACAAGTATTATTAGCATTATGCTAAGTAAAATAAGTCAGACAGAGAAAGGCATACTGTTTGATCTCACTTATATGTGGAATCTAAGAAAACCCCAAGCTAATAGAAACAGAGAACAGATCAGTGGTTGCCAGAGGTGGGGGTGGGGTGAGGGGAAATAGATGAAGGTGGTCAAAAGGAGGCTTACTCTTTGGGGGTGAGGTTGAAGCATTAATTTCATCACTATTTCTTATACAGTATGTAGATTTTGGAATAATATGGAAACTATCATAGAGAAAGAAGTTGAGACCTAAAGTTTAAAATCCTCAGTTTGATATTAGTTTATTGTGCCTCACATCCCTGAAAAGCTAAACTGTTACGAAGCATTATTTGTTCACCTTAACAGTGGTTCTCAAACGTGAGAGTACATCAGAATCACCTGGAGGGCTTGTTAAAACAGATTCCTGGGCCTCACCCTCAGATATTCTTATTCTGCAGATGTGCGGCTAGGGAGAATTTGCTATTCTAATAAGTTGCTAGGTGATGATGTTGCTGCTGATCCAGGAACCAGTTTTTGGAATCACTGACTTAGATTAAGAGCATTTCACAAATAATTTTCTGAGGTCCTTAAGTTGAAAAGAGAAATCATCAAAATTATCAACCTCCCACTTTCTCCATTTTAACCTTTTATATTTCTTTTATTATAAATTAAAAAGTATGGGTTCTGTATTCTTACATCAAATCCTCCAATTCTGTAATATCTCACTGCCTATTCTCCTTAAAACACCCCATGAGCAGCAAGCAAATGATAGGTGAGGTAAGAATATGCATTTATCACCAGGCCTGCTGGCTGATGTTTGTTCAATGCCTATAGATAACTGTAAGATTTTGTTGCATGTGCTGATTATAGAGCCAATATGCTAATGCTAGTATTTCTCTTTTTCTTTTCTTCATAGAGTGCCTAATGGGCCCATGATTCATTCTTATACTTTTGTATTAATTACAGACATGTACAGTTTAAATCAAAATGGAAAAAATATATTCACCTTATTACAGAGAAAAGGTAAACTAGCTATATACAAAATAAAGTATATATTATAAAAGGCAATAAGTAAATCACTCATTGTCCTTTCTTGGTTATCAGTTCATGTTTGAACTCCAGCAGCTGCCAGTTGTGGTTGATTTTTGCCTTCGGTTTGTCACTACTTTTATCAGCGCAATATAGTGGACAAAATTATCTGGCACAAACAATGTTTTAGCATACCACTGACATGTTTAGGGGCCTCAAGTAAGCCTCTTTAGTTTATCTTGTCAAATTCAAGCCCCTCTAACATATATTTTTTTCTCTACAGGTCAAAATAACTAGCAAAACACTGCTGAGTAAAGACATGACCTAGTCTAAGGATCAATGCTCATCTTAATAAAAACTCTTTCAAAAGGAATGTGGATCATGGAGGAAAAAAGGACAGGAAGACATGGGTGGTGGTTCACATTACCAAGAGAGAAACCTGCAAGAAATAGAATGGATATACTTTTCAAGTAAATTCTTTTGATTTTTTTTGGCGGGGGGAGATGAGAATAAGCCACAATCCCCCTGAAAGCAGTAGAGAGAACTTCTTTCCCAAAATAGGGACAATAATAGTGACTCTGGTGTGCCTATTTACGACAATAATGCAGACTAGTACCTATTTTAAAGCTCAGGATTTATATTTTAATCCAAGAAAGTTAGTCCTGTTTATAATCTACCTTACTATGTAATTATATAATCATAGAATTGGAAATGATAGCATTTAATATCCAGTCAGTGGATCCCTGGTAGACAACCATTCAGGTTCTGCTTGAATACAAGTGACAAGGTGGTTACTGTTTTATCTTCCCCCCAAACCTATACCATTATTGAACAGCTTTAACTTTTTTTCTGTCGTTATAGAAACTTTATATGTTTCTGACAACTGACCAATTTAATTATCTACAATATTTTAAAGAGTCTGAAGAGATTGTTCTGCAGGTTTAAATTGATATATTGATTAAACAGAATTTCCTAATGATCAAATACATTTTAATGAAAGTATGTGAAATTTATGCAGGGATGTTTGGTAACAGTGCCAGGTTCAGAGACATTAGTGATTGGAAAGTCTTTGGGAGAAGTCTTTTGATTTGTCAAAGGAAAGTCATTTGGGTGCGTTTAAAATGCAATTCTGAGAAGCCAAGGAAACTTTTTTTGCACTCTGTTGGATAAAATAATCTTATCCCATGCACCAGCATTTACATACTCCTGAGAGTCCTACAGAGAACAAATTTGCTCAAAGAGGTGGCCTTGCACAAATTGAATTCCAGCTGTTCTGTGTAGCCTAAATTGCCCTAGCACAGTCACAAAATAAATATGAGATTAATTTGATGAAATAATTGCTAGTTTTATTGGTAGTTATGGTTTTAACACAATGTAACATATTATGGTATTTATTCAGGCAATGAGTTATATGAGTAAGACCATATTTAGTTTGTTTTATATATATATATACACACACACACACATATTCAGAATATTATATATATGCATTATATATACATATATACATTTGTATATATTATATATAAATATGCATTCTATATAAATATATACATTCAGAATGTTTTAAAATATTATATTGGACTATTGGCTATAGTTTCCATGTTTATTTTTGAAAACATTTTTGTGCTGATCAAGTGCCGTATAAATTTACATGTAAATTTATGTAAATGAGCATTAATTTCTTATTGGTACAACTAAAACATTAGAGAACAATTATGAAGAAACATTGATGAAATACATTCATAATTTCACTCAAATATGTTTTGTTAAAAACTGATTTTTCATCCTTTATGGATATGTCACAATCCCTTCCTGGCTACTTCAAATAAATCAATAAATTTAAATTAAGAAAAGGGAAAATAACAAGAAAAATTCATTTTAAAGCAAATATCTTTTATATAGTACATTGTAAGTCACCAAAAATACCTACTTTTTCCTTGCATATTGTTTATATATACAAAAAATAAATTGTGTTTTAGATTATTTGAGCATTTCCCAGCTGTACCCATTCAAAAGTCATTTATTTCTAAAGCTCCTCTTAATATGTAAACCAATAGTAATGAAATATTGGTTTATTGACACTTTTCATAGAAAGCGATTTATTTCCACTTTTATATGTGACTGTTTATATAAATATAAATTTGCTTTTGAGATTAGAGAGAAAGTAAAAAGTTTAGACCTGGCTTGCGGGGCTTAAGTTTATCCATTACATTGTTAATACTTCATACATTTAATATATTTTGTAGGTACTTCAAAAATTTGCTTATGCAAAATATTTTAAAGTATTTGCCCCTCATCAAAAGAATAAAATTTTATCACAGTATGGTCTTTGGTCACCTTGATGAGTTGCTTAGTATAAAACTTGCTTGTTTCCCAACAGAAAAGCACAATGAGTTTATCTCAACTTACCAAGAGAAATGAATCTCTGGAGAATTGGCATTAAGATTAAGTCCTGTGGTTTGGCTTGTCTCTATTTTGATGGATGTCCTCTTGCCTATGTTCCCGTAAGTAAAAGAATTCAAATAAAATGGCTATACTGGATGTTTTAAGGTTATCATGACATTAAATAAATATTTGCAAGAAAATAATAAAAACATTATCATTCTATTTTGGTAGACTTTATAGGGACCAAACAGTTTATTTTTCTCAAGCTGTAGTGTAGGAATAAGAAGTTGTACATTAATTATTCACACGCAAGCAATAGAAAGAATTCATTAGCTAAAACTGTGCAACATCTGTTTGTCACTAAAGAAATTGAGCAGAATCATGTGAGAAAATAATTTACCCAGGAAATGGGCTGGTCCTAATCGAAGGGGGAAAAGAATTACAAGAAACACACTTCATCATTATGTATTTTTACTGGAGGAGATGAGATATACTTAAAAGTGCTTGATTTTAAACTGGTATGTATGGAGCCCTAAGAAAGTGTAGACTTCACTCAAGAGCTGTGATAGTTGTCAAGGCTCAGCTAGATATCCTCATTCTCTATACTTTCAACAAGAAAAGTGTCCAGTTTATTGGCTTTAAAAGTTGATGAGATCAAAGGAAAAATGTCTAAAATAAACTTAAAAAACAAGGAGCAAATGGCAAATGGAGACACAAGTATACATAAGTATAATTTTGCTCTACAGTTTTCCAGAACAATAGATTTTTTTTTTTCTGAATCAGGTAAATCTAGAACACACTAGTGCCACACAGAAGTCCTGGAGGGCTTGAACAGCATGTGAAATAATACAAGAAAATTTTTAAATTTAGAAGGAGAACTGTCTCTTATGTTCAAGCTATTGTAGTCTTCCCAAGATTATTTGTCCAAGCCTTTATTAGCTGTCTGATTCACAGCATGAAGTTCCATTGTATCCTGTCACTTTCGACCATGGAAATCTTTTCCTTTGAATCTACCAATGTTTAGTATTCAGAGGTCAGGCATTATCACGTTAGAGACCTGGCCACATCCTGGATTGCTGTGTGTAAACTGGGCATAAGTCCCCTTCCACCACAATCCTCTTCCCATGTGTATCATGGAAGCCACACCCAAGTTTGAGCTTTTCAGTCTCTTAAACTCAAAACTTTAATCTTCTCCTCCACCTCAGGGCTAAAACAGTTTATTTTCTCATTAATGATTTTTCATTAATTTTTCTCATTAATGATTCTAAAACATAAATTCTATTCACTGGTTGTCAGAAGGAGTGCAAGTAGGAAGCTGTAAGGAAAGCTCAGATTTCTAAGGATTTCCATTCTTTTCCTCAATTTGTAGGTAGAAAACAGATTACTTTGTTTTCCCCTGGTGAATCCACAGCAACTGATATGAACCAAGACACAGGTACTTGTCTTGTTCTCACTGCGTATATGGTCACTTCTCATTATTCATGTTAGTTATATTCTATAAGGTATATGCAAACACTGAATTAATGAATACCATTAATTCAGGTGAAACCAGAGTTAGGTTGCTCCTAGGTGAAATAGAGTTACGTTCCTGCAAACCTCTGGTCACAGCATTTTTGTTAACCAATTAATAAATAACCTTGTTTTATGTGTATCTGTGTGTTTATATTAGATAACTTATCTAATATCTATTGTTGATTCATTCACAGTTAACATTGAACTCCCAACAAATAGCTCTGTGACTCATGCTTAAACATTATCTCACATACTTATTTTATCCATAACGCACATCACAGCCTCCTTGTACTTAAGAACATTAGATAACACTTCAGCCCTACACTTGGGGGCCACTTTACACAACAAAATAACCAACCAAAAAAAAGCACAAAATAAGGAAGAGGTGGTCCTAAATACACTGCAAAGAGGACACTTGTTTACAGTATGAGAGCTGAAATAAGAAGGCAGAGTGTGGCCTTGTTAGATACCAGCTGGGAAGATGCACATTGGTTGATTCAAATTTTTTTACTGCTCTGCACATGTCGACCAATTACCGTGAGATCCCTGCAGGTATTGATTTTGGGGTTACATGTAAATTTTAGTGAGTGGAAAAATTTACAAATATAAATCCATGAATAATGAGAATTGACTGTATGTACACATCAATAATTATATATTATATGTAATAAATAATATATGCAACATATAATTACTATATATGTATAGATAATCAGAACTATGTAAATGGCTTTGGCCTTATCACCAGACTAAGCAGGAATAATTAAGTTAGGGAAAAGAACTGAATTATATATATTAAGATAATATTTGGCAACTACATTTATGTGCTTTTGACCTCCAAAGCATATTACTAAGTCTCAAAAAAGACATACAGAGCTGAGTGAGAGAAATTAAAGGCTTGGGTAGGGAAGGTGAATATAATTTTATAGACCATAGTGAAAAATCAACTTGAATAAACTCCAAATGGAATGAAATATCACTTATTCAAAGGAGTAATGACTGTGGAAAAGCCAAGGTGAGTAAACACTGACAATCAAAATTATAGAAAATTATGAGAATATTGCTGTTATTGATAACAGAGGTGCTAGCTGAACTTTGGGTCACATGGAAGGTAGAAATATTAATCTGAAGACCCACCAAATATAAACTGAATATTAGTAAGTAGTTCATGTAAATTATGACATAAGCCAAAACTGTTTATTTATTCATTCATTTATGTATTTATTTATTTCAGTCATACAAAAAGCTAGTTTCTAGGGGCTGTTGACTATAGTTGAGATAGAATTCTGTGGGAAGCAATTTTCAAAATTTAATGAAGAAGTACAAATAAAGGAGAAAGTCTTTTCTAGAATGTTTGTGTTTTATAGTTTTAGGAAGGTCATGAGTTGTAATAGTTTCATACTTTAATATCACCCTGCTTGCACTCTGTCAAAATTCAGCATTCTCTCTCACAGCAGAATGAGACAGAATAGGTTAGACCTATTCTGTAAAATAGGATAGGTACTAGGTCAGGTAGTTGAGTGCAAATCTTGGCAATGAAAATCAATCTACCTGAAAAGTGTGGGTACTTCATAAGATGACCAGTGAGATCTCTTCTGACAGATGGATAAAGTAGAGTGGTGGCGAATTCTGTTGTGTCAACACTTAGAACTTTGGTAGACAAGACGTTAACTTTACATGGTCTTCTGGGATCCTAAAAAGAGTAGCATGTTTTAAGTGTGCTAAGGCAAACAAGATAATAGGTAATTTCAAAACCAGCACTTGGTGCAAATACTAAAGCAGACTGAGGACTGAAGGTCATCAGAAATAGGTAATCAGGATCAATCCAAAGCAAAATTACCCAGTATTGAAGCAAAGCAAAATTACCTCCTAATTCAGACTCAGTTCTATCAGGAAACTTGAGGGTGATATTTTAACATACAGGTGCCATGTGTACAATTTCTCTGATGAGAATGAAAGAAGGGGGTTTTGAAAAAAGTTTCAGTAGATAATTCCTGTGCCAACCATCAGCCCTGTATGTGGTGCAGGAGAGGGAGCAGTGATAAGTTAGCCTTGGGTATGTGTAGGACATTTAGATGTCAGGTCTTCCCAGTTCAGAGAGAGACTGAAATGTGTTTGTCTCATTCTCCTTTTTTCTGAAGTTTTCTGTATCCACTGATCTATACAATGAAAATAGATCATTATAATATTAAATGCTGCGCAATCTAAAATCTTGGTAAGTTAATATTTCCAAAATTAGTTAACTTTGGCTTCTAATCCTATATCTTGACAAAAGCAGAAAGACAATACATGTGTGTAATCCCAGCAGAGTAAGTTCCTGTAGAGTTCATAGATCTAAATATCTTTGTACCATTTGAAGTAAAGGATTTTTTTTAAACATCTTTATTGGAGTATAATTGCTTTACAATGGTGTGTTAGTTTCTGCTTTATAACAAAGTGAATCAGTTATACATATACATATGTTCCCATATCTCTTCCCTCTTGCGTCTCCCTCCCTCCCACCCTCCCTATCCCACCCCTCTAGGCGGTCACAAAGCACCGAGCTGATCTCCCTGTGCTATGTGGCTGCTTCCCACTAGCTATCTGTTTTACGTTTGGTAGTGTATATATGTCCATGCCACTCTCTCACTTGGTCACAGCTTACCCTTCCCCCTGCCCATATCCTCAAGTCCATTCTCTAGTAGGTCTGTGTCTTTATTCCCATCTTGCCCCTAGGTTCTTCATGACCATTTTTTTTCTTAGATTCCATATATATGTGTTAGCATACGGTATTTGTTTTACTCTTTCTGACTTACTCCACTCTGTATGACAAACTCTAGGTCCATCCACCTCACTACAAAACTCAATTTCGTTTCTTTTTATGGCTGAGTAATATTCCATTGTATATATGTGCCACATCTTCTTTATTCATTCATCTGTTGATGGACACTTAGGTTGCTTCCATGTCCTGGCTATTGTAAATAGAGCTGCAGTGAACATTTTGGTACATGACTCTTTTTGAATTATGGTTTTCTCAGGGTATATGCCCAGTAGTGGGATTGCTGGGTCATATGGTAGTTCTATTTCTACTTTTTTAAGGACCCGCCATACTGTTCTCCATAGTGGCTGTATCAATTTACATTCCCACCAACAGTGCAAGAGGGTTCCCTTTTCTCCACACCCTCTGCAGCATTTATTGTTCGTGGATTTTTTTTTTTTTTTTGCGATACGCGGGCCTCTCACTGTTGTGGCCTCTCCGATTGCGGAGCACAGGCTCCGGACGCGCAGGCTCAGCGGCCATGGCTCACGGGCCCAGCCGCTTCGCGGCATGTGGGATCTTCCCAGACCGGGGCACAAACCCATGTCCCCTGCATTGGCAGGCGGACTCTCAACCACTGCGCCACCAGGGAAGCCCCGTGGATTTTTTTTGATGATGCCCATTCTGACTGGTGTGAGGTGATATCTCATTGTATTTTTGATTTGCATTTCTCTAATAATTAGTGATATTGAGCATCTTTTCATGTGCCTCTTGGCCATCTGTACGTCTTCTTTGGTGAAATGTCTATTTAGGTCTTCTGCCCATTTTTTAATTGGGTTGTTCTTTTTTTTGATATTGAGCTCCATGAGCTGTTTGTATATTTTGGAGATTAATCTTTTATCCGCTGTTTCACTGGCAAACAGTTTCTCCCATTCTGAGGGTTGTCTTTTTGTCTTGTTTATGGTTTCCTTTGCTGTGCAAAAACTTTTAATTTTAATTAGGTCCCATTTGTTTATTTTTGTTTTTATTTGCATTACTCTAGGCGGTGGGTCAGAAAAGATCTTGCTGTGTTTTTTTTTTTAAAGAAGAGTACTTTTTTAAAAAAATTATTTATTTAATTTATTTATTTTTGGCTGCATTGGGTCTTCGTTACTGCGCACGGGCTTTCTCTAGCTGCAGCGAGCGGGGGCTAATCTTTGTTGTGGTGCATGGGCTTCTCATTGTGGTGGCTTCTCTTGTTGCAGAGCACAGGCTCTAGGCATGTGGGATTCAGTAGTTGTGGCATGTGAGCTCAGTAGTTGTGGCTCACGGGCACTAGAGTGCAGGCTCAGTAGTTGTGGCACACGGGCTTAATTGCTCCGCTGCATGTGGGATATTCCCGGACCAGGGATTGAACCCGTGTCCCCTGCATTTGTAAGCAGATTCTTAACCACTGCGCCACCAGGGAAGTCCCTTGCTGAGGTTCATGACAAAGAGTGTTTTTCCTATGTTTTCCTCTAAGACTTTTATAGTGTCTGGTCTTTAATCCATTTTGAGTTTATTTTTGTGTATGGTTTTAGGGAGTGTTCTAATTTCATTCTTTTCCATGTAGCTGTTCAATTTTCCCAGCACCACTTATTGAAGAGGCTGTCTTTTCTCCATTGTATGTTTCTTGCCTCCTTTGTCATAGATTAGTTGACCACAGGTGCGTGGGTTTATCTCTGGGCTTTCTATCCTATACCATTGATCTATATTTCTGTTTTTGTGCCAGTACCATATTGTCTTGATTACTGTAGCTTTGTAGTACAGTCTGAAGTCAGGGAGTCTGATTCCTCCAGCTCTGTTTTTCTTTCTCAATATTCCTTTGGCTATTCAGGGCCTTTTGTGTTTCCATACACATTGTGAATTTTTTTGTTCTAGTTCTGTGAAAAATGCCATTGGTAGCTTGATAAGGATTGCACTGTATCTGTAGATTGCTTTGGGTAGTAGAGTCATTTTCACAATATTGATTCTTCCAATCCAAGAACATGGTATATCTCTCCATCTGTTTGTATCATCTTTAATTTCTTTCATCAGTGTCTTATAATTTTCTGCATACAGGTCTTACAAAACCAAATCCTCCAACACAATATTAGAATGATCATGATCTCTGATAAATATACATCTTGAAGGCATCCTATTTTAAACAATTAAACATATATTCCTCAAATTTTAGAGGTTTTTTTTTTTTTTTTTTTTTTTTGCGGTATGTAGGCCTCTCACTGTTTTGGCCTCTCCCGTTGTGGAGCACAGGCTCCGGACGCAGGCTCAGTGGCCATGGCTCACGGGCCCAGCCGCTCTGCGGCATGTGGGATCTTCCCAGACCAGGGCACGAACTCATGTCCCCTGCATCGGCAGGCGGACTCTCAACCACTGCGCCACCAGGGAAGCCCGAGGTTTTTTTTTTTTTACTATGATTTCAAAGCATCTTCATATAAAACTTTCTTGCCAGCCTGCTGAACCTTTTACATGTTTGAGATAGCTGTCCTTCAGCAGGCAGTAGAGTATTTCATTTGTAATTTGTAAATCCCCTTCTGGACTGCAAAATGAAAGCACTTTCTAATGCTATAAATGTGAGCCTGGGGTTCCAAAGAGAGGAGAATATGTATAAACCATTTAATCTCAATCTATTCTACTAATTTATTTTTTCCTCATATAATTAGTCATAACAGTGAAAATGAAAAAAGCATGAGAGTGAATTTCAGCATTATTTCAAAAAAGTTACTTTACATTAAATATATGCTATTCGAGTTTAATTTTTTTAGGATTCAAGAAATGTTTACAATACATTTTTGTAGTTTTGTTGCATTTGTTCTCATTTTTTCAAATAATAAAAAAATAAAGGCATCCTTAATTATTTAAATTTATAGAGAATGTAAATTAAAATATTTATTATTATTAGCTTAAATTCAACATTTATGAAGTAACATTTGACTCTTGAAATATTTTAAGAGGTGTTCAAATCTTTCAAAATATTCCATAAGATTTAGAGGGTAAAAACATTTTTTGATTGAAAACAATGAGCATGACAAGAAGCAAAATCAAAGCAGCCTATTAAAATGTAGTTTTCACCTTGAGTTTGGCGATAACTTTTTAGATATACCACCAAAAGCAAGATTCGTGAAAGAAAAAATAGTATAAAAGTCGGCCTTCATTAAAATTGAAAACTACTCTGCAAAAGACACTGTTAAGAGAATGAAAAGACAGCTACAAACTAGGAGAAAATGTTTGCAAATCACATATTTGACAAAGTACTTTTATCCAGAATATGCAATTATCACTTAAAGCTAAACACCAAGAAAATAAGCTTCCCAATTAAAAATTGGGCAAAATCTGAACAGACACCTCACAATAGAAGATATATAGATGGAACATAAACATGTGAAAAGATGCTCAACAACATATGTGATTAAGGAGTTGCTAATTAAAACAACAATAAGATACCATAACAAACTTACTAGAATGGCTAAAATCCAGACACTGACAACATCAAAGGTGGCAAAGATGGGGAGCAGCCGAAACTTTCATTCATTGTTGGTGGGAATGCAAAATGGTACAGCAACTTTGGAAGAAAGTTTAAGAATTTCTTACAAAATTAAATACACTTGTAACATACAATCCCCCAATCATACTCCTTGGTCTTCACCCAAGTGAGTTGAAAACTAACATCCACACAAAACCCTTCACACTAATGTTTATATCCGCTTCATTTATAATTGCTGACACTTGGAAGTGACAGAGATGTCTTTCAATAGGTGAATGGATTTTTAAAAAATACTGTGATACATCTATATAATAGAATATTATTCAGTGATAAAATGAAATGAGCTATCAAGCCATGAAAAGACAAAGAGGAACCTTAAATGCATACTGCTAAGTGAAAGAAGCCAATATGAAACTATATGACATTCTGGAAAATGGAAAACTATGGAAATAGTAAAAATATCTGTGGTTGCCAGGGATTAGGGGGAAGGAGGGAGTGATAAATGGGTGGAGCACAATGGATTTTTAAGGCAGTGAATATATGACACAGTAATGGTGGATACCAATCATCACACAAAGTATGAACTTAGTATAAACTGTGGAATTTAGTTAATAGAAATATATGAGTCTTCATTCATTAATTTTAACAAATGTGCCACAATATTATAAGATGTAAAAATAGGGGAAACTGTGGGGGACAGGGAGGAGGGGTAAATAGGAACTCTGTACTTTATGCTCAATTTTTCTGTAAACCTAAAACTACTAAAAATAGTCTATATTCCTATATATAAATTATATGTATAAATGTATTTAAATTGATAGACTTTTATATTTTATATATATGTGTGTGTATATATATATATATATACATAGTTTAAGTTGTTTTGAAATTATTTAATTGCTGTAATTCCAATGCTCTCTATAAATGGGCACAGAAACAAATATTGTGGACATTGTATTACCTTTTCTTCAGGCATGTTTGATTATGGTAACTTCTAACTTATTTTCATTTTTTCTCACTCATTTTTGATTTCTCTATCTTGACCTTCAGCATGAGACATGTCACTTGGTTCTCTTTTTATAATCAGTTGTTGAATTACTGGAAGTACAGTGCTATTCACTAAATCACACAGTGCTATAAGGCACAGAAATTTTGTCATGCTGGATTTTAGAGACCTTAATGACACTGGTGGCATTCAGTGATTGCCCTAGAATAACAACACTTTAGGAATTGGGGTGCTAAAGCCCTTGAGAAACAGTTACACTAGACCTCTTGTAATAAAGCTTAAAAGCAAGCCTTAAAAGCTTCTGATCCACTAGTAAATTGACTGATTGCCAGAACAAATCTCAGTAATCTCTTAAGGAAGAAATCCAAATCCAGACTCTCAACATACAAAATCTAAAATACAGAGAACACTATAAAAAATTAATAGGTGTGCAAAGAAGTGACTCATTTCCAAAATAATAGTCAAAATAAAATTTGAGATGAGTAAGGAGTTTCAGTGATCACACAGGACCTTAAAATAGCTATTATAAATATGTATACAGATTTTAAAAATAAAGTCATTTTGAATGAACAGATGAAAAATATAGAAATGGAAACTAAAAAATGGCCTAAATGGAAAGTGTAGAACTGAAAATTTCAATATCTATAATGAAAATTATCCTGGATGGGTTGGATGGAAGTAGAAGAAGAGGGTATCATTGTACTTTTATACATATAAATAGAAAGTATCCAATTTATTTTTTTAAATGCTGAGAAGAAAAACTGAACTTTAATAAGACATGGGAAAATTTTAAGCGGTCTAACATATGTATACTTGACTCTCTATGAGAAAAGAGAGAGAAAATGGGCAGAGTAAATGTTTGATGAGGTAATGGATAAAAGTTCCCCAAATTTAGTGAAAAATACGAACTTACAGATCCATGAAGCTCAGCAAAATCCAAACAGGATAATAAATATAATTAAATAATAGACACTTCATTGCCAAACTACAGAAAACCCAAGGTAAAGAAAAAATTTTGAAAACAGCCAGAATAAGATGAAATATTATATATAAGAAAGTAATGATATGAATGTTTTTTAGTTCTCATCGGAAACAATGGAATCCAGAAAATATTCAACTGATATATTTTAAATGCTGAAAGAAAAAAACAGTCTAAGGACGTACATTAAATGAAGAAATGTTGATTTACTAAATCTCAATAAGAACAGCTAGATTCTTTGGCCCTTGAGCCACAACCTGCTCCAACTCCCCTCCCAGCTTAGCATAATGGAAGCTCCACTCTTAGTGGTGTGGCCAGGAAAACAGGACTCTCTTTTCCCCAACATCTGTCAAATGTTCCCCAAAGGAACTGAGTTTATTTGGGAGAGGGTGTGGGAAACTGCAAGCTAGGAATTATCTCAGAAACAATGTATGTTTGAGTGGTAAGCAATTAAGAAGAGGCTGGTCACTCCATGAGGGTAACAAATTTAATTGTAGGCCAAGAAATTTATCAGAAAATCCAGGAAAAAAGATCCATAAGGAAAGTCTTTTTGGAGTCAATAAAATTCAAAAATTGACCACAAAAACTGCTTTTGCAAAGGGACTCAAGTTTAATTGGATCAGATTGTTTAACATTTTATGCCCAAAGGCATTATTGAAAACAATAGAGGATGTATTAGTCAGGGTTCTCCAGAGAAACAAAACCAATAGAATGTATATATGTACAAAGAAATTGATTATGAAAATTTGGCTCACACAATTATGCAGGCTGACAAATCCCAAGATCTGCAGGGCGAGTTGGCAAGTTGGAGACTCGGGAGAGCTGATGGTGCAGTTCCAGTCCAAAGGCCAGCAGACTTGAGACCCAGGAAGTGCTGATGTTTTAGTTCAAGTTCAAAGTCAGGAAAAAGTTGATATACTAGTTTGGCTATAGTCAGCTAGAAAGAATTCTCTTTAACTTGAGGGAGGATCAGCCTTTTAGTTCTATTCAGACCTTTGGCTGATTGGATGAGTTTCACCCACATTAGGGAAGGCCATCTACTTTACTCAGTATACCAATTTAAATGTTAATCTCTTTAAAATGATTCCTTACAGAAACACCCATAATACTGTTTGACCAAATATCTGGGTACCCCGTGTCCCAGTCAAGTTGACACATAAAATTCACTATTGTAGAACAATCAACTGACAATTAGTAGAGTCTAACAGTTGAGTGAGATAAGACCATATAGTGAGCAGGAAAAAGACAGTCTAAGAAAGCCCTACAAAAAACACTGTCATGCTAAGGTAACTTGAACATGCCCAAAGCTGAACCCGCTAAGGAACAACATCAGAAACTCCACAGTGTAGGGGAAAGAGATGTCACTAAAAAATCCAGCCAAGTCACTTTTAAAAATGAAATTAACAAGATCCAGGGAGGGGATGAATATTCAGATTTCCTACAATATTATTTAACATGTCCTGTTTTCAAAAAAAATTAGATGGCATGCAAAGTAACATGAAAATGTAAGCCATACATAGGGAAAAAAACAGCAACAGAAAGCGCCTATGACAGGGCCCAAATGTTGGATTTAACAGACAGTGACTTCAAAGCAGTCATTATAAATACATTCAAAGGACTAAAGGAAATCACAGGCAAAGAACTAAAGGAAGTTTTGATGACAATATCTCATCAAATAGAGAATATCAATAAAAGATAGAGATTATTTTTAAAAACCAAATTCAGTTTCATGTGTTGTAAATAAAAAACTGAAATGAGAAATTCACTAGGGTCACAACAGTCAGTTTGAATTGGCAAGAGAAAAAGTCAGTGACTCCGACCATAGATTGATAGAGATTATGGAATCCAAAGGACAGAGAGAAAAAAGAAAGAAAAATGAACAGAACTTCAGCAAAATATGGGACACTATTAATCATACCAACTTATGAATAATGGATGTATCAGAATTAGAAGAAAAGGAACAAGCAGAAAAAAAGTATTAGAAAAAATAAAAACAAATTTGATGAAAAAAAGCCACACATTCAAGACATATATAAAATACAAACATTTTCTCCTATTTTGTGGGTTTTTCACTTTGTTGATAGGGTATACTGAAGAGTAAAATGTTTCATATAGAAGTATAATTTATTTATCTTCTCTCTCTGATTGCTTGTGCTTTTCATGTCATGTCTAAGAAGGCTTTGCCTTAATGAGATCCCAAAGATTTACATGTATATCTATGATGTTAGCTATGGGTTCTTCCTACATGCCCTTTAACAGATTGAGAAAGTTTCCTTCTATTCCTAGTTTGCTGAGTGTTTTTTTAGATTTATTTTTTATTGAGGTAGCATTCATTTATATTATAAAAATTTCATGTGTACAACATTATATTTCTACTTCTGTATACCCGATAGCATGCTCACCACCAAAAATTTAGTTTCCATCTGTCACCATACAGTTGATCCTGTTTACCCATTTTTCTCTCCCCTCTGCCTGTTCCCCTCTCAAAACCACTACTCTGTTCTTTGCACCTACATGTTTGTTTTTGTTTGGTTTGGTTTGTTCATTTATTTTGCAGTTTTTGTTTGCTTTTTATATTCTACATATTGAGTGAAATCATATGGTATTTGTCTTTCTCTAACTTATTTCACTTATCATAATACCCTCAAGGTCCATCCATGTTGTTGCAAATGGCAAAATTTCATCTTTTCTATGGAGTAGTATTCCATTGTGTATTCCATTGGAACTCCATCCCAGAATGGAGTAGTATTCCATTGTGTGTGTGTGTGTGTGTGTGTGTGTGTGTGTGTGTGTGTGTGTGTGTATACCACATCTTCTTTATCCATTTATACATTGATGGGCACTTAGGTTGTTTCCATATCTTGGCTGTAGAAAATAATGCCATGATGAACTTAGGGCTACATAAATCTTTTCAATTTAGTGTTTCTGAATTATTTGGATAAATAAATAAATAAATAGGATGTCTGAATCATATGGTAGTTCTATTCTTAATTCTTTGAGGAATCTCTATACTGTCTTATATAGTGGCTGCACCAATTTACATTCCCACCAACAGTGTGTTAGTGTTCTCTTTTCTCCACATCCTCACCAACATTTGTTATTTTTTGCCTTCTTGAAATAAGCCAATCTAACTGGCCTGAGGTGATCTGTGGTTATGATTTGCATTTCCATAACTATTAGTGATGTTGAACATCTTATCCTGTGCCTGTTGGCCATCTGTATATCTTCTTGGGGAAAATGTCTATTCAGCCCCCCTGCCTATTTTGTAATAGGGTTGTGTGGTTTTGGTTGTTGAGTTTTATGACTTCTTTATATATTAATATTTTGAATATTAACCCCATATTCAATATATCCTCTGCAAATATGTTCTTTCATTCAGTATCTTGTCTATTTCTTTGACTGTTTCATTTGATGTGCAGAAACTTTTCTGTTTGATGTAGTCCCATTTGTATGTTTTTGTTTCCCTTTCCTGAAGAGACATATCTAGAAAGATATTGCTAAGACCAGTGTCAAACAGCATAGCTCCTATGTTTTCTTCTAGAAGTTTTATGATTTCAGGTCTTACATTCAAATATATAATCTATTTTGAGTTAATTTTGGGATACAGTGTGAGATAGTGATCTAGTTTCATTTTTTTGCATGTGAATGTCTAATTTTCCCAACACCATTTATTGAAGAGACTACTCTTTCTCCATTGTATGTTTTTTTTTTGCTCTTTGTTGAAAATTAATTGTCCATATATGTGTGGCTTTATTTCTTGGTTCTTGGGTCTGTCCCATTGACCTATGTGTCTGGTTTTCTGCCAAGACCATGCTGTTTTGATTACTATGGCTTTGTAATATAGTTGAAATCAGGAAGTGTGGTACCTCCAGCATTGTTTGTTCTTCTCAGGATTGTTTTGGCTACTCAGGTCTTTGTGGTTCTATGTAAATTTCAGAAGTTTTTGTTTTATTTCTGTGAAAAATGTCCTTGGTATTTTGGTAGGTATTGCATTGAATTTGTATATTTGTTTATGTGATAGAGACATTTTGACAATATTAATTCTTCCCATTCTTGAGCACAGAATATCTTTACATTTATTTGTGTCTTCTTCAGTTCCTTCCACAATGTCTTATAGCTTTCAATGTACAGGTTGGTCATCTCCTTGGTTAAATTTATTCCTAGGTATTTTATTCTGCTTGTAAATGGGATTGTTTTCTTAATATCTCTTTCTGATAGCTCACTGTTAGTGTAAAGAAACAAAATAGAGTTTTGTATATTGATTTTGTATCCTGAAAATGCACTGTATTCATTTATTATTTCTAATAATTTTTGTGGTGTCTTTAGGGTTTTCTATATATCAAATCATGTCATCTGCAAATAGTGACAGTTTTACTCTTCCTTTCCAATTCGAATGTCTTATCTCTTTTTTTTTCCCTGATTGGTCTGGCTAGGACTTCCAGTACTATGTTGAATAAGAGTGGTGAGAGTGGACATCCTTGTTTTGTTCTTGATTTCCGAGGGATAGCTTCCAGTTTTTCACCATTGAGTATGACATTAGCTGGGTTTTTGTCATATATGGCATTTATTATGTTAAGGTGTGTTCCTTCTATACCTACTTATTGAGAGTTTTTATCATAAATGTGTGATGAATCTTGTCAAATGCTTTATCTGCATCTATTGAGATGATCATATGGTGTTTATTTTTCATTTTGTAGTGGGGTGTATCACACTGATTGATTTTCAGATGTTGAACCATCCTTGCATCCCTGGAATAAATCCCACTAGATCATGGTGTATGATCCTTTATATATTGTTTTATTAAGTTTGCTAATATTCTGTTGAGGATTTTTGCATCTATGTTCATCAGAGGGTTTGGCCTGTAATTTTCTTTTTATGTCATGTGTTTGCCTGGTTTTGTATCAGGGTGATGTAACCTTGTAAAATTAGTTAGGAAGCATTCCTTTCTCTTCAATTTTTTGGAATAGTTGATAAGGATAGGTGTTAAATCTTCCTTGAATATTTAGTAAAATTCACCTGTGAAGCCATCTGGTCCTGGACTTTTGATTTTGAGGGAGCTTTTTGATTACTGTTTCAATCTCTGTACTAGTAATCAATCTTTTCACATCTTATATTTCTTCAAGATTCATTCCTTGAAAGTGTACGATTCTAAAAATTTGTCTGTTTCTTCTAGGTTGTCCAGTTTTTTGGAAGATAGTTAGCTGTCCATAATATTCTCTTATAACCATTTATATTTTTATGGTATTTGTTATTTCTCTTTTGTTCCTAATTTTATTTATCAGAGCCTTCTCTCTTTTTTCTTAGTGTGTCTACTTAAAAGTATGTCAATTTTCTTTAATTTTCAGAGAAAAAACTCTTAGTTTCATAGAGCTTTTCTACTGTCTTTTTAGCCTATATTTCATTTAATCCTGCTCTGATCCTTATCATTTCCTTCCTTCTGCTGACTTTGGCCTTCGTTTGTTCTTCTTTTTCTAGTTCCTTTAGGTGTAAGGTGAGATTGTTTATTTGAGTTTTTTCTTGTTTCTTGAGGTAGGCCTTTACTGCTATAAACTTTCCTTGTAGTACCACTTTTGTTGTATCCCATAGATTTTGGTATGCTGTATTTTCATTTTCAGTTGTCTTCCAGTAATTTCTGATTTCTGTTTGATTTCTTCATTGACCCAAACTTGCTCAGTAGCATAATGTTTTTCAGTTTCCACATATTTGTGATTTTTCCAGCTTTCTTCTCGTAGTTGATTTTTAGTTTCATACTCTTGTGATTGGAAAAGATATTTGGTATGACTTCAGTCTTCTTAAATTTATTGAGACCTGTTTTGTGTTCCAACATATGGTCTATTCTTGAGAAAGTTCCATGTGTACTTGAGAGGAATGTTTTTTCTGCTGCATTTGGATGGAATATTCTTTACAAATCTATAAAACCCTTCTGGTCTGATGTTTCATTTAAGGTTACTGTTTCCTTGTTGGCTTTCTGTTTGGATGATCTATCCCTGATGTAAGGGACATGTGTTAATGTCTCCTTCTATTCTGCTGCTTTCAATATCTCCCTTTAGGTCTGTTAATAATTGCTTTATATATTTTGGTGCTCCTATGTTAGGTACATATATATTACCACTGTTGTGTCCTCTTGATGAATCGTCCCCTTTATCATCATATACTGTCCACTTTTGTCTCTTGTTACCTTTTTTGGCTTGAAGTCTATTTTGTTTGATGTGAGTATGGCTACACCCACTTTCTTTTGACTGCCATTTGCTTGGAGTATCATGTGCCATCCCTTCACTGTTAATCTATGTTTGTATTTAGAACTGAGATGAGTCTTCTGGAGGCAGTATATAGTTGGGACTTGTTTCTTAATTAATCCATCCACTCTCTGTCTTCTGATTGGTGAATTCAATCCATTTTCATTTCGGGTGATTATTGATAGATGGGGATTTAGCACTGCCTTTATTTTTTTGTTTTCTGGTTACTCTGTATCTCCATTGTTTCCTTTTTCCTTATGTTTCTGCCTTCCATTTTGGTTTCATGGTTTTCTCTGATATTTTTCTGTTTCCTCGTTTTTATGTTTTGTGTCTCTGCTCTAAATTTATGTTTTGTGGTTACCATGAGGTTTGCATAAAAAAGTTTCATTTGACTATTTCAAAATAGTCATTTTTCTGCTGATATGTCTTATCTTCATTTTCCTATATTGGTTCTGTCCTTTTCTTCTTCCCCTTCTGTGTTTTTGTTGTCTCAAAGTATCCCTCTTTATGTTGTGAGTTTGTTACCAAATTGAAGTAAATATAGTTATTTTTTCTGCTTTTCTCCCCCTTTGACCTTTACACTATTATAGAGTGTTTAAACACCTCTTCTGATAAAGAGTTTTAATTTTCTGATTCTGTCTTCCTATTTATCACTTACTCAAAGTTTTGTGTACTTGTGCCTTTTTTTCTGGTAGGAGAGCTCCTTTCAACATTTCTTGTAAGGCAGTTCTAGTGTTGATGAACTCCCTCAGCTTTTGTTTTTCTGGCAAAGTCTTTATTTCTCCTTCATATCTGAATGATAACTTTGCTGGATACAGTAATATTAGATGACAGTTTTTATCTTTCAGTGTTTTGAAAAGGTCACTCCACTACCTCTTGACCTGTAGAGTTTCTGCTGAGAAATCTGCTGATAGCCTAATGGCGATTTCTTTGTAGGTTGCCATCCTTTTATCCCTGGCTGCCTTTACAACTCTTTCTTTGTAATTTGGTTTTTACAGTTTTAATATATCTCAGAGAAGGTCTTTTTGAATGGAAGTAATTAGGTGTTCTCTTAGCTTCATGCACTTGTATGTTCCAGGTCGTATATTCCAGTTTCTTCACCAGGTTTGGGTAATTATTAGGTATTATTTCTTTAAGTAAACTCTCTGCTCCCTTCTCCCTCTCTTCACATTCTGAGATACTCATTGCCCTAATTTTGCTCTTCCTAAAAGTGTTGCATAGCTGTCATACAATTTCCTCATTTTTTAATATCTTATTTCTCTTTCCTCTTCTACTTGTATCATTTCTAGATTTCTGTCTTTCAGTTCACTAATTCTTTCTTCCATATGGTCTACTCTATTTCCAGTGCTTTCTAATGCATTTTTCATCTCATTTATTGAGCTCTTCTGCTTCAGAATTTCTCTTTGGTTCTTTTTTATTTTCAATCTCTTTGGTAAAGTATTCCTTCTGTTAATTAATTTTATTTCTGAGCTCATTGAACTGCCTTTCTGAGTTTTCCTGTAGTTCATTGAGTTTCTTCATGACAGCTATTTTGAATTTTCTATCAATTAGTTTTCAGTATTCTATGATTTTAAGTTTGGTTTCTGGAGAATTGGCATTTTCTTCTGTGGTACAGTGTTACTGTGGTTCTTCATGGTGCTTGGAGTTGCTCCTTAGCTGGCATGTTTGAAGTAGCAACAGGTTAGAAATTAGACATCTTTCTTTTGTTTTACAGTAGGTGATGCTATAGCACATGTTTTTGGTGTCTCTTACCTGAGCTGCCTCTGGTTATATTTGAGAGTTGGCACTGTCTACCCTCCACTTCCTCTGTCAGGGATGTGGCCCCTCACCCTCATTATCACTCCTTCTCCCTCCAGGGTCATTAGTACCTTGTTTTTGCCAGTGTCATTGATGTCAGTGTGTGATGCACCAGGATGGTGGGCTCTTCCTCACATCTGGGATACCTTGAGTCACGGGCTTAGCTGCTGCAAGGGGTGGGGAAGGATAGGTGGGAGGATCTGGGGTCGTGTAGGGACCTCTTCCATGTCCAGTGATGTAACATTCATGGGCTCTACCATTGCAAGGGATAGGGGACCAGAGTCCTGGGTGCCTCAGTGGCTGGAGGGATGGGGACCCAGGCCCCACTGTCTCTGCTGCCCATTTGCCTGTGGCCATGGGTGCCACTGCAGCCAGGAGGCCAGAGTTGTGTGTGCTGCCTCCCTTGCTGCTACCAGGTCCTCTGGGGCTGTAGGCTCAACTGCCCTGCCTGGAAGGCCAGAATTGCAGGCACCATCTCCAGTACTCCCAC
Organism: Leucopleurus acutus; assembly: GCF_964270905.1. Classification (NCBI taxonomy): domain Eukaryota; kingdom Metazoa; phylum Chordata; class Mammalia; order Artiodactyla; family Delphinidae; genus Leucopleurus; species Leucopleurus acutus. The sequence goes on along the minus strand of NC_139148.1, from coordinate 29,552,983 downwards.
AGTTCTGCCTCCTCTGTGTTTTCTAGTCCCTTCCATTCTGTTTGTCTTCATGTATTTTGGGACTGTCTAGTTAGGTGCATATACTTTTATGATTGTTATATATTCCTGACGGATTGACTATTTTTTTCATTATAAAATGTCTCTGTTCATCTCTAGTAACATTTTTTGTTTTAAAATTTATTTTGTCTGATATTAATCTAGTAATTCAAACTATCTTATGGTTACTTTTGGCATCAGATGTCTTCTTTTATTATTTTACTTTCAGTTTATTTGTATATTTGAATAAAAAATGCGTCTCCTCTAAGGAGCATATAGTTGGATCATGTTATGTTTCTTTCATCCAGCCTGAGAATTACTGCCTTTTGATTGGAGGATTTAATCCATTCATCTTCAATGTTATTACTTATACTGTCAGATGTAAATCTGACAGTTTATTTTTATTTTCTATATATCCCTTGATACATTTGTTTCACTATTTTAATGGCTTCTTTTGCATTAAGTAAATTTTTCTGTCTTAAAGTTGAATTTCATTTATATTTTTAAAGCATATTATCCTAATAAGTCTTGATGAATGACTTGTATATAAAGTATAAAAGGAAATCTTACAACTAAAATATATAATGACAAATAATTAAAATGGAAAAAAGATCTGAATATACAATATTCCAAAGAAAATATACGAACAGGCAATAAGTACATGGAAATATGCTCAACATCACTAGTCGCCAGGGAAATGAAAAGACACAATGAAATAGAACTTCCCATCTACAAGAATGGCTAAAATAAAAAATCCTGGTAATAATAAATGTTGACAAGGATGTGGGGAAATTGGAACTTTCATATATGGTAGATGGGCATATAAAATGGTGCAGACACTTTGGAAAACAATTGGCAGTCCCTCAGAAAGATATAGAGTTAACATGTGACCCATAAATTCCACTCCTTGGTATATATACAAGAAAAATTTTAAAATATGCCCACACAAAAACTCATACATACATGTTCATAGCAGCATTTTTAATAGTCAAAAAGTGGAAATAACCCAATTGCCATCAGTTGATAGTAGATATGCAAAATGTATATCTATACCACAAAATATTATTTACCAATAAAAGGGGTGAAGTACAGACATATGTTACAACCAAGATGAACCTTGAGAGAGGAGATAAAGATGGTGGAGTAGAGGGGTGTGGAGCTCACCTCCGCCCACAAATATATCAAAAATCCATCTACGTGTGGAACAGTTCTCATAGACTACCTGCTGAAAGATTGCAGAAGATCTCATGTAAGCAAAGCTGAAAAAAAGATCCCCACATAACTAGGTAGGACAAAGAAAAAGTGAGAAGAGGAATCAGGATGGAACCTGTGTTCCTGGGGAAGAGCTGTGAAAAAGCAAAGGTTCCTCATCCTGGGAACCTCCTTCACTGGATGGGAGGTCTGCTGGGACAGATAGGGAGCTTCAGAGGCTTGAGAGCAGAGTGCAGGAGCTGCTCTGAAGTCCTGGAAGGACAGAGAGAAACCAGCAGAGATGGTCTTTCCCACGTTGCTGCCCTTTCCAGCATGAGTCACATGCCTACTGATGTGTGCAGTGACTAAGTGCTGAAACTCAGGTTTCGGTGGACAGATGCTGGGAAAGGACTCATTTGGTTGCACAGAGACAGCTCCAAGGGCCTGGAGTGTGGCCTGTTCCACAACTGGGGGTGCATGCAGCACTGAGCTTGGGTCCACTGTAGAAGTCCCATTGTCAACACAGGAAGGGAGGGTCAGGGGTCTGCCATAGCAGCCTCATTATCAGCATGCTCACAGCAGGATGCAGCTCCAGTTGCCTCAGGTTTTGTGAACTTTGTGGGCATGCTCATGGGACTGCAGGGCTGAAATATGAGCCAGTCACCTTCACTCCAAATGCAGACATGGGGGAACGACTTTGGTAGGTTCTCATGCCCGCAGATTTTGGGATCAGGACCGCACATGCGCGTGAGGGCCATCAAAGCTGATTAGCAGTGCTCCAGCAACAGAAGCAGGTCCAGGCACCAGAAGCAGTGAAATTTGTGGGCCCACACATTCGGAGGCCGGGCTGAAATATGAGCTGATTAACAGCACTCCCAGAGCAGGCACTGAGGCACACCTTCGGCAGGTTTCACACCAGTGGCTTTGTAAAGGATAAGGGATGTCCAAGCCGATTATTGGCACCCCCACAGATGAGGCAGTCCCCAAGGGCAGTGCCAGCAAAAATGATCTTTGTGGGCATGCACACCAGGTAGCAGGTGGTGTAACAGGGTCACACATCCTGGTGGAAAGCTCCTGGGGAAGAACATTCAGCAGCTCATTTCCCAGACAGAGCACTCCAGTCCCGTTTACCTCTCACTACAGCATAGAACTGGATCTGGGGTCTTCTACTCCAACAACTGGGGAGCAGGCCTTGCCCCTGACAGGGCTGTGACAACCACAGAGCAAAGAGTAGGCCCCATTCAAAGTTCAGGGCAGGCTCTAGTCACCACAGTGCCATAAGCACTCCTATAAAGGGTATAAGGATAAACACACCATGAGGAAAGGACCTGGCAAGCATCCATAACAAAAACAGCCCTCACACCAAAAATATTAGACTCACACAATCTACATAGGGTTGCTTCCACATAAAAGCAGGCCTTCAGGCCCACAGTAAATAAGTTTTTCCTAAAATCGTAGAGTCAGAGAAATATAAGTAAAGTGAAGAAGTAGAGGAATTAGTCACAATTAAAAGAACAGAAATCCTCTGAAAGAACAAAGAATGAAAGAGACCTCTCCATTCTACCAGACCCTGAGTCCAAAAAGGAGATAATAAAAATGCTGAAGGAATTAAGAAAGAGTATCAATAGAAATGCAAATCATTGTAGCAAGGAACTAGAATCTATAAAGAGGAGCCAATCAAACTTAGACAACTCGATTGCCACAAAGAAAACCAAGCAAAGGCAATAAATAGCAAACTAAATAATGCAGAAGAATGAATATGTGATCTGGAAGATAGAATAATTAAAATCACCCAATCAGAACAGCAGAGAGAAAGACAAATGAAAAAATATGAAGGCAACATATGAGACCTATGGAATAGTATAAAGCATGCCAATCTACACATAACAGTGATCCCAGAAGGAGAAGAAAGAGAAAAGGGGGTTGAATATGTATTTGAAGAAATTATGGCTGAAAACTTCCCAAACCTAAAGAAGGAAATAGATATCCAGGTACAGGAAGCACAGAGGGTCCCAAACAAGATGAACCCAAATAGACCTACACTGAGACTTAACATAATTAAAATGGCAAAAGTTAAAGATCAAGAGAGGATTCTAAAGGCAGCAAGAGAAAAACAGAGTCAGTTACAAGGGAATCTCCATTAGGCTATTAGCTGATTACTCTAGTGAAACTTTGCAGGTCAGAAGGAATGGGAAGATATAATCAAAGTCCTGAAAGGGGAAAACTTGCAACCTAGGACATTCTACCCAGCAAGATTATCATTTAGAATAAGAAAAATAAAGAATTTCTCAAACAAGCAAAAACTGAACGAATACAGCAATACTAACCTATCCTAAAGAAAGGTCTTCTCCAAATAGAAAAGAAGCAAGAATCTACAGGAAAGGGAAAATCGCAATACGAAAGGCAAATATATAAAAGGATTGAAGATCACTGAAATAAGGCAGTATATAGATTAAAAAACTATCCAAAAAAAATTCTGTGAAAGCGATTACAACTACAATGAACAGCAAAAGAATAAACATGAAGATATAAAAGAGGACATCAAAATTACAAAATGTATGGAGGGGATTAAGAAAATGTACATCTTTTAGAATGTGTTTGAGCTCATGTGACTATCAGTTGAAAGCAAGGAGATGGAGTTATGGATTAACATACTTGAAAATCAAAAACAAATAAAAAACGTATCACAAATCAAAAACATAAAATAGATTCACAAAATCCAAAAAGAAAGGAACTCAATCACAGAAGAAAACCATCAAACCACAAAAGGGAAAAGAAAAAAGAGAAGAAAGGTACAAAGAAGAAGTACAAAATCAACTGGAAAACCAGGTTTAAAATGGCAATAAATATACAGTTATCAATAATTACTTTAAATGTCAATGTTAGACTAAATGTTCCAATCAGAAATATAGAGAGGCAGATTGGATAATGAAACTAGAACCTACACTATGCTGCCTACAAGAGACCCACTTTAAGGTGAAAAACAGATAGATTGAAAGTGAAGGAATGGAGGTGCCCATGGCCAGGAGCTAGGAAAGGCTCCCACCAGGGCCAGATCTTTCAGACACATGGCCACTGGCTCCCCTGCACGCCTTGTCACTGATGAGGGTGGGTCTCTCACAACCTCCAATCCCCCTGCACACCTGTCACTGCTGGAAGCCTGGCAGCCATGCCACCTCCGTGCCCTGTCCTCACCGGGGCAGACCCAAGTGCTCCAGGGCAATCTCTGGAGCAGACCCATGTGGCTAGCCCATACGTAGAGGTGGGGCTAAAACCACAGCCAAGCCCCAGGGGCCATGCAACCAAGGAATAAAAGCTGAAATCTCTCCTCACAGCTGCGCAAACCATGAATTGACACTCCCGTGACTGGCTTGGTAAAAACTCAGTGCCTACAAAACATCTGAATGGATGAGTGCTCCTGCAGCCAAGACAGGCCTAGCTTTAGCAGCTGTAGACTCTGTGAGCACATACATGTAGGGGTGGCGCCAGGCTAAAGTCTGAGCTGCCCCCATAACACCCACAACAGGTCCAGATCCATGATTACTGCAATCCTGGGACCTGACTTCAGTGGATCTACTCTGGTGGCCTGGTGAAATCAACGTCTAAGAGACACCAGGGCCAATTGCTGTCATACCCACAGTTAAGGTGGGGCCGAGAGCAGTGCCAACATCAGTGTAATCTGAGAGCTTGCACAACAGGTGAAAGGTGACACAACGGAGAACACCACAGGTGAACACCTTCAGAGGAGGAATATTCAGTGGCTTCCCTCCCAGCAGAAGGGCTCCAACCCTGCCTACCTCACACCACAGATCAGAAACACAGCTAAGAAGCAGATTTGGGGGCCTCTATTCCAATAACTAGGGAGCAGACCCTGCCCCTGACAGGGCAGTGACAACCACAGAGCAAAGGGGAGGCCACATTCAATATCCAGGGCAGGCTGTAATCAACACAACAATCAAACCCCCTATCAAGGAGGTAACAGCACAAGACTCTGGACCAACCTTACCCACCAGCGGGCAGACACCAGAAGCAAGAGGAATTATGATCCTGCACCTGGCGGAAAGGAGACCACAAACACAGTAAGTTTGAGAAAATGAGATGACAAAAATTATGTTGCAGATGAAGGAGGAAGATAAAAACCTACAAGAACAACTAAATGAAGAGGAGATAAGCAATCTATCTGAAGAAGAATTCAGATTAATGATAGTAAAGATGATCGAAGATCTTGGAAACAGAATGGAGGCATGGATTGAGAAGATACAAGAAAAGTTTAGCAAAGACCTAGAAGAACTAAAGAACAAACAAACAGATTAACACAACAATAACTGAAATGAACAATACACTAGAAGAAATCAATAGCATAATAACTGAGGCAGAAGAACGGATAAGTGACCTGGAAGACAGAATGGTGGAAATCTCTGATGCAGAACAAAATAAAGATAAAAGAATGAAAAGAAATGGAAACAATCTCAGAGACCTCTGGGACAACATTAAACACACCAATATTCGAATTATAACAGTTGCAGAATAAGAAGAAAAAGGGAAAGGGCATGAGAAAATATTTGAAGAGATCATACTTGAAAACTTTCTTAGCATGGGAAAGGAAATAATCACCCAAGTCCAGGAAGCACAGAGTGTCCCATACAGGATAAACCCAAGGAGAAACAAGCCGAGACACATATTAATCAAACTAACAAAAAAATAATACAAAGAAAAAATATTAAAAGCAACAAGGGAAAAGCAACAAATAACATACAATGGAAACCCCATAAGGTTATCAGCTGATTTTTCAGCAGAAACTCTGCAGGCTTGAAGGGAGTGGCAGGATATATTTAAAGTAGTGAAAGGGAAAAACCTACAACCAAGAATACTCTACCCATCAAGGCTCTCATTCAGATTCAATGGAGAAATCAAAGCTTTATAGACAAGCAAAAGCTAAGAGAATTCAGCACCACCAAACCAGCTTTACAACAATTGTAAAGGAACTTCTCTTGGCAAAAAAATGAAAGAGAAGAGAACAAAAGAAAAAGGGAAGAAAAAAAAAGACATACAAAAACAAACCCAAAACAATTGAGAAAATGGCAAGAACATACATATCGATAATTAACTTAGATGTAAATGGATTAAATGCTCCAACCAAAAGACACAGACTTGCTTAATGGTTACAAAAATAAGACCCATATATATGTGGTCTACAATAGACCCACTTCAGACCTAGGGACACGTACAGACTGAAAGTGAAGGGATGGAAAAAAATATTCCATGCAAATGGAAATCAAAAGAAAGCTGGAGTAGCAGTACTCATATCATACAAAATAGATTTTAAAATAAAGACTGTTACAAGAGACAAGGAAGGACACTACATAATGATCAAGAGATCAATCCAAGAAGAAGATATAACAATTGTAAATATTTATGCACCCAGCATAGGAGCACCTCAATACATAAGGCAAATGCTAACAGCCATAAAAGAGGAAATAGACAGTAACATGGTAATAGTGGGGGATTTTTAACACCACTCTTAAGCCAATGGACAGATCATCCAGACAGAAAATTAATAAGGAAACAGAAGCCTTAAATGACACATTAGACCAGATACACTTAATTGATACTTATAGGATATTCCATCCGAAAGCAGCAGAATACACTTTCTTCTCAAGTGCACAAGGAACATTCACCAGGAGAGATTGATCACACCATGGATCAGAAATCAAACCTTGGTAAGTTTAAGAAAATTGAAATCATATCTAGCATCTTTTCCAACCCCAATGCTATTAGATTAGAAATGAATTATAGGAAAACAACTGTAAAAAACACAAACACATGGAGGCGAAACAACATCCTACTAAATAACCAATGGACCACTGAAGAAATCAAAGAGGGAATCAAAAAATACCTAGAAGCAAATGACAGTGAAAACACAACAACCCAAAACCTATGGGATGCAGCAAAAGCAGTTCTAAGAGGGAACTTTATAGCAATACAGTCGTACCTCAAGACACAGGAAAAATCTCAAATAAACAACCTAACCATGCACCTAAAGTAACTAGAGAAAGAAAAACAAACAAACCCCAAAGTTAGTAGAAGGAAAGAAATCACAAAGATCAGAGCATAAATAAATGAATAGAAACAAAGGAAGCAATAGCAAAGATCAATAAAAGTAAAAGCTCGTTCTTTGAGAAGATAAACAAAACTGGTAAACATTTAGCCAGACTCATCAAGAAAAAAAGGGAGAGGACTCAAATCATTAAATAGAAATGAAGAAGGAGAAGCTAACAGTGGACACCACAGAAATACAAAGGATCATAAGAAAGTACTACCAGCAACTATATGCCAATAAAATGGACAACCTAGAAGAAATGGACAAATTCTTAAAAAGGGAACACTCCCAAACTCATTCTAGGAGGACACCATCACCCTGATACCAAAACCACACAGAGATACTACAAAAAAAGAAAATTAGAGGCCACTATCACTGATGAATATAGATGCAAAAATCCTCAACAAAATACTAGCTAACAGAATCCAACAACACATTAAAAGGATCATACACCACAATGAAGTGGGATACGTCCAAGGGATGCAAGGATTCTTCAATATACGCAAATCAATCAACGTGATACACCATGGTAACAAATTGAAGAATAAAACCCATAAGATTATCTCAATAGATGCAGAAAAACTTTTGACAGAATTCAACACCCGTTTATGACAAAAACTCTCCAGAAAATGGGCATAGAGGGAACCTACCTCAACATAATAAAGGGCATATACAACAAACCCACAGCAAACATTATTCTCAATGGTGAAAAACTGAAAGCATTTCCACTAAGATCAGGAACAAGACAAGGATACCCACTCTCACCATTATTATTCAACTTAGTTTTGGAAATCCTAGCTGCAGCAATCAGAGACGAAAAAGAAATAAAAGGAATCCAAATTGGAAAAGAAGAAGTAAAATTGTCACTGTTTGCAGATGACATGATACTGTACATAGAAAATCCTACAGAGGCCACTAGAAAAGTACTAGAGCTTATCAATGAATTTGATAAAGTTGCAGGATACAAAATTAATACACAGAAATCTCTTGCATTCCTATACACTAACAATGAAAAATCTGAAAGAGAAATTAAGGAAACAATCCCATTTACCATCGCAACAAAAAGAATAAAATACCTATGAATAAACCTACCTAAGGAGACAAAAGACAGGTACTCAGAAAACTATAGGATACTGATATAAGAAAACAAATATGACACAAACAGATATACAGATATACCATGTTCTTGGATGGGAAGAATCAATATTGTGAAATGACTATACTACCCAAAGGAATCTACAGATTTAATGAAGTCCCTATCAAATTACCAGTGGCATTTTTTGCATAATTAGAACCAAAAAATGTACAATTTTTATGGAAACACAAAACACCCCAAATAGCCAAAGCAATCTTGAAAAAGAAAAACAGAGCTGCAGGAATCAGGTTCCCTGACTTCAGACTATAATAGAAAGCTACCATAATCAAGACAATATGGTCCTGGCACAAAAACAGAAATATAGATCAATGGAACAGGATAGAAAGCCCAGAGATAAACTCACACACGTATGGTCACCTAAACTATGACAAAGGAGGCAAGAATATACAGTGGAGGAAAGACAGTTTCTTCAATCAGTGGTGCTGGGAAACCTGGACAGCTGCATGTCAAATAATGAAATTAGAACACTCCCTAACACCATACACAAAAATAAACTAAAAATGGATTAAAGACCCTAATGTAAGGCCAGAGACTATAAAACTCTTAGAGGAAAACTTAGGCAGAACACTCTTTGACATAAATTGCAGCAAGATCTTTTTTGACTCACCTCCTAGAATAATGAAAATAAAAACAAAAATGAACAAATGGGACCTAATGAAACTTAAAAGCTTTTGTACAGCAAAGGAAACCATAAACAAGACAAAAAGACAACCCTATGAATGGGAGAAAATATTTTCAAATGAAGCAACTGACAAGGGATTAATCTCCAAAATATACAAACAGCTCATGAAGCTCAATATCAAAAAAAAAAAGCACTCAATGAAAAAATGAGCAGAAGAACTAAATAGACATTTCTCCAAAGAAGACATACAGATGGCCAACAAACACATGAAAATATGCTCAACATCATTAATTATTAGAGAAATGCAAATCAAAACTACAATGAGGTATCACCTCACACTGGTCAGAATGGCCATCATCAAAAAATCTACAAACAAAAATGCTGGAGAGTATGTGGAGCAAAGGGTACCCTCCTACACTGTTGGTGGGAATGTAAATTGATACAGCCACTATGGAGAACAGTATGGAGGTTCCTCAAAAAACTAAAAATAAAACTACCATATGACCCAGCATTCCCACTCCTGGGCATATACCCAGAGAGAACCATAATTCAAAAAGATACATGCACCCCAATGTTCATTGCAGCACTATTTATAATAGCCAGGACATTGAAGGAACCTAAATGTTCATAAACAGAAGAACGGATAAAGATGTGTTAAATATATACAATGGAATATTACTCGGCCCAAAAAAGGAGCAAAAGACATGGATAGACCTAGATACTGTCATAGAGAGTGAATTCAGAAAGAGCAAAACAAATATTGTAGAATATCGTTTATTTGTGGATTCTAGAAAATTGATACAGATGAACATATTTGCAAATCAGAAGTAGAGACACAGTTGTAGAGAACAAACATATGGACACCAAGGAGGGAGGCATGGTTGGATGAATTGGGAGATTGGGATTGACATATATGTAGTATTAAGTATAAGATAGATAACTAATGGGAACCTACTGTATAGCACAGGGACCTCTTCTCAGTGCTCTCTGGTGACTTGAATGGGAAGGAAATCTAAAAAAGAGGGGATATATGTATATCTATAACTGCTTCACGTTGCCGTACAGCAGAAACTAACAGAACATTGTAAAGGAACTATATTCCAATAAAAATTAATTAAAAGGAAAGAAAGTGTGGGAATGGAAAAAGATATTTCTTCCAAATGGAAATGGTAAAAAAGCAGGAGTAGGTTTTATATCAGAAAATTGACTTTAAAACAAAGACCATAAAGAAAGACAAAGAAGAACACCGTAAAAGGATAAAAGGATCAATACAATAAGAGGATATCACACTCATTAACATATATGCACCTGATAAAGGAGCACCTAAATTTATAAAACAGATACTAACAGATGTGAGGGAATAATTGCTGGGAATACAGTAATAGTAGGAGACTTTAACCCTCCACTGAAATAAATGGACAGATCTTCCAGACAGAAAATCATTTAAGGCAATAGTGATCCTAAATGATAGAATAGAAAAGTTACACTTAATTGATGTCTACAGGACACTACATATAAATAAATAAACAAACCAAAATACACACTCTTTTCAAGCGCAAATGGAACATTCTCTAGGATAGACCACATACTAGGATGCAAAACAAGCCTCAACAAACTTAAAAGGATAGACATTATTTCAATTATCTTTTTCTCACCACAAAGACATGAAACTTGAAATCAACCAGAGAAAGAAAAATGAGAAAAAACAACAACAACAAAAAAAACGATTACATGGAGACTCAACAACATGCTACTGAAAAACCTATGGGTCAATGATGAAATCAAGAGCAAATAAAAAAAATATATACCTGGAGACAAACGACAATGAAAACAAGACCATAAAAAATCTATGGGATGCAGCAAAAGCAGTCATAAGAAGGAAGTTCATAGCAACATAGAACTTTCTCAAAAGCAAGAAAAATCCCAAATAACCTAACATACCACCTAAAAGAATTAGAAAAAGAACATATAAAACCTAATGTCAGCAGAAGGGAAGAAATAATAAAGATCACAGAGGAAATAAATAAAATAGAGATTTAAAAAACAATTGAAAAAAATCAAGAAAACCAAGAGTTGGTTTTTTGAAAGGATAAACAAAATAAGCAAACCCCTGGACAAGCTCACCAAGAAGAAAAGAGAGAGGACCTAAATGAACAAAATAAAAAATGAGGGCTTCCCTGGTGGCTCAGTGGTTGAGAGTCCGCCTGCCGATGCAGGGGATACGGGTTCGTGCCCTGGTCCGGGAAGATCCCACATGCTGCGGAGTGGCTGGGCCCGTGAGCCATGGCCGCTGAGCCTGCGTGTCCTGAGCCTGTGCTCCACAACAGGAGAGGCCACAACAGTGAGAGGCCCGCATACCGCAAAAAAAAAAAAAAAAAGGAGAAATAACAACTGATACCACAGAAATACAAAAAATTATAAAATATTATGAACAGTTGTATGTCAACAAAGTAGAAAACCTGCAAGAAGCAGACAAGTTTCTAGAAACTTACAGCCTGCCAAAACTGAATCAAGAAGGAACAGATAATTTGAACAGACTGAACACTAAAAGTGAAACAGAATCTGTAATAATAATAATAACAATAACAATAATAAAATTCCCTGCAAACAAAAGTCCAGGACTTGATAGCTTCACTGGGGAATTCTATGAGACATACAAAGAAGAACTTATACCTGTCCTTTTCAAACTCTTCCAAAAGATTGAAGAGGAGGGAACATTCCCAAAGTCTATGAAGCCACCATCATTCTGATGCCAAAACCAGACAAAGACACTACCAAAAAAGAAAATTACAGAATCCAACAACACATAAAAAGGATCATACAGCATGATCAAGTTGGATTCGTTCCAGGGTCCAAAGGATGGTTCAAGACATGCAAATCAATCAATGTGCTACACCACATCAACAACAACAAAAAGACAAAAACTGCATGATCCTCTCATTGGATGCAGAAAAAGCATTTGGTAAAATTCAACATCCATTCATGACAAAAACTCTTCTCAAAGTGAGTATGGAGGGAACATATCTCACCATAATAAAAGCCATTTATGACAAACCCACAGCCAACATAATACTCAATGGTGAAAAGCTAAAAGCCTTCCCACTAAATTCTGGAACAAGATAAGGACGTCCACTCTCACCATTTCTATTCAATATAGTATTGGAAGATGAAGCTGCATTAATCAGACAAGAAAAATAAATAAAACATATTCAAATTGGGACAGAAGAGGTAAAGTCATCATTATAACAGGTGATATGATACTGTATATAGAAAACCCTAAAGACTCCAAATAAAAACTATTAGAACTGATAAATTAATTCATTAAGGTAGTAGGATACAAATTTAATATACAGAAATCTGTTGCATTTCTTTACATTAACAATTGAATATCAGAAAGAGAAATTAAAACCATATTCCCATTTAAAATGACATCAAAAACTAAAATAACTTGGAATAAATCTAACCAAGGATGTGATAGATTTATACATTGTGAACTCTAAAACATTTAAAAGCAAATTGATGATGACTCAAGCAAATGGAAAGATATCCCATGTTCTTGGATTGGAAGAGTTAATATAGTTAAAATGACCATACTACCCAAAACACTCTACAGATTTATTGCAATTACTATCAAATTACCCATGACATTTTTCACAAAACTAGAACAAATAATCCTAAAATTTATATGGAACCACAAAAGACCCATAATTGCCAAAGCAGTCCTGAGGAAAAAAGAACAAAGCTGGAGGTATAACCCTTCCAGAATTCAGAAAATACTACAAAGCCACAGTAATAAAACTAGCATGATATTGGCACAAAAAGAGATTTATGGATCAATGGAATGTAATAGAGAGCCCAGAAATAAACCCACACACCCACAGTCAATTAATCTTTGACAAAGGAGGCAAGAATACACTATGGAGAAAAGACAGTCTCTTCAGCAAGTGGCTTTGGGAAAGCTGGACAGCTGTATGTAAATCAAGAAAGTTAGAACACTCCCTAACACCATAGACAAAAATAAACTCAAAATGGTTTAAAGACTTAAATATAACATGACACCATAAAACTCCTAGAAGAGAAGAGAACATAGGCAAAACATTCTCTGACATCAATCGTAGCAATGTTTTCTTTGGTCAGTCTCTAAAGGCAAAAGAGATGAAAAATAAACAAACAGGACCTAACCAAACTTATAAGCTTTTGTACAGCAAAGGAAACCATAAGCAAAACAGAAAGATAGTCTATGGACTGGGACAAAATATTCGCAAAGGATGCAACCAACAATGGCTTAATTTCTAAAATATACAAACAGCTCATACAACTCAATGTGAAAAACAAAAACAAACATGCAAAGAACACCCCAATAAAAAACAATGGGCAGCTAAGACCTACATATACATTTCTCCAAAGAAGACATACAGATGGCCAACAGGCACATGAAAAGATGCTCAACATCGCTACTTATTAGAGAAATGCAAAACTGCAATGAGGTATGACGTCACACTGGTCAGAATGGCCATCATTAAAAAGTCTACAAATAACAAATACTGGAGAGGGCATGGAGAAAAGGGAAGCCTCCTACACTGTTGGTGGGAATGTAAATTGGTGAAGCCACTGTGGACAACAGTATGGAGGTTCCTAAAAAAACTAAAAATAGGGTTAACATATGATCCAGAAACCCCACTCCTGAGCATATATCCAAAAGAGACAAAAGATACATGCACCCCAGTGTTTATAGCAGCACTATTTACAATAGCCAAGACATGGAAGCAACCTAAGTGTTCATCAACAGATGAATGGGTAAAGAAGATGTGGTATGTATGCGTGTGTGTGTGTGTGTGTGTGTGTATATATATATATATATATATACACACACACATATATATATATGAATATTATTCACCCATAAAAAAAGAATAATTCCATTTGCAGCAACATGGATGGACCTAGAGATTATCATACTAAGTGAAATAAGTCAGACAGAGAAAGAGAAATATCATGTGACATCATTTATATGTGGAAGCTAAAAAATAGTACGAATGAACTTATTTACAAAGCTGAAAACAGACTCACAGACATAGAAAGCAAACTTATGGTTACCAAAGGGGAAGGGGAGGAGGGATAAATTAGGAGTATGGGATTAACAGATACACACTACCATATATAAAATAAACAACAAGGATTTACTGTAGAGCACAGGAAACTATATTCAATACCTTGTAATAGCCTATAATGGAAAAGAATTAAAATCTATCTATCTATCTATCTATCTATCTATCTAATCTCCAAATCACTTTGCTATACATCTGAAACTAACATAATGTTGTAAATCAACTATACTTCAATAAAAAATTAAAAATAAAAGATGACCCTTGAAAACATTATGCTAAATGAAAGAAACCAGTAATAAAAACCACGTATTGTGTGATTTATTTTCTGTAAACTGTCTAGAATATGCAAATGTATATAGACAGAAAGTAGATTAGTGGTCACCTAGGTCTGGGAGGGTCACTGAGAGGGAAATGGAGAGTGGCTGCTAATGGGGAACTGGCTTCTCTTAGAGGATGATAATGTTCTAAATTGACTGTGGTGATTTTTAATTGCTGTGAACAAACTAAAAACTATCAAACTGTGCACTTTAAATGGGTGAATCAGATGTATATGGCAAACACAAAAGTAAGAAAAACAAACTTTAATTCCACCTAGTACAAAAAGGAAAAGAGATTCTAGCCCTTCCCTTTTCTTAGAACGTTTACTTAAATAAATAAATAAATAATTGTGAATTCTCCCTCTGCCACTTAGACAGGTGTGTGAATATTTTTAAAAGCTAAATAATCTCCTCACTAGCATTACAACCCAGAAGTATTTTTCTCAAAACTTGGCAGCCATGGCTTTGAAATGTAATCTCTACAGAAGATAGCACCCATATCTCCTATTTTCCATGGGAAGATAAGAGCTTAACTTTAGCTGGTGCCTGGCTCCAAGTTACGAATCTACCTCCTATCATAAAGATATGAGTAGTTTATTTTCCTTTTTAGTGGTAATTAATAAATACAGGTGGCTACCCCAATAACGAGGAGAGCTTAGAATAAATCATGTGACAAATGGGGCCGCAGTGTTCTTTTAATTGAGGAATAATTTATCATTTATCTGGAGAAAACGTATGCAATAGGATGTATCTGCTTGGCTATATAAAAGGATAAAAATTCTTTCTGTCTTTGCAGTCTTTTAGCAGATTGCCTGTAATATGCATCACATCATAGTTTAATGCTTATCCAATACTAAAACAGTTTTCTCTCTCTTCTATTTTTGTGGAGAAGTTTTTTGGGTTAACAGATTTTATTTTTAATTATATTTCCTCAACATATGGTATGTGAATCATATCTTAATAAAGCTGTTATTTTAAAAATGAAGGCTACAGTGCCTCATTTTGCTCTCTTTAATTTATAATATAATTGTCAAATATTTCCTCTACATACAGTGAGAGTGACATTAGACACTTATGATTTTTGCTTCACCCAAAACCATAATTTAGAAAACTCAATAGGAAAAGGAAAGTCTATTTAATTTTATTTAACCATATATTTTCTCTTTTTGTTTTTCCTTCTTATATTCCAAGATTCCTTTCACCATGTCTTTAGTCAGGCCCTATATTAGTTGTTTCAAGCTGCCATAAAAAATACTGTAGACTGGATGGCTTAAACAACAGAAATTTATTTTCTCACAGTTCTGAAGACTGGGAGTCAGTCTGAGGTTAGGGTGCCAGCATGGCCAAGTTCTTGTGAGAGATCTGTTCCTGGCTTACAAACGGCTGCCACCTTGCTATGTCTTCATGTGGCAGAGAGAGGGAGAGAAGGAGACAGAGATTGAGAGAGAGCAATCTTCTTCAATCTTTTTATAAGGCCACAGTCCTATCATATTAGAACCCCACCCTTATGACCTCATTTAACCTGAATAACCTCCTTAAAGATTTTTCACCAGATAAATGCTCATTGAGGGTTAGAGATTAAACATACATATTTGGGAGAGACACAGTTTAGTCCATAGCAAATTCCAAGGTCCCTGGCCAGTCTGCCTTCTTCTCTCAGCTATCAGTATTTTCTTATGTTTGTTTTATATGTAATGCCCAGGGGTTTTAGTTGTGCTTAATGAGAATAAAAGGGAATAGTGTATCTACTGCATTTCTCCAGAAGCAGAAGTCCACCCAGGAATAATTTTGAGTTCTACACTACACTTGAAGTAGTGAAATGTCAACACCAGGAGACTGAGGAAGAATATATTAATAATGTAATGCCTGTAGCAGTCACACACACAAAATTCTATACAGATATATGCACTTTAAAAAAATGGATGAATAAAAATAAAATTCTAAAAAAAATGTTCAGCAAATCTGCAGGAGCCGGGAGAGAGAAAACAAACAGAAAATGAAAAATAAAACAGCAGATTTAAGCCCTACATGTCAATAATTACAGTAAATATAAATAATCTAATATACCTTTAAAAGACAGAGATTGTCAAAATGGATTTGAAAAATGACCCAGCCCTAATATGGACCTATTGTATAGCACAGGGAACTCTACTTAGTATTCTGTAATGTCCTATATGGGAAAAGAATCTAAAAAAAAGTGGATATATGTATATGTATAACTGATTCACTTTGCTGTACACTTAAAACTAACACAACATTGTAAATCAACTATACTCCAATAAAAAATTTTAAAAAATGACCCAACCATTTCTTGACTTCAAGTATCTCATTATATATATATATATATATATATATATATATATATATATATATATATGAATGAATGGAATGCAGATAATCAAAAACAACTGTCAGTGGGTATATTATCAGAAAAGTAGACTTAAGACAAAGAAAATATCAAAGATAGGGACAGGACATTACATAATGACAAAAAGATCAGTCCACCAAGAAGAAGATATAGCAATTCTGAATGTGTATATGCCAAACAAGAGAACCACAAAATATATGAATCAAAAACTAATAGAACAGAAAGGACAAATATACAAATCCAAAATTATAATTAGGGACTTCAGTACCCCTGGATTAACAATCACCAGGTTGACAAAACATAAAATCAGCAATGATATAGAAGAACACAACAATACCATCAACTGAAAAGATCTAATTTATATTTATGGAGTATTTCACCCTGCAACATCAAAATACACATTCTTTTCAAGCATCCATGAAATATATACCAAAGTAGAAGATATCCTGGGTCACAGAATGAACTTTAACAAAATTAAAGTAATTGAAATAATACAGAGTGTGTTCTCTGTCCACAATGGAATCAAACTAGATATCAAATAGAAATACAACAGGAAAAATTCCAAATACTTGGAAAATAGCCAACATGCTTCTATGAGGAAGTCTTTTTTTTTAATTGAAGAATAGTTGATTTACAATTTATATTAGTTTCAGTTGTAAAACATAATGATTCCATATTTTTATAAATAATACTCCATTTAAAGTTTTTATAAGACATTGGATATATTCCCTGTGCTGTAAATATATCCTTGTAGCTTATTTATTTTATACATAGTAGTTTGTACTTAATCCCCTTAAGTACAATTAATCCTCTTAATCCCCTACCAGTATCTTATCCCTCCCCACTTTCCTCTCCCCACTGGTAACCAGTAGGTTGTTCTCTATATCTGAGAGTCTGTTTCTGTTTTCTTATATTCATTTGTTTGTTTTATGTTTTAGATTCTTCATATAAGTAATAACATACAGTATTTGTCTTTCTCTGTCTGACTTATTTCAATAAGCATAATACCCTCCAAGTCCATCCATGTTGAGCAAATGGCAAAATTTTATTCTTTTGTAAGGGTGAGTATATTTCTGTGTCTATTATATTATAATGTTAAGATGTTATATATATATATATAATATATTACAATGTTAAGATGTTATATATATATATAACACCTTCCTTATCCATTTATCTGTTGATGGACACTTGGGTTACTTCCATATCTTGGCTATTGTAAATAATGCTGCTGTGAACATTAGGGTGTATATATCTTTTTGAATTATTATTTTTGTTTTCTTGGGATATATACCCAGGAGTGAAATTGCTGGGTCATATGGAAGTTCTATTTTTAATTTTTTGAGGAACCTTCTTACTGTTTTCCATAGTGGCTGAACCAATTTATATTCCCACCAACAGTGTAGGAGGGTTCCCTTTTTTCCACATCCTCCCCAACATTTGTTATTTGTGGGCTTTTTGATGATAGCCATTCTGACAGGTGTGAGGTGACATCTCATTGTGGTTTTAATTTGCATTTTTCTTGAGAATCTTTTCATGTGCCTGTTGTCCATCTGTATATCTTTTTTGGAAGAATGTCTCTTCAGGTCTTCCGCCCATTTTTATTTTTTAAGTAATTTTTATTGGAGTATAGTTGCTTTACAATGTTGTGTTAGTTTCTATTGTACAGCAAAGTGAATCAGCTATACATATACAGGTATCCCCTTTGTTTTTGGATTTCCTTCCCATTTAGGTCACCACAGACCATTGAGCATAGTTCCCTGAGCTATACAGTAGGTTCTCATTAGTTATCTATTTATACATAATATCAATAGTGTATATATGTCAATCCCAATCTCCCAATTCATCCCACGCCCCCTTTCTCCCCTTGGTGTCCATACGTTTGTTCTCTACGTGTGTGTCTCTATTTCTGCTTTGCAAATAAGATCATCTATAACATTTTTCTAGATTCCATATATATGCGTTAATATATATTTGTTTTTCTCTTTCTGACTTACTTCACTCTGTATGACAGTCTCTAGATCCATCCATGTCTCTACAAATGACCCAATTTCGTTCCCTTTTATGGCTGAGTAATATTCCATTGTATATATGTACCACATCTTTTTTATCCATTCCTCTGTTGATGGACATTTAGGTTGCCTACATGTCCTGGCTATTGTAAATAGTGTTGTAATTATTAGAGAAATGCAACTACAATGAGGTATAACCTCACACTGGTCAGAATGGCCGTCATTAAAAAATCTACAAACAATAAATGCTGGAGAGGGTGTGGAGAAAAGGGAACCCTCTTGCACTGTTGGTGGGAATGTAAATTGATACAGCCACTATGGAGAACAGTATGGAGGTTCCTTAAAAAACTAAAAATAGAGCTACCATATGACCCAGCAATCCCACTACTGGGCATATACCCAGTGAAAACCATAATTCAAAAAGACATGTGCACCCCAATGTTCACTGCAGCACTATGTTCTGCCCATTTTTAAATCAGGTTGTTTGTTTTTTGATATTGAATTGTATGAGCTGTTTATATATTTCATATATTAACCCCTTATCGATCATATCATTTGCAAATATTTTCTCCCATTCAGTGAGTTGTCATTTCATTTTGTCTATGGTTTCCTTTGCTGTGCAAAAGCTCTTAAGTTTAATTATGTTTCCATTATTTATTTCTGCTTTTGTTCCCTTTCCCTTAGGAGACAGATCCAAAAAAACTATTGCTACAATTTATGTCAAAGAGTGTTCTGCCTTTGTTCTCTTCTAGGAGTTTTTATGATTTCCACTCTTACATTTGGGTCTTTAATCCATTTTGAATTTATTTTTGTATATGATATGAGAAAATATTCTAATTTTATTCTTTTACATGTAGTTTTCCAGTTTTCCCAGCACCACTTATTGAAGAGACTTGTGTTTCTTTCTCTCTGTTTTTTGTGTATCTATTGTGGATTTTTTGATTCATGTTTAACTTGGGGTTCATATATGTTGAACTAAAACTATATCTACTCATTTTAAACTGATAGTCATTTAAGTTAAAATGCATTCTAAAAGAGCTACATTTTTTTACTCCTCCCCCACATTTTGTGTTTTTGATGTCATATTTTACATCATCATGTTTATCCCTTAACTGTTTGTTTTAGTTATAATTGATTTTACAATTTTTCTCTTTTAATCTTCATACTATCTTATTTCAGTAGTTAATCCACTGCCTTTATTATACTTTGCCTTTACTAGCAGGATTTTTTCCATTCCTATAAATTCTTTCTTATTTATTTATTATTTATTTGTTTATTTATGGCTGCATTGGGTCTTTATTGCTGTGAGCGGGCTGTCTCTAGTTGTGGCGAGTGGGGGCTACTCTTTGTTGTGGTGCATGGGCTTCTCATTGCGGTGGCTTCTTTTGTTGCAGAGCGCAGGCTCTTGGTGCACGGACTTCAGTAGTTGTGGCATGCGGGCTCAGTAGTTGTGGCTCACAGGCTCTAGAGCTCAGGTTCAGTAGTTGTGGCGCATGGGCTTAGTTGCTCTGCGGCATGTGGGATCTTCCTGGACCAGGGCTTGAACCCATGTCCCCTGCATTGGCAGGCAGATTCCTAACCACTACACCACCAGGGAATCCCCATTCCTTATAAATTCTTACTTCTTGTTGTAGCTTTTACTTTTCCGCTTAGAGAAGACCTTTTAACATTTCTTTCAGGATTGGTTTAGTATTGATGAACTCTTTTAGTTTTTGCTTATCTGAGAAGTTCTTTATCTCTCCTTCATTTCTGAATGATAATCTTGCTGGTTAGAGTGTCCTAAGTTGTAGGGTTTTTCTTTCAGCACTTCAGTTATATCATGTCACTCCCTTCTGGCCTGCAAATTTTCTGCAGAAATATCAGGTAATAACCTTATGGGGGTTCCCTTGTATGTGACTCTTTGTTATTCTCTTGCTGCCTTTAGAATTCTCTCTTTAATTTTTGCCATTTTAATTATGATATGTCTTTGTGTGGGTCTTTTTGGGTTCATCTTGTTTGGGGCTCTGTGCTTTCTTTACCTGCGTATCTGTTTCCTTCTTCAGTTTCAGAATGTTTTCAGCCATAATTTCATCAAATACATTTTCCACCCCTTTTTCTCTCTCTTCTCCTTCTGGGACCCCTATAATGTGAATGTTAATACACTTGATATTGTTCCAGAGGTCTCTTACACTGTTCTCATTTTTTAAATTTGTTTTTCTTTTTACTGTTCTGATTGGGTGATTTCCATTATTCTATCTTCCGGAGATAACTTATGTGTTCTTCTGTATCAGCTAGTCTACTGTTAATTCCTTCTAATGTGTTTTTCATTAAAGTTGTTTTATTCTTCAGCTGTGACTGGTTCTTTTTTATGTTTTCTAGTTCCTTTAAAATTCTCACTGTGTTCATCTCTTCTTTCCTCTAGTTCAGTTAGCATTCTTATTACTAGTGCTTGAACTCTTTATTTGGTAAATTATTTACCTCTGTTTTATTAGTTACTTTTTTTCATGGTTTTTTATTGTTTTTCATTTTGAACAAATTCCTCTGTCGTCTCATTTTGCTTAAGTTTCTCTGTCTCTATGAAATTAGGTTAAACAGTTACCTATACAGGTCTTGAATGAGTGAGCTTGTGTGGGAATCTCTGTATGCAGTCTTTGTGTGCCTACTGGTTTGGTGGGAGAGATGGATCTGAAGTGAACGTGGGTCACGTCTTCCTTCAGGGAGTTCTGGCAGTTATCACCTTGCTGGGAGGCAGGGCTGGAGATAGAGGGGCTAGATCCAGAGCTAGGTGTGAGCAGGGCTTCTCCTATGCTCAGTGGCTGTCACCACCCTATCAGGGGTGGGGTCATGTCCCAAGGTACTGAGGCAGAAGCCATGAGGGTCAAGTCTGAGCTGGTTTCTTTCCCTCCAAGTCTGAGCTCTTCTCCCTCCCAGCAATGGCATGTTTGCTCCAGAGAGGAGCAGCACTGGAGTAAGAGGAGCTGGAGTGAAGGCCCAGTGCAGGCCAGGGAACTCGCTGATGTGAACCCCACACACCACTCAGAGCTTGAGACACTTCCTGATCTGCAGCCTCCATGAGCACCAGTAAAGGCCTCCCTTGTCCCATTCAGATGCAGTGCCAGGTCTGAGCTGGCTGTGCCCCACCCCCAGCTGTACACTCTCCTCAGCAGATGCAGCCTTCACCCTAGTGGGGAGCTGCACCTGAGCTAGAGGTGTCTGAGGCAGCACTCAGTGTCAGTCAGACAAAGACACAAAATCAATTCAATTGAGGATGAATAATCTTTTCAACAAATGTTGCTGAAGCATTTTGGATATCAACAGTGGGAAAAATGTCTCATCCTAGACCTCACATCTTATACAAAAATTAACTCAAAATAGATAGTAGATTTATATGTAAAGTATAGAAGTATAGAATGTTTTGAAGATACCCTAGGAAAAAATTGGGAGATCTAGGCTTGGTGAAGAGTTCTTAAACATGACAGCAGAAGCACAATCCATTAAAAAATAGCTAAATTGGAGTTCATTAAAATTTTAAACTTTTTCTCTGTGAAAGTCATATTTAAGAGAATGAAAAAACATATAACAGACTAGTAGAAAATACTTTCAAACCACATATCTGATAAAGAACTCACATATAGAACATATGAAGAATCCTCAAAACTCAACAGTAGGGCTTCCCTGGTGGCGCAGTGGTTGAGAGTCCGCCTGCCGATGCAGGAGACACGGGTTTGTGCCCTGGTCGGGAAGATCCCACATGCCATGGCTGCCGAGCCTGCGCGTCCGGAGCCTGTGCTCCACAACGGGAGAGGCCACAACAGTGAGAGGCCCGCGTACCGCAAACAAACAAACAAAAAAAACTCAACAGTAAAAAATTAAATATGATCAAAGAAAGTGAAGAGATATATCTTATTTATTGAATAAGGTATGCAAATAGCAAATAAGCTCATGTAAAGGTGGCCAACATCACTCACCATTAAGGCAACGCAAATTAAGACCATAACAAGACAACACCATTCCCTACTAGAATCATTACAAAAAAAATTTTAGTAAAAAAGCCAAAGCCTTCAAGGATGTGGGGAAATTAAGTCTCTCTTTCATTGCTGGAGTGAATTTAAACTGGTAAAGCTACTCTGGAAAGTGGTTGAGTAGTTTCATTAAAAAAAAAAAAAACTAAACTAAATGTAAAATTATATGCACCAGCAAGTGTACGCCTAGACATCTATCCCAGAGGAGTGGAAGTAAAAGCTATGTCCACACAAATACCTATGCACAATTCAATTGTTTATGGAAGTTTTATTATAATAGCCAAAAAATGAAAGAAAATAAAACCCAAAATGTCCTTCGATTGGTTAATGGTTCAACAAACAGTGGTATGTCCATACCATGGAATACTACTAAAAAATAAAAAGTAACTACTATTGGTATATGCAACAACTTAGATGTATCGTAAGGAAATTATGAGGAGTGAAAAAGGCCAATCCCAATAGTTACATAGTGTATGATTCCATTTGAATAACATTCTTCAGAAGAAAAATATTATAGATAGCTTACTGGTTGCCCAGGGTCAATGAGAGAGAGAGGCTGTTATAAATATAAATTGAGAAACTGATTTTAAAATTTATATGAAAATTTAAAGAACTTATAATAGCCAAAACCGTATTTTAAAAGGATAACAGTGATACAAGACTTTATAATGTGTGGCATCAAAGCAACTATGATCAAGACAGTGCAATATTGGCATAAGGGCATATAAAGAGTTTAATTGCAACAGAAGAGTACAGAAATAAACCACTGTCATACTGACAATTCATTTTCAAGGCAGGAAGTAAAACAATAGAATGGGGAACGCAAAGACTTGCCAATAAATATTTCTGGCAAAACTAGATAGTCATAGGGCGGCAAAAATGAAACCTCAAGTGCTACTGTACAGAAAAATTAATTTGAGATGAATCATGACACCTAGATGTTAAAGTTAAAACTTTAAAAGAATTATAAGAGAATGTCTTTGTTACCTTGAGAGAGGTAAATATTTCTCAGTCAGGACAAAGAAAATAGTAATCATAAAAAAAAAAGAAATTAGCTTCATGAGATTTTTTCTTATCAAATGATATTATACTATTAAAAATGAGTAGGCAAGCCACATATTGAGAAAAAATACTAGCAAAACATATATTTGACAAAGTTCTTGTAACAATAATATATAAAAATGGTTTAAACTACATAATTAAAAAACAAAGAAAGCAATAAAAATGTTCACAAGACCTATATATATGCATCACAAAGAAAGCTATTCAAATGGTAATTATGAAGCATATGAAAAAACTACTCAAGATGCTAACATCTTTCACAAAAATTAATTCAAAATAGGTTATAGGCCTAAATATAAATGCAAAACTAGAAAGTTTCTAGAAGATAAAAGAGAAAATATAGGTGACCTTTTGTTTGGTGATGTTGTTTTTAGAAACAACACAAAAGCACAATCCATAAAAGAAAAGATTGATAAGTTGGACTTTATTAAAATTAGCATCTTCTGCTCTATAAAAGACACTGTCAAGGAGAAGACAGACCCAGGGAGAAAAGGTTTCTGAATCACATATCTGACAAAGTACTTGTAGCTGGAATATACGATTAACACATAGAACTCAACAATAACAGACACTTCCCAGTTTAAAAGTAGGCAGAAGATCTGAACAGACACTTTAGTAATGAAGTTAAACAGATGGAAATGAAGCATATGAAAATATGCTGAACATCATATGGCATTAGGGAAATACAACTCAAGACAGCAATGAAATACCACCACACATCTAAAACGGCTGAAGTTCAAAAAGCTGACAATGCAAAGTTCTGGTGAGGATGTAGAACAAGAAGAGCCCTCATTCACTGCTGGTAGGAAGGCAAAATGGTACAACCACTTTGGAATATGTTTTATCAGTTTCTTACAAAACTAAACATATTCTTACGACATGATCCAGCAACCATGCTCCAAGGTATGTACTCATATCAGTTGAAAACTTACATCCACACAAAAACCTGCACATGAATGTTAATAGCAGCTTTATTCATAATTTCCAAAACTTGGAAGCAACTAATAGTTCCTTCAATAGGTGAATGAATAAACAAGCTATTATGCATCCATATGAAGGAATATTATTCAGTGATAAAAAGAAATAAGCGCTCAAGCCATGAAAAAACAAGGAGAAACCTTAAATGCATATTGCTAAGTGGAAGAAGCCCATCTCGAAAGTCTACATACTGTGTAATTACAATATTACATTCTGGAAAAGGCCAAACTCTGAAGACAGTGTAAACATCAGTGGTTTCCAGGGATGGGACCAGGGGAGGAAAAGAGGGATAAATAGTTGTATCACAGGGGAATTTTAGAGCAGGGAAATTATTCTGTATGATACTGTAATGGTGAATACATGTCATTACATTATACATTTGTCAAAACCCATACTATGTACCTCCCAACAAAGAAAAGCTCAGGACCAGATAGCTTCACCAGAGAATTCTGCCACACATTTAAAGAATTAACACCAATC
The DNA here is from genome assembly GCF_964270905.1 of Leucopleurus acutus. NCBI lineage: Eukaryota > Metazoa > Chordata > Mammalia > Artiodactyla > Delphinidae > Leucopleurus > Leucopleurus acutus. Next base: position 29,527,552 of record NC_139148.1, on the reverse strand, counting down.
TTCCCAAGACTCTCTGAGACAATTGAAGAGGAGAGAACACTTCAAGCTCATTCTGTGAGGTCAGCACTACCCTGATACCAAAGCCAAAGACACTACTAGAAAAGAGAACTACAGAACTGCAATATTCCTGATCAATAATGATGCAAAAATCCTCAACAAAATAATAGCAAACTGATTTCAATAACATATTAAAATGATTATGCACCCTTACCAAGTAGATTTATTTCTGGAATGAAAGGATGGTTCAGCATACAAAAATCAATAAATGTAATACACTATATGAACAGAAGGAAGGACAAAAACTATAATCTCAATGCAGAAAAAAAATTTCATAAAATTAAACAAACTTTCATAATAAAAACACTCAACAATATAGGAAACTTCCTCAAAATAATAATGATCATTTATGAAAAGCTCACAGCTAACATCAGAGCTTAATTAAAAAAAAATCATACACTTAATGTTATGACTCCACAAATCTGCACCCTCGTATTTATCCAAGAGAACCCAAAATATATGTCCATAAAAAGAATTACACATAAATGCTCATAGCAACTTTATTCAAAATGCTCAGAAACTGAAAGCAACCTATATGGCCACTAACAGGAAAATCCATAAACTCTACTCAACATTTAAAATTGAATGAACTATGTGTGTGTGTGTATATATATATATGTATGTAAAAACTGTACATGAAGCTAGCAGATATCATGCTGAGAAAATGAAGCTGGGCTTAAGAAGTACATATTGTATTTTTCTAATTACGTGAAATTTTAGAATAATCTAAAGTAATCTATTATGACAAAAATCAGAAGACTCTTCTGGAGGTGGTCGCTGGAAGTTGTATGGAGGAAGCTTTTGAGGATGATAAATAACTGCATAAATTTGTGAAAACTCATTAATTTGTATATTGAATATATGTGCATTGGACTGTGTAAATTTTACCTCAGAACTGTTAAAAATTATTATCATTGTCTAATTAGTAGTTGTAGGTGTACTTTTCACAGTTGTGTGAGTTACCTATTCTTTTTTTTTTTTTTGCTGTGAACATTTTAATATGTTAATGTACAACTTCGTAAACACATTCATGACTACACACTATTCCATTGTACTATTGTGATGGACATAGATTGTTTTTAATTTCTCCCCATTCTAAAACATTGTGATGGCAATACATCTTTATGTGCTTTGTGATTATCTTTGTGGGATAAGTTCAAAAAATGAATTTAAAATTTTGATATGTAATGGCTATTGCATTGATTCTGTAAAGCACTTTGGGTAGTATGAACATTTTAAGTGTTAAACCTTCTAATTCATGAACACAGGATGTATTTCCATTTATTTGTATCTAATCTCTTTCAATGTTTTGTAGGTTTCAGTGTACAAGAGTTTTACCTCATTAGTCAAGTTTATTTCTAAGAAGTTTATTCTTTTTAAAAAAATTATTTATTTATGGCTTTGTTGAGTCTTCATTGTTGTGCACGGGTTTTCTCTAGTTGTGGCGAGTGGGGGCTACTCTTCATTGTGGTGCACGAGCTTCTCATTGTGGTGGCTTCTCTTGTTGCAGAGCATAGGCTCTAGGCACGTGGGCTTCAGTAGTTGTGGCACGCGGGCTCAGTAGTTGTGGCTCACGGGCTCTAGAGTGCAGGCTCAGAAGTTGTGGTGCATGGGCTTACTTGCTCTGTAGCATGTGGGATCTTCTCGGACCAGGGATCAAACCTGTGTCCCCTGATTGTCAGGTGGATTCTTAACCACTACGCCACCAGAGAAGTCCCAAGAAGTTTATTCTTTTGATGATATGGGAACTGAAATTGTTTTCTCAATTTCCTCTGTGGATAGTTTGTTATTAATGTATAGAAATATGACTAATTTTTATACGTTGATTTTGTACCATGCAAGTTTACTGAATTTATTAGTTCTAACAGTTTTTGTGGTGCCTTTAGCATTTTCTACATATAAGATTGTATCATCTACAAAGAGAGAGAACTTCTCTTCCTTCCTGATTTGGATTACTTTTCTTCTTGTCTGATTGTTCTGGCTAGGACTTCCGGTAACATGTTGAATAGAAGTGGCAAGAGGGGGTCTCTTTGTCTTGTTTTTGATCTTGGAGGAAAAAATTTTAGTTTTTCACCATTGAGTATGATGTTAGCTATGAATTTTTCATGTATGACCTTTATTATGTTGAGGTAAATTCTGCCCCTCAGAAAGTATTTACTAATGTATGTTCCTTTTCATACTGTTGATGCACACCAAAGATACAAGTTCTGAAATATTTACTTCCAACCTCTATTGTGTGAGTCAGAAATAAACTTCTATCTTAACTCCCTGTTATCTCCAATATCTTTTACCACAATCAATGGTAATTCCTTACTAACACACAACCTAAGCCAGCATATATGCCTTGCTATAACTCTTTTGTCTGTGTTTTTTCATTGTTAGTTTCTGCTTTATAATAAATTGAATCCACTATACATATACATATATCCCCATATCTCCTCCCTCTTGAGTCTCCCTCCCACCCACCATATCCCACCCTTCTAGGTGGTCACAAAGCACTGAACTGACCTCCCTGTCCTATGCGGCTGCTTCCCACTAGCTATCTATTTGACATTTGGTAGTGTATATATGTCCATGCCACTCTCTCACTTCGTCCCAGCTTACCATTCCTACTCTCCGTATCCTCAAGTCCGTTCTCTACATCTGTGTCTTTATTCCTATCCTGTCCCTAGGTTCATCAGAACCATTTTTTTTCGTTTTAGATTCCACATATATGTATTTGCATATGGTATTTGTTTTTCTCTTTCTGACTTAATTCTCTCTGTATGACAGACTCTAGGTCCATCCACCTCACTACAAATAACTCAATTTCGATTTTTTTTATGGCTGAGAAATATTCCATTCATATATGTGCAACATCTTCTTTATCCATTCATCTGTCGATGGATACTTAGGTGGCTTCCATGTGCTGGCTATTGTAAATAGAGCTGCAATGAACACTGTGGTACATGAATCTTTTTTTTTGTTTTCTGCAGTACATGGGCCTCTCACTGTTGTGGCCTCTACCGTTGCAGAGCACAGGCTCCAGATGTGCAGCCTCAGTGGCCATGGCTCACGGGCCCAGCCGCTCCGTTGCATGTGGAATCTTCCCAGACTGGGGCACGAACCTGTGTCCCCTGCATCAGCAGGCGGACTCTCAACCACTGTGCCACCAGGGAAGCCCAACACTTTTTGAATTGTGGTTTTCTCATGGTATATGCCCAGTAGTGGGATTGCTGGGTCATATGGTAGTTCTATTTTTAGTTTCTTAAGGAACCTCCATACTGTTCTTCATAGTGGCTGTATCAATTTACATTCCTACCAACAGTGCAAGAGGGTTCCCTTTTCTCCACACCCTCTCCAGCATTTATTGTTTGTAGATTTTTTGATGATGGCCATTTTGACTGGTGTGAAGTGATACCTCACTGTGGTTTTGATTTGCATTTCTCTAATGATTAGTAATGTTGAGCATCCTTTCATGTGTTTGTTGGCAATCTGTATGTCTTCTTTGGAGAAATGTCTGTTTAGGTCTTTTGCTCATTTTTGGATTGGGTTGCTTGTTTTTTTGATATTGAGCTGCATGAGCTGCTTGTAAATTTTGGAGATTATTCCTTTCTCAGTTGCTTCATTTGCAAATATTTTCTCCCATTCTGAGGATTGTCATTTCGTCTTGCTTTTGGTTTCCTTTGCTGTGCAAAAGCTTTTAAGTTTCATTGGGTCCCATTTGTTTTTGTTTTTATTTCCATTTCTCTAGGAGGTGGGTAAAAAGGATCTTGCTGTGATTTATGTCATAGAGTGTTCTGCCTCTGTTTTCCTCTAGGACTTTTATAGTGTCTGGCCTTACATTTAGATCTTTAATCCATTTCGAGTTTATTTTTGTGTATGGTGTTAGGCAGTGTTCTAATTTCATTCTTTTACAAGTAGCTGTCCAGTTTTCCAAACACTACTTATTGAAGAGGCTGTCTTCACTGCATATTCTTACCTCCTTTATCAAAATTAAGGTGACCATATGTGGGTGGGTTTACCTCTGGGCTTTCTATCCTGTTCCATTGATCTATATTTCTGTTTTTGTGTTAGTACCATACTGTCTTGATTACTGTAGCTTTGTACTATAGTCTGAAGTCTAGGAGCCTGATTCCTCCAGCTCCATTTTTCTTTCTCAAGATTGCTTTGGCTATTCGGGGTCTTTAGTGTTTCCATACAAGTTGTGAAATGTTTTGTTCTAGTTTTGTGAAAAATGCCATTGGTAGTTTGATAGGGATTGCGTTGAATCCGCAGATTGCTTTGGGTAGTAGAGTCATTTTCATAATGTTGATTCTTCCAATCCAAGAACATGGTATATCTCTCCAAATTTATATCATCTTTAATTTCTTTCATCAGTGTCTTATAGTTTTCTGCATACAGATCTTTTGTCTCCTTACGTAGGTTTGTTCATAGGTATTTTATTATTTTTGTTACAGTGGTAAATGGGAGTGTTTCTTTAATTTCTCTTTCAGATTTTTCTGTATTAGTGTGTAGGAATTCAAGAGATTTCTGTGCATTAATTTTGTATCCTGCTACTTTACCAAATTCATTATTGATTAGTTCTAGTAGTTTTCTGGTAGCATCTTTAGGATTCTCTATGTATAGTATCATGTCATCTGCAAATAGTGGCATCTTTACTTCTTCTTTTCCGATTTGGATTCCTTTTATTCCTTTTTCTTCTCTGATTGCTGTGGCTAATACTTCCAAACTGTGTTGAACAATAGTGGTGAAAGTGGACAACCTTGTCTTGTTCCTGATCTTAGAGGAAATGGTTTCAGTTTTTCACCATTGAGGACAATGTTGGCTGTGGGTTTGTCATATATGGCCTTCATTATGTTGAGGTAAGTTCCCTCTATGCCTACTTTCTGGAGGTGTTTACCATAAATGGGTGTTGAATTTTCTTGAAAGCTTTTTCTGCATCTATTGAGATGATCGTATGGTTTTTCTCCTTCAGTTTGTTAATATGGTTTGTCACATTTATTGATTTGCATATATTGAAGAATCCTTGCATTCCTGGGCTAAACCGCATTTGGTCATGGGGTATGATCCTTTTAATGTGCTTTTGGATTCTGTTTACTAGTATTTTGTTGAAGGTTTTTGCATCTGTGGTCATCAGTGATATTGGCCTGTAGTTTTCTTTCTTTGTGACATCCTTGTCTGGTTTTGGTATCAGGGTGATGGTGGCCTCATAGAAGGAATTTGGGAGTGTTCCTCCCTCTGCTATATTTTTGAAGAGTTTGAGAAGGATAGTTGTTAGCTCTTCTCTAAATGTTGGATAGAATTCACCTGTGAAGGCGTCTGGTCCTGGCCTTTTGTTTGTTGGAAGATTTTAAATTACAGTCTTAATTTCAGTGCTTGTGATTGGTCTGTTTATATTTTCTATTCCTTCCTGGTTCAGTCTCGGAAGGTTGTGCTTTTCTAAGAATCTGTCCATTTCTTCCAATTTGTCCATTTTATTGGCATGTAGTTGCTTGCAGTAATCTCTCATGATCGTTTGTATTTCTGCAGTGTCAACTGTTACTTCTCCTTTTTCATTTCTAATTCTATTGATTTGAGTCTTCTCCCTTTTTTTCTTGATGAGCCTGGCTAATGGTTTATCAATTTTGTTTATCTTCTCAAACAACCAGCTCTTAGTTTTATTGATCTTTGCTATCGTTTCCTTCATTTCTTTTTCATTTATTTCTGATCTGATCTTTATGATTTCCTTCCTTGTGCTAATTTGGGGTTTTTGTTCTTCTTTCTCTAATTGCTTTAGGTATAAGGTTAGGTTGTTTATTTGAATTGTTTCTTGTTTCTTGAGGTAGGATTTTATTGCTATATACTTCCCTTTTAAAACTGTTTTTGCTTCATCCCATAGGTTTTGCCTCATCATGTTTTCATTGTCATTTGTTTCTAAGTATTTTTTGACTTCCTCTGGTTTCTTCAGTGATATCTTGGTTATTTAGTAGTGTATTGTTAGCCTCCATGTGTTTGTAATTTTTACAGATTTTTTCCTGTAATTGATACCTACTCTCATAGCATTGTGGTCGGTAAAGATACTTGATATGATTCCAATTTTCCGAAATTTACCAAGGCTTGATTTGTGTCCCAAGATATGATCTATCCTGGAGAATGTTCCATGAGCACTTGAGAAGAAAGTGTATTCTGTTCTTTTGGAACAGAATGTCTTATAAATATCAATTAAGTCCATCTTCTTTAATGTGTCATTTAAAGCTTGTATTTCCTTACGTATTTTCATTTTGAATGACCTGTCCATTGGTGAAAGTCGGGTGTGAACGTCCCTACTATGATTGTGTTACTGTCCATTTCCTCTTTTATGGCTGTTAGCATTTGTCTTATTTATTGAGATGCTCCATGTTGGGTGCATAAATATTTACAATTGTTATATCTTCTTCTTGGATTGATCCCTTGATCATTATGTAGTGTACTTCTTTGTCTCTTGTAATCGTCTTTATTTTAAGTCTGTTTTGTCTCATATGAGAATTGCTACTCCAGCTTTCTTTTGATTTCCATTTACATGGAATATCTTTTTCCACCCCCTCACTTTCAGTCTGTGTGTGTCCCTAGGTCTGAAGTTGGTCTCTTGTAAACAGCATATATATGGGTCTTGTTTTTGTATCTATTCAGCCAGTCTATATCTTTTGGTTGGAGCGTTTAATCCGTTTACATTTAAGGTAATTATTGATATGTATGTTCCTAGTACCATTTTTAAAATTGTTTTGGGTTTATTTTTGTAGGTCTTTTCCTGCCTAGAGAAGTTCCTTTAGCATTTGTTGTAAAGCTGGTTTGGTGGTGCTGAATTCTCTTAACTTTTGATTGTCTGTATAGGTTTTAATATCTCCATCACATCTGTATGAGATCCTTGCTGGGTAAAGTAATCTTGGTTGTATGTTTTTCCCTTCATCAGTGTAAATATGTCCTGCCACTCCTTTCTGGCTTGCAGAGTTTCTGCTGAAAGATAAGCTTTACACCTTATGGGGATTTCCTTGTATGTTATTTTTTGTTTTCCCTTGCTGCTTTTAATGTTTCTTCTTTGTATTTAATTTTTGATAGTTTGATTATTATGTGTCTTGGCATGTTTCTCTTTGGTTTTATCCTGTATGGGACTCTGTGCTTCCTGGACTTGATTATTTCCTTTCCCATGTTAGGGAAGTTTTCAACTATAATCTCTTCAAATATTTTCTCAGTCCCTTTCTTTTTCTCTTCTTTTTCTGGGACCCCTATAGTTCGAATGTTGGTGCATTTAATATTGTCCCAGAGGTCTCTGAGACTGTCCTCAATTCTTTTCATTCTTTTTTCTTTTTTCTGCTCTGCGGTAGTTATTTCCAGTATTTTATCTTCCAGATCACTTATCTGTTCTTCTCCCACAGTTATTCTGCTATTGATTCCTTCTAGAGAATTTTTAGTTTCATTTTTTGTGTTGTTCATCATTGGTTGCTCTTTAGTTCTTCTAGGTCCTTGTTAAACGTTTCTTGTATTTCTCCAATCTATTTCCAAAATTTTGACATCTTTACTATCATTACTCTGAATTCTTTTTCAGGTAGACTGCCTATTTCGTCTTCACTTGTTAGGTCTGGTGGGTTTTTACCTTGCTCCTTCATCTTCTGTGTATTTCTCTGTCTTCTCATTTTGCTTAACTTAATGTGTTTTGGTCTCCTTTTCGCAGGGTGCAGGTTTGTAGTTCCTGTTGTTTTTTGTATCTGCTCCCAGTGTGTAAAGTTGTTTCATTTGTTTGTGTAGGCTTCCTGTTGGAGGGGACTGGTGCCTGTGTTCTGGTGGATGAAGCTGGATCTTGTCTTTTTGTGCAGGAGCGTGTCCGGTCAAGTGTTTTGGGCTGCCTGTGACCTTATTATTATTTTAGGCAGCCTCTCTGCTAATGGGTGGGGTTGTGTTCCTGACTTACTAGTTGTTTGGCATAGGGTGTCCAGCACTGCAGCTTGCTTGTCGTTTAGCGGAGCTGGGTCTTGGTGTTGAGATGGAGATCTCTGGGAGATTTTTGTCGTTTTATATTACATGGAGTGGGAGGTCTCTTGTGGACCAATGTCCTCAACTTGGCTCTGCCACTTGAGGGGCACAGCCCTGATGCCTGGCTGGAGAACCAAGAGCCTGTCATCCACACAGCTCAGAATAAAAGGGAGAAAAAGAAAGAAAGAATGAAAGAAGATAAAATAAAATAAATATAATAAAGTTATTAAAATAAAAATAATTATTAAAAAAACTTTTTAAGTTATAAAAAAAACAGAGAAAAGGAACCAAAAAACAAATCCACCAGTGATAAAAAGCCCTAAAAAAAAAAAAAAAGATAGCACCCTAGGACAAATGGTAAAAGGAAAGCTATACAGACAAAATCACACACAGAAGCATACACATACACACTCACAAAAAGAACAAAAGGGAAAATTTTATATATATATAGTTGCTCCCAAAGTCTACCTCCTCAATTTGGGATGATTCGTTGTCTCTTCAGGTATTCCTCAGATGCAGGGCTCATCGAGTTGATTGTGGAGATTTAATCCGCTGCTCCTGAGGCTGCTGGGAGAGATTTCCCTTTCTCTTCTTTGTTCTCACAGCTCCCGGGGTTCAGCTTGGGATCTGGCTCCACCTCTGCATGTAGGTCGCCTGAGCGTGTCTTTAACGTGCCCAAACAGGACGTTAAAGGCTCAGCTGATTAGGGCCTCTGGCTCATTCAGGCCGGGGGGGAGGGAAGGGTACGGAGTGTGGGGCGAGCCTGCGGTGGCAGAGGCCAGCGTGCCATTGCACCAGCCTGACGCACGCCGTGTTTTCTCCCGGGGAAGCTGTCCCTGGATCACGGGACCTTGGCAGTGGCGGGCTGCGCAGGCTCCCAGGAGGGGAGGTGTGGAGAGTGACCTGTGCTTGCACACAGGCTTCTTGGTGGCTGCAGCAGCAGCCTTAGCATTTCATGCCCGTCTCTGGTGTCTGCACTGATAGCTGTGGCTTGCGCCCGTCTTTGGAGCTCATTTAAGTGGTGCTGTGAATCCCCTCTCCTCATGCATCTCGAAACAATGGTCTCTTGCCTGTTCGGCAGGTCCACACTTTTTCCCAGACTCCCTCCCAGCTAGCTGTGGCACACTAGCCCCCTTCAGGCTGTGTTCACGCCGCCAACCCCAGTCCTCTCCCTGGGATCCGACCTCCGAAGCCCAAGCCTCAGCTCTCAGCCCCCACCTGTCCTGGCGCGTGAGCAGACAAGCTTCTCAGTCTGGTGAGTGCTGGTCGGTACCGGTCCTCTGTGCGGGAATCTCTCCACTTTGCCCTCTGCACCCCTATTGCTGTGCTCTCCTCCCCATGGGTCCAAAGCTTCCCCCCCCGCGCGATCCTCCCTCTCTGCCATGCAGGGCCTCCCTAGTGTGTGGAAACTTTTTCTACTTCACAGCTCCCTCCCAGAGGTGCAGGTCCCATCCGTATTCTTTTGTCTCTGTTTTTTCTTTTTCCCTACCCAGGTATGTGGGGAGTTTCTTGCCTTTTGGGAAGTCTGAGGTCTTCTGCCAGTGTTCAGTAGGTGTTCTGTAGGAGTTGTTCCACGTGTAAATGTATTTCTGATGTATTTGTGGGGAGGAAGGTAATCTCCACGTCTTACTCCTCCGCCATCTTGAAGGTCTCCTGAGTACCTATTCTTGAACTAATTTATGTATATTTTGTCCTTGAGGAATTCCTCAATGTATAGAACATAATGAAAGCTAGTTTTCTCATTTTTGGGAAAGTGATGTACATACATGGAAAGAGGGAAGACTTGAATATGCTCTGTGCTGTGAGATTAGATTTGGAGAGATCAGTATGTACTCATTTAATTATATAGAGTTGTGTAGATATATATGTATATACATATATATATATATATATATATATAGAGAGAGAGAGAGAGAGAGAAATATATATATATAGATTGAGAAATAGATGTAAATAACACATAGAAAAATATATAAATTTGTATTTCTTATCTGTTTACTGAGAGAGCATAGAAGCAATGACACATCATTAGCAATGAACATACTCAGCTCCCAGATCTTGATTTCTAAATTCCATGCTCCAGATGTTACCAGAGTTACTTAAAGATATGCCTGATTCTATGGTTGGGACAGGAAAAGTATAAAATGAGCCCAGAATTTATTTCTGTTTCAGAAAGTAAGAAATTGCTCAAATCTCATTGGGAACCACTTTAAGGTGATCCCAGTTCCCAAATCTGGAGCAAAACATACCTCAAAATTAATTGTGATCTTAAAAGTGATAACATGAATAAAATAAAAAATATACTGATATATATACACATTACTGAATTAATGAATAATTAAATAACTGAATTAATGAGTGAATAAATGAATGATAAGGGAAGTTCTTTACTAAATATAGCTCTTCAATTCTAAATATAGGAAAAAATATGAAGTTAGAAAATCACCAATGAATGCTGAAACTCATAGGTAAAATGATGATAAGCATGAGGATATTTATGTAGTCTTAAAGTAGCTCCACATAAATTTCTTTTTTTTTTTTTAATAAATTTATTTATTTATTTATTTTTGGCTGTGTTGGGTCTTTGTTTCTGTGTGAGGGCTTTCTCTACTTGTGGCGAGCGGGGGCCGCTCTTCATCGCGGTGCACGGGCCTCTCACTGTTGCGGCCTTCTCTTGTTGCGGAGCACAGGCTCCAGTCGCGCAGGCTCAGTAGCTGTGGCGCACAGGCTTAGTTGCTCCACGGCATGTGGGATCTTCCCAGACCACGGCTCGAACCCGTGTCCCCTGCATTGGCAGGGAGATTCTCAACCACTGCGCCACCAGGGAAGCCCCTGATTTCTTATTAATTATAAGAAGCAATAGTAAATTTTCAGGGAGAAATCCCAGCAGTCATCACCTTAACCATATGTTTTAGACTACCATTATCAATTTTCTTCTAGGCTACCATTATCCTCATGTGTATCTTATAAATGATGTCCTGGAAAAGATAAAACAGCACGTTTGTGGTATTCTTCCACAAAGTGCACAACCTAGCCTAATCATGAGGAGACATTTAACAAACCCTAACTAAGTATATTCTACAAAATAACTACACTTTCCAAAATGTCAAGGTCAAAAACATAAAGAAAGTTTGAGGAAGTATTCCAGAGTAAAACAGAGTAAAGAGGTATGGCAATAAATGTAATGTGTGATCCTGAATCAAACTTAAGGCAGAAAAAAATAAATAGCTCTAAAGGACATTATGGGAAAAATTGACAAAATTTGAATATGGGCTCTGGGGTAGATACTATTAGCAGTATGCTATTAAATGGAAACTCTGAAATAGAAGCCCTAAATCTTAGTGTTTGTCAATTTCCATGGACTGTATATTGCCACAATGGCTGATTTCAAGCTACCAAGACTTTAACAAAGAGCTTGAAAAATTCCTAAAAATGTAACAAACATCCAGCTCCATCGCACCATTAGAATACTGTTTTCTCAATTTAAAATTTATTGACTTTCATAACCATACTATCATTGTATAAAAGAAAGTCCTTTTTTCCTTAGAAAAACCTATTAAAGTACTTATGAATAAAGGGAAAATGTCCCAAAGTTACTTTCAAGTGGTACAGAAAAAAAGTAAGGTGTCTCTATGTGTGATTTTACAGTGATAACAATAAAACAGATGGAGAAAATATAAACGATTTGTGACTCTGGGTATAGAATATCTGGAGGTTTCTTGTACTATTCTTGTAATTTTTGTAAGTTTGAATATATATTTAACATATGTGTACAAAATATATATACACAGAACTGTGTATTATATAAATCATATACATTATATAATTGATAATTAAATATGTGTTTTAAAGTAGGTGATATAAAAGAAACTGTAGATGGGGTGCTTCTTTAGAAAATATGGTCAAGGAAGAACTTTCTGATATAATGACATTTTAGTCAAAGTATGAACAATGAGAAAGCCAGTCACACCAAAATCTATGCTATATGCAAATATCTCAATAAAGCTGGGGAAAATAAATTTTAAAAATGAAAAAAATCTAGTGCAAGATTTTAGGCCAATAAAGCAAATAAGAAAAAGGCATTCGAACTGTACAAAATGGAGAACACTGGAGGAAGCATGGGTTTGTGTATTGGGAAGAGAACCTCTTTATATGGTAGCTCACTAAAAATTAATAAGGAGATAGACGTTTTATATGTTTTCATGCATTTTAGATTTTTTTCGTTTTATGTATAGATTCTAAGCACATTGACAACATGGATTGAAAGCAAATATGTTTACCCTTTATCACCTATCTCAGTACCATGCTGAGAAAAATAGATTTAATAAACAGCTGTTGGCTTATTGCTTGTTGTTTTTAATTTCAGCTTAAATCGGGTCACCTGTCCATGAAAATTTTACATCTTTTGGAATATGGATAAAATAGGTCAAATTTCAGTTGGACTAATACTGTTTTTCAGCATTTCTTAATTCTGATGAGTGTAAATAGTGTCTTCTGAGGTGAGTATGACATGTGAGTAAACTTAATTGCATTACTGCATCATCTGATACTAGTTTATAGCTGAGTAGTCATTAGGTCAGAATAACGATGGCATTATGTGCCATCATGGGAAGTTTGCTCTTTATTTATAGAGAGAGGGAAAGAGAGTAGCCTTTGAAGCATCATCTTTGGATTGCATAAACAAGTTGCTTGAACTTTACTTGTGCTACATTTTAGTTATTTCGTAAAACAGTTTTTTTATTTGTAATTATTGGTAGATGTTTCTTGTCTTTAAAATATTCATTACATGTGCTTTGACAAGAAAGAGTGAGTGAGAAATATAGTCTAATATTTCTAACAAGCTCACCTTAAGAATTAATAAGCCAATAAGCATGAGCTCTCATTTTGGGGTCACAATCTTGGTGAAATGGACCAGTGTACAACAGGTTCCTGCTAGTCATGAAAGAAGCAGTGGGGGAAAAAAATCTGTAAAAAGGTTGGACACTGGCCACTGACTAGGGCAGCAGAAGTGGGCATCTCAGTTTTCCTATGATATTTTGAAACATGGCTGCTCTCCAGAATGTCTTTTTAAATTAAATTCTTAAATCAGGATTCTTATAGTCAAGCCATGCTCTGGGGGCATTCAAAACTGCTGCAACCAACTGTAACTATTCTAAGGAAGGAATCCTAGACTTTGCAGAGAGTGCCTGGAGACCAATTTGAATACTCTGAGGAATGGGCAATTTCTGACACTACATTTTTTTGTCACTCACTGCACCCTAAAAAATACATCTTTCTTTTGAGCATTATATTAAGATTTTTTAAGCCGGTATCTCTACTGGAGTGTGGTGTGAAGAAATCCTACCCCTTAGTCTATGAACATACCCACTGGCTATTTGGAACAAATGTTATAATACTGTTTCACATGTAAACTAACAGACGGAGACCATATAGATGATTTTATTTGTAGAATTTCTCTTTCATTCTGTCAGTATATCACTACCAAATAAAGTGGTTGATTTTCAATTCACAAATATAATTTTTCAAATCATGTTTTATTAAAATCCTAGATAAATGAAGTAAACATATTTTTCCATTACTAAAGTGAGGCTCAATAAGTTGAAAAATTTCGTAAGATTTCATAGTTGCTAACTTCAGAGTTAAAACTGCCTCAAATCTTTTGATATCTAGTCTTGTGTGCTTTTCAATAATTTAAAAATTGAGTTTTTCCTCTTTAAGTCATTAATACTTCTGGAATTTATTCTTGTGTGTAGTAGGAAGTAAAACCCTATTATTCCTTAACAGTCATGTTTACCATCATCATTGTTTGAAATATCCATAGTTTTCCAGTGATTTCCATGTGACTTTTGCCATATTTTGAGTTCCCATGTTGCTATTGGATATGCTTCCAGGCTATTTTTATTCTGTTCTTTTGACTAAGGGTTACAACCTCTGTGCTAATGGCACACGGTTTTAATTACTATAGCTTTATAGCAATACTTACTAATAGTAGGATAGTCTTAGTCCTTATTCATCAACAAGTTGACTGTGGCTACTCTCAGATATTTATTTTATCCTTATGCAGTTTAGAATCCATTAGGCAAGTTCCATAAACCTCTTGTTGAGATTTTTTTAATGAAATTACATTAAATTTAGAGATTAACTTAGAAAGAGTTGGCTCTTACATTGGTGTCACAATGAACATGACATAGCATTTTCAATTAATAAGCACCTTCATTTTCCAAGTAAGTTTTCCATGATATGACTGATCTCTCATTTCTACTTCAGTAATGGTAATGGTAGTAACAAATGCATAGGGGTTTTCTTGAAATAAACCCAACAGCTGTAATTTGGCTTTCTTAGAGAATAAAACAGCTTATTTTCTCAAATTAACAAGAATCAATTGCTGTTCTTGGTTATTTGAACTTAGTTCCCCAGTCTTTCTAAAACTTAGTAATAATTATTAAAATGGGACATATTTTTCCCTGAATATCTGGACTTCATCTTTTCCAAATTAAAATATATTTTATGGTATTGATATTTTAACTTCAAAATAGTCCACAGTTTTTATACACAAATGTGGGTGTAGATATGTACATACATATACACTTGCCATTACACATTTAAGAGCACTTATTACTTAGGAAAACACAAATTATTGAAAAACTGCAATATATACTTCCAGAGAGTCCTTTGACATTAAAGTGATTGTCTTTTGTGCTCTATACCATCTTTTCTATAGATTTGTCACATAGATTGTATCATTATGATATTACCAACTTGAGACTCCTGTAGATAATTCTAGTTCCAAGCATTGCAAAAGAAAGCAAACCATCCTTCAATTATACTATACTCTTTTCTTTAAGGGATACTCTTAATTGATTTTGAATTGTTTTTTTGGTATGCTTTTGATGTTTAGATTACTGTTATATTTATTATCTTCTTTAATCAATAAAAAATGATATGAGGCCGTATTTCAATTGCACAAATAAAAAATTAGGGGCTTAAAGATTGAGTAATTAGCCCAAGGCAAAACAGCTAATAAGTGGAAGAGACTAGAAAACTCTGTTATGTTTGACACCAAAATCAATATTATTAAGTACTTTTGTATACCATTCCAAGAATAATGAGGGAAAAATAATCTGAAAAAACTAATGGTTATATGTTGATTATGCACTTACTGATTTCAGAGACTATTTGAAGTTGAAATTGACATTTTTGTTGCTTGCATGAGCACATGTTCATTGACACTGAAAGACCCTGACAAAACTTGAGGCTCTCAGGGCCATCCATCACTATTCATGCATTTCTTAAACCAAAATTCACATGTGTGGGAGAGAGCAACTATCCCAGCAGACAAGTAAAAACTTATTAAACCAGAAATATTTAAAACTAATAACCTCGATATGAGTAATATACTTGAATGTCTGAGTTAAGTGTGCTTTGGAGCATTTTGATTATTATGTTTTTCTATAGAGAAGGAAGACTTGAAAAAGTATATTTCATTAGTTATGGAACATACTGTGAGTAGGTAGACTTAAAGGTCATAAGTTCTCACATAAGAAGAATCAATCAATTTAATTCTAGAGTGAAGTAAGGATGGAATAATTTCAATTATTCCTGAAGAACTAGAAGTAATTACCAAAACTAATTACATTGGTCTGGCCTGAGGTTAACAGCTGGCAAAGAGTGACACTTGGCTCTCTGCAAAAGACAAGCAATTATAAATGTTTGCTTGAACTCATTGTGAATGGATTTTATAAAAATCAAATTTAAGTTAATATGCACAGAGTTCTGAGTAAACACTTCAATGGATAATATGTGAAATTTTAGGATCAGGGTATTGGGTGTGTTATGGATTGGTAGCAAACAAAATCATACGCTCAGAGTAAAAGGTTAACTTTCCAAGTTAATTTTCTCAAGGTACAAGTTCTTATCAGATGTGAAGTGGCAGCTTAGGGTAGAAGCAGATGCAGCAATTTTCAGCATAACTTATCTTGGTCCCCAGAGTCCCTCACAAAAGGAACACGGATGCTGGTGACATGGATTGTGCAAGGTAAGATCAATTCTTGCTATCAAACTGCCCCTTTTGATTCAGGTCTTGAGTCACCAACAGAAATAACTTACACCAACAAGTGAAACACTTCTGTTTAAGGAAATTTTTATTAACCTTGTGCTCTCTCTGTTCTTGGATCAAATTCAGCATCAGAAAGGGAATGCACTTTCCTAAAGGAAGACCGTAGGCTTTCCTTGAGCAATATTTCTAATCCCAGCCTTCTGGTGTTCTGACGAAGTCCATTCCCCGCCCCACTGGCTGATTTAATGGTCTTTTATCTTTTATCTGGAGATTGTCTGAAAGACAACTGGGTGACACATGGCACTGTTAGCTAAACAAAGCAGAAAAATTAAACATTTTTTTATTTCAAAAAGGCCTACTGATGTTTTAAATTGATATCTATGTTTACTTAGAATTTTTATTGTGTTCTAATACGAATGCTTTTTAGTCTAATTGTTTGAGTGCCAGTTCTCTCTTTATCTACTAACCTTGATGGACCACATAGTTTCTGTGATAGATCTTAATGAAAAGTTCAAAGAATACAGGTACAGTGTTGAGACTGGCTGCTTCTAACTGTAATGAAGACCATAAAGAAAGAAAATTATAAGTTCACTGTTTTTTAAATTCCCAGCTCATGGCACCATTATCATTAGTCCTCAAAAGACTTTAACTCAAAGATTTCAGATTAGCACAAGAAAAAATCATGTACAAAGTCTATTTCTGTGGGTTATTGAATTACAATACAGATTGATTGCATAGCCTCACCATGTTTCTTAAGTGAAAGATATAGGGATAAAAATAGGACTCTGAAAAATAAGATGGTGCTATTTTGGAGGATTTGGAGGTACTCTGAGTGCCTTGCTTAGTCTCCCTTGCTAATATTCCAGTTTTTTTAGCAGCTTTATTCAGATTTACTTCACATACCATACAATCTACCTAATCAAAATATACAATTTGATGTGAATATTCAACAATGATACGTGCAAAATCACCACAGTCAGTTTTAGAACATTTCCATCTCCTCAAAAAGAAACCATGTATGAGGTATCTGAAGTAGTCAAACTATTAGAAAATAGACAAGTTTTGCATGGGGAAGAGGAAGGGGGAAGAGACAGTTGTTTTCTAATGGATATCAGTGAATATAGAATTTCAGTTTTACAAGATGAGAAAGTTTTAGAGATCTGTTGCACAACATAGTGCATATAGTTAACACCGCTGTACTATACATTTAAAATGGTTAAAGTGGTAAATTTTTGTGTTATATGTTTCTTACCACAGTAAAAAAAGAAACCATGTACCCTTTAGCTATTACCCCTCTATTCACCCATCTCCCCAAGCCTTAAGCAACCACTAGTCTACTTTCTGTGTCTATAGGCTTGTCTATTGTGGACATTTAATATAGAAGGAATCATATAATATGTGATATTTTGTAACTGGATTCTTTCAATTAGCATAATGTTTTGAAGGTTCATCTATGTAGTAGCATGTATCAGTACTTAATTCCTTTTAATGACCGAGTAATATTTCATCGTATGGATATACCACTTTTGTTTATCCATTTATGAGTTTATGGATATTTGAGTTGTTTCCACCTTTTCACCAAGATAAATAATACTGCCATGAATGTTAATTTCTCTTGGATCTATAGCTAGGAGTGGAATTGCTGGGTCATAATGGTAACTCTATATTTGACTGTTTGAGAAACTGTCAGATTTGTTACATTCTCACCTGCAGTGGATGATGGTTCCCATTTTTCCACATCCTAACCAACACATATTATTTTCCCCTTTTTGGATTATACCCATCATAGTGGGTGTGAAGTGGTATCACATTGCGATTTTGATTTGCGTTTCCCTGGTAACTGATAATGTTGAACACCTTTCTGTATGTTTATTGGCCTTCTTATATCTTCTTTGGATAAATATTCATTCATATTCTTTGCAATTATTTATTTATTTATATTTTTAAAAAATATTTTTATTGAATGCAAGATTCTTTAAATTCTATAGTGCTTTAAAATTTTCAAAAGTTTCTGGGGTTGACATATATACATTAATATGTATAAAATGGATAACTAATAAGAACCTGCTGTATTAAAAAATAACTAAAATTCAAAAAAAAATTCAAAAGTTTCATACACATCATTTCATATAATCCCATAAAAACCCTTTTTTCCCCCACCCTTGTATTGCCCCTCCCCACTTCCCTCTCCCCACTGGTAATGACTAGTTTGCTCTCTGTATCTGTGAGTCTGCTTCTTTTTTATTTTATTCACAAGTTTGTTGCATTCTTTAGATTCCACTTATAGGTGATATCATACAATATTTGTCTTTTTCTGACTTACTTCACTTAGCATAATGTCCCCCAAGACCATCCATATTGCTGCAAGTGGCAAAATTTCATTCTTTTTATGGTTGAGTAGTATTCTATTGTATATATATACCACATCTTCTTTATCCATTCCTCTACTGATGGACACTTAGTTTGCTTCCATACCCTTGGCAATTGTAAATAATACTGCTGGAAAATTAGGATGTATGTATCTTTTCAAATTAATGTTTTTGGGTTTGTTTTTTTGAGTTTTTTTGGATATAAACCTAGGAGTGGAATTGCTGAGTCCTACGATAGTTCTATTTTTAGTTTTTTGAGAATCCTCCATACTGCTTTCCACAGTGGCTGCATCAATTTACGTTCCCACCAACAGTGTGTGAGGACTCCCTTTTCTCTACATCCTTGCCAACATTTGTTATTTGTGTTCTTTTGATGATAAGCATTCTGACAGGTATAAGGTGATAACTCATTGTGGGTTTGATTTGCATTTCCCTGATGATTAGTGATATTGAGCATCTTTTCATGTGCCTGTAGGCCATCTGCATTTCCTCTTTGGAAGAATTTTTATTTAGTTCTTCTGCCCATTTTCTAATCTAGTTTGTTTTTTTTTATTGTATGTTGAGTTGTATGAGCTGTTTATATATATTGGATATCAATCCTTTATCAGTCATACCATTTACAAATATCTTCTCCTATTCGGTTGGTTGTCTTTTCATTTTGTGGATGGTTTCCTTTGTTGTGCAAAAGCTTTTATGTTTAATTAGATCCCATTTGTTTAGTTTTGCTTTTGTTTCCTTAATAGATTAAAGACCTTAATGTAAGACTGGATACTATAAAAGTCCTAGAGGAAAACATAGGCAGAACACTCTTTGACATAAATAACAGTAATATTTTTTTGGATCTGTCTCTTTGCAATTTTTGAATTATACAGTTTTTCTTTATTATTAATGAGCTTTATGAGGCTTTTATATATACTAGATAACTGTTGCTTATCAGATATGTGATTTGCAAATTTTTTTTTTCCATTCTGTGGGTTGCCTTTTCACTTTTTGATGGTGTTCTTTGAAGCACAAAAGTTTTTAACTTTGATGAAGCTCATTTTATTTATTTATACATATATATGTATTTAATTTACTGTTTGTGCTTTTGGTGACATATCTAACAATCCATTGCCAAATCCAAGGTCATGAAGATTTACCCCTGTGCTTTCTCCTAAGTGTTTTGTAGTTTTAGCTCTTACTTATATGTCTTTGACCTATTTTGAGTTAATTTTTATATATGGTAGGAGGTAAGTGTTCAACTTCATTCATTTGTATGTGGCTGTCCAGTTGCCCCAGTACCATTTGTTGAAAACACTATTCTTTCTCCATTGAATGGTCTTGGTAAACTTGTTGAAAATCAGTTGAATATAGACATGTGAGTTTATCTTTGGACTATTAATTACATTCCATTGATCTATTTATATATCCTAATCCAGTACAACACTATCTTGATTACTGTTACTTTGTAATAAGCTTTGAAGTTTACAAGTGTGAATGAACCTTTGTTATTCTTTTTCAAGTTTATTTTGGCTATTTTGGGTCCTGTGCAATTTTGTATAAACTTTAGAATCAATTTATTAATTTCTACAAAGAAGTCAGCTGGATTTTGATAGGGATTGCCTTGAAATCATAGATAAATGTGGGGAGTATTGACAATTAACAATATTAAGTCTTCTAATCTATGATCGTGTTATACCATTTATTTAAATCTTTTAAAATTTCTATTCCAAATATTTTGTAGTTTAGAGGGTACAAGTTTTGCACTTCTTTTGTTAAAGTTATTCCTAAGCATTTTATTACTTTTGATGCTATTGTAAATGGAATTTTTGTTAATTTCATTTAAATTTTTTCATTACAAATGTATAGAAATGTTATTGATTTTCATATATTGATATTTTATTCTGTAGCTTTGCTTAACTTGCTTATTAGTTCTGAAAGCCTTTTATTGTATTCCTTGGAATTTTTCTGTATACAAGATCATGTCATTTGCAAATAGAGATAGTTATATGTCTTTCTTTCCAATCTGGATGTCTTTGTATTTATTTTTCTTGTCTAATTGCCCTGGCTTATACCTCTCATACAAGGTTGACCAGAAGTGGCAACTGTAGGCATCGTTGTCTTGTTCTTATTTTCAGTGGGAAAGCTTTAACTGTTATATCATCAAGTATGATGCTAGCTGTGGATATTTTATAGGTACCCTTAAACAGGTTGAAGAAGTACCCTTCTATTCCTGACTTGTTGAGTTTCTGTTTTTAATCATAAAAGAGTTTTGGATTTTGTCAAATGCTTTTACTGCAATAATTAAAATGATCAGGTGTTTTCTTTGTTTATTCTGTTGATAAAGTGTATTACTTTAATTGATTATTGTATGTTGAACCATCATTGCATTTTGGGATAAATCCCATTATTTGTTAGGTATATTTGGATTATAGTGTTGTCCAAGTCTTTTATTTTATTGTTTATCTTCTTCTATATAGTTGTTCCATCCATTATGGAACATGGGGTACTGAAGTTTCAACTATTGTTGCTGAATTGTCCATTTCTCCTTTCATTTCTGCCAGTTTTTTCTTCATCTTTTTGGTATTGGGTTAGCAGATGCATATATGTTTACAATGACTATATCTTTGTGATGGATTGACCCTTTTATCATTATAAAACAAGCCACTTTACCTTAAGTAATATTTTTTAATGTCTATTTATTATTTGTATTACTACTACAGTTCTCTTGTGGTTGCTATTTGCATGTTATATGTTGGTTCCAGAACCCAAAGTAGCATACGGGGCACTGTGCTACTTTGGTAGTAGTGGAATGTGTAAGATGAAAGCATTTGTTCTTCACATTGGAGAAGAAGCCTCAACATGCCCCAAACGAATGGACCCTTTCAAACTTTACTGATATGCCAAGAACTTGAATCCTCATGGAGTTTATCTTCTACCCTGTGGAGGGCATATGCCTTATAAGCACCTGCAAAGTACTTGCCACTTTTTTATAATCTAGTCCAATTAACATGATATTATTGATATAGGTGACCAATATGGTGTTTTGCACCATGTCCAGATGGTCCAGTCCTACTTTGACCATTTTATAACAGTGAGTAGGAGAGCTTCGATTCCAAATAAAAGTGAACTCTTTCTGATAGGGACAAAAGAGAATGCATTCTCCAGATTAATGGCCACGTGTACTGTGACTATGTTAATCTGGTTTAGCAAGTATACCTGTATGAACAACTACAATTAGGGCTGATACTTGGTTGAATTTGTTATAGTTCACTAACACATCATCTAGAATCTGTCTGGGTGTTGAGGGTCCAGACTGTTGAATAAACTGAAATATGATGGGAACCACAACAACTGAAACCTTTATGTGTGTATATATATATACTCTCTCTCTCTCTCTCTCTCTCTCTCTCTATATATATATATATATATATATATATATATAGTATATATATGGTGCTTATCACTTGCATTCCCCCCAGATGTTTTATATATGCACTTATATGAGCATATATCTGTGTCTATATCTATGTATTTTACTATCTCAGCTGGCTGGTTGGGGGGAGGTGGTGGAGGAAGTTTTATAGGCCCCTCAGTCTAATAGGTCTTACTCCTGAGGGAGGAAAAAAAAAACTAATATGGGATTTATGCCACTGCCCAAGTATGTCCATTTATAACATACATTTGGGGAGTAAGAAAATGACTGTTAGGTGGGTCCTTGAACTTAGTGAACATTCTAAGCCTGAATGGGACAGAACTCCATTTATTACCTGGTCCCTATATACTCCTTCTGCAACAGAGGTTGTGTGATGATATATCAGGTCTCCAAGTATCAATAAAGACTCAGTCCTCATGTCCAAGAGTACGTGAATTATTTGAATGTTTCTTTTCCCAGTGCACAGTTACCTAAGTAAAATGACATAGGCCTTTTGGGGGAAGGACTAGGAGAATAATTACTGTATTCCCTTGTTACAGAAGCCTTTATTCTGGCAACCAGATTCTCCTTCAGTCAAGGGGTTTCTGTTCTAAAAACTGGTTCTGCTTCAGGAACTAGGCAAAGAATCATGACCTGTAGTGGGTCTGTCTCTTGATTATCCATCTTTTATTTTTGTAGTTTTATAAATTGGTCAATGACCTTATTTGCTGTTCATCTTTCTTGCCTCTAAGGATGTCACACTCCAATAACTATCTCTATAAATCTCTGTAGATCAGGCCACCCTTGCTGTCACTCTGACTTTGCTGTTTATTCAAATAATTGTGCCAACCTTGCCTCTGATGTTTAAGCACCATCACGTGGTCTCTTATTTTGGAAGCTGTCATCCTCATTGTTTCAGGTAGGTCATTTCAGTAACAGAATCTCCTGGCATCAGCGTTGGCTGATGAGGATAGCTACCACTGAGCTCCACAGTGATACAGTTGCCTATCTTACTAGAGCATTCCTTGCTGCTCTGATAAGCAGAATATTATCTGAGCTCCTCATATAATAAGATTATCTGGTGATATTCCCATCCTTATATAGCACACCACTCTAGCATGTCCTCTTCTCAGAGACTTTGATACCTTCTTCCTCTCTCTGTCATGGCAGTTCTGGCATTTCTATTTCACTTCCTGTGACCCAAGTGAACTTTTCCAAACTTCTAAGAGTCATGTTAGCAGCAAGTTAGTACCTTTTCCAGGGTCCTCCATTGGATTTTAAATTATATACTCTGGGAAATATACTCTTTCTTATTCAAGTTTATGTACAGCCCTCCTATACCCTTCATCTAGCACAATCAGGATATAGTTCAAGAAGTACCTTTCTGGCTCTTTCTGGTATATATTGCCTAGACCATGCAGCCATGCAGCTCCTTTGGGATATGTTCTTTCTTCTGAAGGAGACCCAGCATTTCTCTGGCCAGCTCGTAATAAAACTTAACTCCAGTTTTTGGTTTAGAGGCCAGCCTGAGTGGTAGAGATAAATTCTGAAGGGGACAACTGTTGCTTGCAAGGCAGAGGACTCTGTATAATCATCAAGGAAAGTGGGAGTGATAGGCTTTAACAGGAAAGAGTGGGCCTCTTCTGCATGCCCAAAGGACTCAAGGGAATATGGAGATTCAAGATTTTCAAGTGTATCAATTTAGATGTCTCCCATATCATACTTAGGGTCCAACTCTTTTCAGTGAGGGGCTTGACCCTGGCACAGCAGACTTGTTTGGGTTGAGAAGTCAAATATACCTCAAGCTCTGCTACTCTTGGCTGTAGGTTCAGTGCTAAACTTGTTTTCCCCTCTTCTAGCAGGAAATGAAATACTTTTTTAATGCTGCTAATAAGGCCCTTTTAGTTTCACACTTACCCTTCAATTGTGTTAATTACTCTCAGCCTTTGGTTGCGTCTCTTTCAAGAATTCATTGCCCCGAGAAACAGCCATCTACTTACACTATTCTTATAACTGTTATTTCGTCTATACTTATCATATGCCTGATACATTACCCTAGTTAGGGCATGTCCTTCTACGGTACACCATTCCAGTTCACCATGAGTGAAAGTTGTAAACACTGGCATGCCTCCATGTGCCAGATGCTATCGGTGTTCCATCTTCCACCAGTGATGTTCTCCTTGCTAGATGAGCTGCAGGTGATCCGTTCCAAAATACCACCTTAGTTTCTGCTTTCTGGCAATAATCCAGGCACCAGGTGTTGCAATTCAGGTCCCCTAGAAAGGAGACTGTGAGATGGAGATTACCACTCAGGAACTACTCTTACTATTATTGTCTGTGGAGGGCTGAGCTAAGTATTTAGCAGAGGAAGAAGGTAGGCTGTGATGCGGTCACAACAAAGAACAAAGTCAATCCCAAAAGGAGCTCTGAGGGATGAGCCCTCCAGGGTAGATACAAACTGGGAAAGGAAACCAGGCCTTTATATTCTTGCCTTGACCAGTCATTGAATGTGAGCGTGACTTCAGACTTGTGACAACTGACTTCAGTTGAGGGTAATAATAAGATGATGGACTCAACTGAAAGCTGTTAGCTACTGATATTCCCAAGAGCTGGGGAATGAGGTGTTTTGGTACGGAGGATGAAGGATCTGGTGGCATCATCTGGTATCCGCTGCAGTACGTATTCAGAATTGTTATAGTTTTTGGCAATTTTATTATTAAATGTGATTGTATCTGTATACCTACACCAGCTTTTGGCGTTATTAATATTTAATTATAGCTTTATTCTATCTTTATACATTCAAACATTCCATTTTCTTTGAGTTTGTTTCTCTTTAAACAACAAACCTTAAAAAATGATCTATATAATGGTTAAAAGCGAGAATTTTCTCATTCTTTCATGTCCTGGAGTCTCACCTACCTCTCATATTGCTACTGTGTTAATATTTTATAAATTTTAAGGCTGGTTTATTATGCATATGCTGTCTTTCCTCTTAGGTATGTACGTATATTTTTATTTCTTTATTCTTAAATAGCCAATTTAATAAAGATATTTGTTCAAAATTAGTGCCATATGTCTTACAGTAATAACTAGAGATTTTTTTCTCTTCTTATTTAAATAATTTACTGAAAATTTGTTTTATGTGGGTTTTATGTGGCAAATTTTCTGTGGTCTTGTGATATCTAAAACTATTTTAATTGTGATCTCACATTTTAATGATAATTTCATTGAGAATGACAAATTTCCTGTTTAAATTTTCTATTCTTTGAATCATTAAAAATCGTCCATTATTTCATCTTGAAAATTCTTTAGTTAAGGCCTCTAATGCTATCTGTGGATCTATTCCTTCTCACTAAAAGATCTTTACAAATTTTTCTTTGTCTTGGGTATTCAGTTTTACTAAATTTTGGTAAAACTTTGTTTTTCTTTATTAATCTCTGTCACTCAATGGATTTTTCAATCTGGCATTGTTTATTGCTCCTTTTAAATCTATAGATATATTTCAGAATTATATTTCATGAAATATGTATGCAATATTTCTTCAAATATTTCTAATTTTTATTTTTCTTTATCCAGGATTCCTATTATTTGGATTTTGGAATTTCTACATCTTTCTTTCATATGTTTTTACCTTTCCTTTTATAATTTTAATTCTTTTCTGTTTCCTATCAGGAGAGTTTCTCAACCTGGTTTTTAAATTCACACATGTTTCTTCAGTTGTGTACATCCTGCTATTTATCTTGGGTCATCTACTGTTACATTTTCATATTAATATTTCCCCTTTGTTCTTTTATTACTAGTTCTTATTTTTCTCTTGTATTCCTAATATATTCCCTTATGTCTTTTACCACATTTATATTGCTTATTTAGAAAGTTTAGTCCATCTGTACCCATTTTGCAGTTAATATTTTTCTTCTTTCAGTATAATTTTACCTCAAGTGTTTCATTGTTTGGATTGTGAACTAATATTTCTATGGGGTACAACAGCTACTGTTTCTGATAAATGATATAGGTGAACTGCTTAAGCACCTACAGCTGCAGAGAATTCAAGGGGAAGAGAAGGATGCAGAAGTCCGAGGCACCACAAAATTCCACTTAATCACTCCTCACACTGTCAAGAAATTCATCATATCTGAACTTCAAACCCTTAAGGAGAAATAGTATTGGGAGGATGCTGTTTCCCTATAATACTGTATAATCCACTGAACCCTTAGAATAGAGAATTGTAGATTAACATGAAAATTACAGATACTTACTTACTCTAAACATTAACATAAATTTCCTGTTTATTTTACCAAAGATTCCAAATTTTTCTGGAAATACAGTGGCCGCAGATGCAAGATATTTAGCAAAGCCACTTTTGGCTTCCAGGGGACTTTGAAAGGACACACAGTTTCCAGTGACACAGTTGTGCAAAATATCTTCACACCAGATCTGTAAGTTGAATTATTATTTTTATATTGCCATTTTATATTCAGCATGTGGATCTCCATTCAGGGAATATTCACATGAATAATACAGAATGTATGCTGATAATATTAAGTGCTGGGTTCCTTCAGTTTTGGATGAAAATCAACAAGGGAACATCCTTACATGGGAAAACTATTAGAGTCTGTACTCACATGTCCCTGAACGATATTTTGCATTCAGAATGCCATCACCTTTGAACAGTGTTTGCCCCTCAGTAGCAGTTACTAAAAATTTAAGGTGTTTCAGATATTCTTAAAGAAATAAAGTGTTTTTAAATTGATTTTTGAGAGTTTGTATTTAAAAATGGTAAATTGGGGCTTCCCTGGTGGCACAGTGGTTGAGAGTCCGCCTGCCGATGCAGGGGACACGGGTTCGTGCCCCGGTCCGGGAAGATCCCACATGCCGCAGAGCGGCTGGGCCCGTGAGCCATGGCCACTGAGCCTGCGCGTCCGGAGCCTGTGCTCCGCAACAGGAGAGGCCACAAAAGTGAGAGGCCTGCATACCGCAAAAAAAAAAAAAAAAAAAAAAGGTAAATTGAATGCCATTATTGTTAGTAAAATATTTAAACAGTCCGATTCTCTTATTTATTGAAAAACATTTTAAAATCTTCTTTAAAAGCTACTCTTAATTTTAAGAAATCATGTTTCTCATGTGGAATAATAATCACTTACTGATGGAAATGGAAATGTTTACTCTTAAGCATTAAAATATGAAGTGTGGTTCATTTTAAAAATAATCAGCTTCAAATATTAGAATAACTTTTTAGTATAGTAGGTATTGTTTTGTTAGTTTCTTTGTTAGCTTTTTTCTTTTAAATGAGTCTGTGAAAACTTCACATTGAAAGGCTTTAAAATGATCACATTGCAGAACTTTCCAGTTTGTCGAACAAAGATTCTAGTCTCAAAGTAATTTGTGAAATTTCTCTTTTGGACATGTGGGGGGTGTGCAGTGCAGGGGGAGCCAGTGATACATTCTTTGTAAGGTACTCAGTGGTCTCCAACTCTCTTTTTTTTTTTTTTTTTTTTTGTGGTACGCGGGCCTCTCACCGCTGTGGCCTCTCCCGCCACCGAGCACAGGCTCCGGATGCGCAGGCCCAGCGACCATGGCCCACGGGCCCAGCCGCTCCGCGGCACGTGGGATCCCCCCAGACCGGGGCACGAACCAGCGTCCCCCGCATCGGCAGGCGGACTCCCAACCACTGCGCCACCAGGGAAGCCCACCAACTCTCATTTTTTTAAATGAATCTGATTCATAGAAATAACCTAAGGTTGTGCAGAACTTTGCTTCCTGAAAATGTGAATGACAAAACTAGCACACATCACTGATTTAGATGTTATTTCCAAGGAACTAAAAGAATATTTTGAACAAAGAAATTTTCTTTAGAAGGGGTACAGAGCCTTCAAAGATGGCCTCTTTTAAGTACAGAACTTATTTTATATATAAACATTGGTATATATTTAAATATATGTCTCATGTCTTTATGATTATATTTTGTATACAGTCAGAATAAAAAAAAGGAAAGGTGTGAGCATGTCATACATTTTACTGAAGAGAAATAAATCAGTTACTTTCAAAAATTTAAAATTTATTCAAGTATTTAAATTACTTTACATCCAGGAAGAGACTATTTAAGTAAAAAAAAAAGTGACCTTTTTAAAAAATATTCTTAATAACATTGATTATTTAGGAAATAATACATGCCTTTTACAGAGTTTTTTAAAAATAAAGTACTGAAAATATTTTTTTGCTTGTACAAAAAAGGATATATTATTTATCTTTAATTACAAAAAATATGTGATACTTCCAAGGCAATAAGGAAAGCAACTCTTCAATGAACAAATTAAATTACTTTATATGCCGGAGATTGAGACCAGATGCCTTTTATGACCTTAAATTACACAGTCATGATCCTGTGCTGCTATATTTTGTGAGCAACAGACCTAAGGATTTCCTGAATTGAATGAATCTATTACCATATTAACATCGTAAAATCTCATTTTCAATTAGATGTTGTTGACTATATTATTCAGACTGCTTATACTGTTGTTTGATGAGGTATTAAAGCGTGATTCAAAACAAAAAAATGTTAAAGGCAATCCCAAAGAAATAGAAAATACATTGTTTTTCCTTAGTTTAAGATTCAGAAATCATATATGCTCTATTTTATTACTGTCTTTCACAAACAAGATCCCACACAACAGTGTTTGTTGCATCCTACCCTAAAATTTATGATGTAAATGTTGTTTTCAGTGTTCTGAATTTTGCTTTTATTTTCTTCTTTTTTCTTTCTAATTCAGTGTACTGACTTTTCAAGTTCCTTAGTTGTTTTAGCCCTCCTACTGTGTCGTACTATAGGCCCTGAAGAATTGGAAGTGTTTTGCATAGCAATTGTTCTAAGGAATCACACCATAATTCCAATAAAAAAAATCAACTGTCAAATAAATGCAGAAGTATTACTTTAATTCTGAATGACTTGCAGAATCTCCATGCAGGTAAAAATTATCTTACAATAGAAATTTCAATAAGAAATTTTATTGGAATAGAGTACATGATAGAAACAATATTTTTTTTAAGTACAATTTTTTAAACAAAATAAATCAGCTCCCAAACCATTTCTTTTAATACACTAAAAGAAACTTAATAACTTTGTTATTGTTAGTTAAGATCAACAGAAATAACAAAGATATTAGATCA